>NW_027184618.1:944371-1259162 GCF_032405125.1 Capricornis sumatraensis
TTGACCGCCCAGACTCAGTACAGCACGGAGAGGACCAGGCTCACAGGGCCCCTGGCTGGGGTCTGCAGCCCCACACACCGGAGGCGAACTCCGGGAGCGCCCAGAAGGTGCCTGACAGACGTCATTTCCCTAGTGCTCTCCTTCCCTGCAGAGACGTGGGCAGGTGGTTGGGGCCTGCCTCTGCGTGTCTGGACTCCCGTCCACAGCCTCAGCTCAGGGAAGCAGCTCCTGAGTCAAGACCTGTGGGAGGCGCGGGGGGCCCCACCTGTAAGCCTAGTTTACAGCATGTGGGAAGCGAGCCTCCTCGGGAGAAGAGAAGGCAGCCTGGCTTCGTGCGGCTGCATTCACTCCTTTGGCGGAGCCGAGTGCGCCTCCAGTACGGCAGAGCTCCATCTCTGCTCAGAGGCCCGATCTGGCAGAGTTGCTGGCGTTAGGCTGCTCTGTCCTGGGCGAGCCTTGCCCAGACTTGCCTCACACATAAGCTTCCAGTCCAGGAAGCAGCGGGCTGCGCGAGACTGGGAGAGGCTACTGGCGCCTTCCTGGCCTCAGCTCCACTCCTGCCTTGCCTTTGCACCTAGTTCCCAGGCGTTCTTGTGGAGGGCTTAGTTGCCGGTGGGTTGCACACTGCCAAGCGCTCCAGCCGTGAGCGCTCTATTAGAGGCAAAGGGAGGGCTACTGCAAGTCGATTCTTGCGTTTGCTTGACCGCCCTGACTAAGCACAGCACGGAAAGTACAAGGATCACAGGGCCCCTGGCTGGGGTCTGCAGCCCCACACACCGGAGGGGAACTTCGGCAGCGCCCAGAAGGTGCCTGACAGACGTCATTTCCCTAGTGCTCTCCTCCCCAGCAGAGACGTGTGCAGGTGGTTGGGGACTGCCCTGCGTGTCTGGGCTCCCGTCCACAGCCCCAGCTCAGGGAAGCAGCTCCTGAGCCAAGACCTGTGGTAGGCGCACGGGGCCCCGCCTGGAAGCCTAGTTTACAGCATGCGGGAAGCGAGCCTCCTCAGGAGGAGAGAAGGCAGCCCTGCTGTGTGCGCTGCATTCACTGCTTTGGCGGAGCCGAGTGCGCCTCCCGTACGGCAGAGCTCCAGCTCTGCTCAGAGGGCCGATCTGGCAGAGTTGCTGGCGTGAGGCTGCTCTGCCCTGGGCGAGCCTTGCCCAGACTTGCCTCGCGGCTAGGCTTCCAGTCCAGGAAGGAGCAGGCTGCGCGAGACTGGGAGATGCTACTGGCGCCTTCCTGGCCTCAGCTCCACTCCTGCCTTGCCTTTCCACCTAGTCCCCAGGCGTTCTTGTGGAAGGCTTAGTTGCCGGTGGGAAGCACACTGCCAAGCGCTCCTACAGTGAGGGCTCTATTAGAGGCAATGGGAGGGCAACAGCAGGGCTCCTCCAGCGGTTGCTTGACCGCCCAGACTCAGCACAGCACGGAATGTACAAGGCTCACAGGGCCCCTGACTGGGGTCTGCAGCCACACACACCGGAGGGGAACTCCGGGAACGCCCAGAAGGTGCCTGACAGACGTCATTTCCCTAGTGCTCTCCTCCCCAGCAGAGACGTGTGCAGGTGGTTGGGGCCTGCCCTTGAGTGTCTGGACTCCCTTCCACAGCCCCAGCTCAGGGAAGCAGCTCCTCAGCTAAGACCTGTAGGAGGCGCGGGGCGCCCCCGCCGGGAAGCCTAGTTAACAGCATGCCGGAAGCGAGCCTCCTCAGTACAAGAGAAGGCAGCCGAGCTGCGTGCTGCTGCGATCAGTACTTTGGCGGAGCCGAGTGCCCCTCCAGTATGGCAGAGCTCCAGCTCTGCTCAAAGGCCCGATCTCTCAGAGTTGCTGGCGTGAGGCTGCTGTGCCCTGGGCGAGCCTTGCCCAGACTTGCCTCGCGTTAGGCTTCCAGTCCAGAAAGGAGCGGGCTGTGCGAGACTGGGAGATGCTACTGGCGCCTTCCTGGCCTCAGCTCCACTCCTGCCTTGCCTTTGCACCTAGTCCCCAGGCGTTCTTGTGGAGGGCTTAGTTGCCGGTGGGTTGCACACTCCCAAGCGCTCCAGCAGTGAGGGCTCTATTAGTGGTAATGGGAGGGCAACTGCAGGGCTCTTCCAGTGGTTGCTTGACCGCCCAGACTCAGCACAGCACGGAGAGCACAAGGCTCACAGGGCCCCTGGCTGGGTTCTGCAACCCCACACATCGGAGGTGAACTCCGGGAGCGCCCAGAAGGTGCCTGAGTGCCGTCATTTCCCTAGTGCTCTCCTCCGAGGCAGAGACGTGTGCAGGTGGTTGGGGCCTGCCCCTGCGTGTCTGAGCTCCCGTCCACAGCCCCAGCTCAGGGAAGCAGCTCCTGAGCCAAGATCTGTTGGAGGAGCAGGGGGTCCCGCCTGGAAGCCTAGTTTACAGCATGCGGGAAGCGAGCCTCCTCGGGAGAAGAGAAGGCAGCCCTGCTGTGTGCGGCTGCATTCACAGCTTTGGCGGAGCCGAGTGCGCCTCCAGTACGGCAGAGCTCCAGCTCTGCGCAGAGGCCCGATCTGGCAGTGTTGCTGTTGTGAGGCTGCTCTGCTCAAGGCAACTTTGCCCAGACTTGCCTTGCGGCTAGGCTTCCAGTCCAGGAAGTTGCAGGCTGCGCGAGACTGGGAGATGCTACTGGCGCCTTCCTGGCCTCAGCTCCACTCCTGCCTTGCCTTTGCACCTAGTCCCCAGGCGTTCTTGTGAAAGGCTTAGTTGCCGGTGGGTTGCACACTGCCAAGCGCTCCAGCAGTGAGGGCTCTATTAGAGGCAATGGGAGGGCAACTGCAGGGCTCCTCCAGCGGTTTCTTTACCGCCCAGACTCAGCACAGCACGGAGAGCACAAGGCTCAAAGGGCCCCTGGCTGGGGTCTGCAGCCCGACACACGCGGAAGCTGACTCAGTGAGCGCCCAGAATGTGCCTGACAGAAGTCATTTCCCTAGTGCTCTCCTCCCCAGCAGAGACGTGTGCAGGTTGTTTGGGCCTTCCCCTGCGCGTCTGGACTCCCGTCCACAGCCCCAGCTCAGGGAAGCAGCTCCTCAGCCAAGAACTTTAGGAGGCGCGGCGCGCCACCGCCTGGAAGCCTAGTGCACAGCATGCGGGAAGCGAGCCTCCTTGAGAGAAGAGAAGGCAGCCCTGCTGTGTGCGGCTGCATTCACTGCTTTGGCGGAGCCGAGTGCGCCTCCAGTACGACAGAGCTCCAGCTCTGCTCAGAGGCCTGATCTGGCATAGTTGCTGGCGTGAGGCTGCTCTGCCCTGGGCGAGCCTTGCCCACACTTGCCTCTCGGCTAGGCTTCCAGTCCAGGAAGGAGCAGGCTGCGCGAGACAGAGAGATGCTACTGGCGACTTCCTGGCCTAAGCTCCACTCCTGCCTTGCCTTTGCACCTAGTCCCCAGGCGTTCTTGTGGAGGGCTTAGTTGCCGGTGGGTTGCACACTGTAAGGCGCTCCAGCAGTTAGGGCTCTATTAGTGGTAATGGGAGGGCAACTGCACGGCTCCTCCAGCGGTTGCTTGACCGCCCAGACTCAGCACAGCACGGAGAGCACAAGGCTCACAGGGCCCCTGGCTGGGGTCGGCAGCCCTACACACGCGGAGGCTGACTCCGTGAGCGCCCAGAAGGTGCCTGACAGACGTCATTTCCCTAGTGCTCTTTTCCCCAGCAGAGACGTGTGCAGGTGTTTGGGGCCTGCCCCTTCGTGTCTGGGCTCCCGTCCACAGCCCCAGCTCAGGGAAGCAGCTCCTAAGCCAAGACCTGTGGTAGGCGCAGGGGGCCCCGCCTGGAAGCCTAGTTTACAGCTTGCGGGAAGCGAGCCTCCTGGGAGAAGAGAAGGCAGCCCTGCTGTGTGCAGCTGCATTCACTGCTTTGGCGGAACCGAGTGCGCCTCCAGTACGGCACAGCTCCAGCTCTGCTCAGAGGCCCGATCTGGCAGAGTTGCTGGCGTGAGGCTGCTCTGCACTGGGCGAGCCATGCCCAGAATTGCCTCGCAGCTAGGTTTCCAGTCCAGGAAGGAGCAGAATGCGCGAGACTGGGAGATGCTACTGGCGCCTTCCTGGCCTCAGTTCCACTCCTGCCTTGCCTTTGCACCTAGTCCCCAGGCGTTCTTGTGGAGGGTTTAGTTGCCAGTGGGTTGCACACTGCCAAGCGCTCCAGCAGTGAGGGCTCTATTAGAGGCAATGTGAGGGCAACTGCAGGGCTCCTCCATCGGTTTCTTTACCGCCCAGACTCAGCACAGCACGGAGAGTACAAGGCTCACGGGGCCCCTGTCTGGGGTCTGAAGCCCCACACACACGAATTCTGACTCGGTGAGTGCCAAGAAGTTGCCTGAGAGACGTCATTTCCCTAGTGCTCTCCTCCCCAGCAGAGACGTTTGCAGGTGGTTTGGGCCTGCCCCTGCGTGTCTGGGCTCCCGTCCACAGCCCCAGCTCAGGGAAGCAGCTCCTGAGCCAAGACCTGTGGGAGGCGCAGGGGGCCCCGACTGGAAGGCTAGTTTACAGCATGCAGGAAGCGAGCCTCCTCGGGAGAAGAGAAGGCAGCCCTGCTGTGTGCGGCTGCATTCACTGCTTTGGCGGAGCCGAGTGTGCCTCCAGTACGGCAGAGCTCCAGCTCTGCAAAGAGGCCTGATCTGGCAGAGTTGCTGGCGTGAGGCTGCTCTGCCTTGGGCGAGCCTTGCCCAGACTTGCCTCGAGGCTCGGCTTCCAGTCCAGAAAGGAGCGGGCTGCACGAGACTGGGAGATGCAACTGGCGCCTTCCTGGCCTCAGCTCCACTCCTGCCTTGCCTTTGCACCTAGTCTCCAGGCGTTCTTGTGGACGGCTTAGTTGCCGGTGGGTGGCACACTGCCAAGTGCTCCTGCCGTGAGGGCTCTATTAGAGGCAATGGGAGGGCAACTGCAGGGCTCCTCCAGCGGTTGCTTGACCGCCCAGACTCAGCACAGCACAGAGAGCACAAGGCTCACAGGGCCCCTGGCTGGGGTCTGCAGCCCTACACACGCGGAAGCTGACTCCGTGAGCGCCCAGAAGGTGCCTGACAGACGTCATTTCCCTAGTGCTCTTCTCCCCAGCAGAGACGTGTGCAGGTGTTTGGGGCCTGCCCCTTCGTGTCTGGGCTCCCGTCCACAGCCCCAGCTCAGGGAAGCAGCTCCTAAGCCAAGACCTGTGGTAGGCGCAGGGGGCCCCGCCTGGAAGCCTAGTTTACAGCTTGCGGGAAGCGAGCCTCCTTGGGAGAAGAGAAGGCAGCCCTGCTGTGTGCAGCTGCATTCACTGCTTTGGCGGAACCGAGTGCGCCTCCAGTACGGCAGAGCTCCAGCTCTGCTCAGAGGCCCGATCTGGCAGAGTTGCTGGCGTGAGGCTGCTCTGCACTGGGCGAGCCATGCCCAGAATTGCCTCGCGGCTAGGTTTCCAGTCCAGGAAGGAGCAGGATGCGCGAGACTGGGAGATGCTACTGGCGCCTTCCTAGCCTCAGTTCCACTCCTGCCTTGCCTTTGCACCTAGTCCCCAGGCGTTCTTGTGGAGGGTTTAGTTGCCAGTGGGTTGCACACTGCCAAGCGCTCCAGCAGTGAGGGCTCTATTAGAGGCAATGGGAGGGCAACTGCAGGGCTCCTCCAGCGGTTTCTTTACCGCCCAGACTCAGCACAGCACGGAGAGCCCAAGGCTCACAGGGCCCCTGGCTGGGGTCTGCAGCCCGACACACGCGGAGGCTGACTCAGGGAGCGCCCAGAAGGTGCCTGACAGACGTCATTTCCCTAGTGCTCTCCTCCCCATCAGAGACGTGTGCAGGTTGTTTGGGCCTTCCCCTGCGGGTCTGGACTCCCGTTCACAGCCCCAGCTCAGGGAAGCAGCTCCTCAGCCAAGAACTTTAGGAGGCGCGGCGCGCCACCGCGTGGAAGCCTAGTGCACAGCATGCGGGAAGCGAGCCTCCTCGAGAGAAGAGAAGGCAGCCCTGCTGTGTGCGGCTGCATTCACTGCTTTGGCGGAGCCGAGTGCGCCTCCAGTACGGCAGAGCTCCAGCTCTGCTCAGAGGCCTGATCTGGCATAGTTGCTGGCTTGAGGCTGCTCTGCCCTGGGCGAGCCTTGCCCAGACTTGCCTCTCGGCTAGGCTTCCAGTCCAGGAAGGAGTAGGCTGCGCGAGACAGAGAGATGCTACTGGCGCCTTCCTGGCCTAAGCTCCACTCCTGCCTTGCCTTTGCACCTAGTCCCCAGGCGTTCTTGTGGAGGGCTTAGTTGCCGGTGGGTTGCACACTGTCAAGCGCTCCAGCAGTGAGGGCTCTATTAGTGGTAATGGGAGGGCAACTGCAGGGCTCCTCCAGCGGTTTCTTTACCGCCCAGACTCAGCACAGCACGGAGAGCACAAGGTTCACAGGGCCCCTGGCTGGGGTCTGAAGCCCCACACACACGGATTCTGACTCGGTGAGTGCCAAGAAGGTGCCTGAGAGATGTCATTTCCCTAGTGCTCTCCTCCCCAGCAGAGACGTTTTCAGGTGGTTTGGGCCTGCCCCTGCGTGTCTGGGCTCCCGTCCACAGCCCCAGCTCAGGGAAGCAGCTCCTGAGCCAAGACCTGTGGGAGGCGCAGGGGGCCCCGACTGGAAGGCTAGTTTACAGCATGCAGGAAGCGAGCCTCCTCGGGAGAAGAGAAGGCAGCCCTGCTGTGTGCGGCTGCATTCACTGCTTTGGCGGAGCCGAGTGTGCCTCCAGTACGACAGAGCTCCAGCTCTGCTCAGAGGCCTGATCTGGCAGAGTTGCAGGCGTGAGGCTGCTCTGCCTTGGGCGAGCCTTGCCCAGACTTGCCTCGAGGCTCGGCTTCCAGTCCAGAAAGGAGCGGGCTGCGTGAGACTGGGAGATGCTACTGGCGCCTTCCTGGCCTCAGCTCCACTCCTGCCTTGCCTTTGCACCTAGTCTCCAGGCGTTCTTGTGGACGGCTTAGTTGCCGGTGGGTGGCACACTGCCAAGTGCTCCTGCCATGAGGGCTCTATTAGAGGCAATGGGAGGGCAACTGCAGGGCTCCTCCAGCGGTTGCTTGACCGCCCAGACTCAGCACAGCACGGAGAGCACAAGGCTCACAGAGCTCCTGGCTGGGGTCTGCAGCCCCACACACCGGAGGGGAACTCCGGGAGCGCCCTGAAGGTGCCTGACAGACGTCATTTCCCTAGTGCTCTCCTCCCCAGCAGAGACGTGTGCAGGTGGTTAGGGCCTGCCCTTGAGTGTCTGGACTCCCTTCCACAGCCCCAGCTCAGGGAAGCAGCTCCTCAGCTAAGACCTGTAGGAGGCGCGGGGCGCCCCCACCGGGAAGCCTAGTTTACAGCATGCCAGAAGCGAGCCTCCTCAGTACAAGAGAAGGCAGCCCAGCTGCGTACGGCTGCAATCAGTACTTTGGCGGAGCCGAGTGCCCCTCCAGTATGGCAGAGCTCCAGCTCTGCTCAAAGGCCCGATCTCTCAGAGTTGCTGGCGTAAGGCTGCTGTGCCCTGGGCGAGCTTTGCCCAGACTTGCCTCGCGTTAGGCTTCCACTCCAGAAAGGAGCAGGCTTCGCGAGACTGGGAGATGCTACTGGCGCATTCCTGGCCTCAGCTCGACTCCTGCCTTGCATTTGCACCTAGTCCCCAGGCGTTCTTGTGGAAGGGTTAGTTGCCAGTGGGTTGCACACTGCCAAGCGCTCCAGCAGTGAGGGCTCTATTAGAGGCAATGGGAGGGCAACTGCAGGGCTCCTCCAGCGGTTGCTTGACCGCCCAGACTCAGCACAGCACGGAGAGCACAAGGCTCACAGGGCCCCTGGCTGGGGTCTGCAGCCCCACACAACGGAGGTGAACTCCGGGAGCGCCCAGAAGGTGCCTGAGTGCTGTCATTTCCCTAGTGCTCTCCTCCCAGGCAGAGACTTGTGCAGGTGGTTGGGGCCTGCCCCTGCGTGTCTGAGCTCCCGTCCACAGCCCCAGCTCAGGGAAGCAGCTCCTGAGCCAAGACATGTGGGAGGCGCAGGGGGCCCCGCCTGGAAGCCTAGTTTACAGCATGCGGGAAGCGAGTCTCCTCGGGAGAAGAGGAGTCAGCCCAGCTGCGTGCGGCTGCAATCACTGCTTTGGCGGAGCCGAGTGCCCCTCCAGTACGGCAGAGCTCCAGCTCTGCTCAGAGGCCCGATCTGGCAGAGTTGCTGGCGTGAGGCTGCTCTGCCCAGGGCGAGCTTTGACCAGACTTGCCTCGCGACTAGGCTTCCAGTCCAGGAAGGAGCAGGCTGTGCGAGACTGGGAGATGCTACTGGCGCCGTCCTGGCCTCAGCTCCACTCCTGCCTTGCATTTGCACCTAGTCCCCAGGCGTTCTTGTGAAAGGCTTAGTTGCCTGTGGGTTGCACACTGCCAAGCGCTCCAGCCGTGAGAGCTCTATTAGAGGCAAAGGGAGGGCTACTGCAAGTCGCCTCTTGCGTTTGCTTGACCGCCCAGACTCAGCACATCACGGAAAGTACAAGGCTTACAGGGCCCCTGGCTGGGGTCTGCAGTCCAACACACGCGGAGGCTGACACTGTGAGCGCCCAGAAGGTGCCTGACAGACGTCATTTCCCTAGGGCTCTCCTCCCCAGCAGAGACATGTGCACATGGTTGGGGCCTGCCCCTGCGTGTCTGGGCTCCCGACCAAAGCCCCACCATAGGGAAGCAGCTCCTCAGCCAATACCTGTGGGAGGCACAGGGGGCCTCGCCTGGAAGCCTAGTTTACAGAATGCGGGAAGCGAGCCTCCTCGGGAGGAGAGAAGGCAGCCCTGTTTTGTGCGGCTGCATTCACTGCTTTGGCGGAGCAGAGTGCGCCTCCAGTACGGCAGAGCTCCAGCTCTGCTCAGAGGCCCGATCTGGCAGAGTTGCTGGCGTGAGGCTGCTCTGCCCTGGGCGAGCATGGCCCAGACTTGCCTCGCGGCTAGGCTTCCAGTCCAGGAAGAAGCATGCTGTGCAAGACTGGGAGATGCTACTGGCGCCTTCCTGGCCTCAGCTCCACTCCTGCCTTGCCTTTGCACCTAGTCCCCATGCGATCTTTTGAAAGGCTTAGTTGCCGGTGTGTTGCACACTGCCAAGCGCTCCAGCAGTGAGAGCTCTATTAGAGGCAAAGGGAGGGATACTGCAAGTCGCCTCTTGCATTTGCTTGACCGCCCAGAATCTGCACAGCACGGAAAGTACAAGGCTCACAGGGCCCCTGGCTGGGGTCTGCAGCCCCACACACCGGAGGGGAACTCCGGGAGCACCCAGAAGGTGCCTGACATACGTCATTTCCCTAGTGCTCTCCTCCCCAGCAGAGACGTGTGCAGGCGGTTGGGGCCTGCCCTTTAGTGTCTGGACTCCCTTCCACAGCCCCAGCTCAGGGAAGCAGCTCCTCAGCTGAGACCTGTAGGAGGCGCGGGGCGCCCCCACCGGGAAGCCTAGTTTACAGCATGCCGGAAGCGAGCCTCCTCAGTACAAGAGAAGGCAGCCCAGCTGCGTGCGGCTGCAATCAGTACTTTTGCAGAGCCGAGTGCCCCTCCAGTAAGGCAGAGCTCCAGCTCTGCTCAAAGGCCCGATCTCTCAGAGTTGCTTGCGTGAGGCTGCTGTGCCCTGGGCGAGCCTTGCCCAGACTTGCCTAGCGTTAGGCTGCCAGTCCAGAAAGGAGCAGGCTCCGCGAGACTGAGAGATGCTACTGGCGCCTTCCTGGCCTCAGCTCCACTCCTGCCTTGCATTTGCACCTAGTCCCCAGGCGTTCTTTTGGAGTGGTTAGTTGCCAGTGGGTTGCACACTGCCAAGCGCTCCAGCAGTGAGGGCTCTATTAGACGCAAAGGGAGGGCAACTGCAGGGCTCCTCCAGCGGTTGCTTGAACGCCCAGACTCAGCACAGCACGGAGAGCACAAGGCTCACAGGGCCCCTGGCTGGGGTCTGCAGTCCAACAAACGCGGAGGCTGACTCGGTGAGCGCCCAAAAGGTGCCTGACAGACGTCATTTCCCTAGTGCTCTCCTCCCCAGCAGAGATATGTGCAGGTGGTTGGGCCCTGGCCCTGCGTGTCTGGGCTCCTGTCCACAGCCCCACATCAGGGAAGCAGCTCCTCAGCCAAGACCTGTGGGAGGCGCAGGGGGCCCCGCCTGGAAGCCCAGTTTACAGCATGCGGGAAGCGACCGTCCTTGGTAGAAGGGGAGGCAGCCCAGCTGTGTGCGGCTGCAATCACTGCTTTGGTGGAGCCAAGTGCCCCTCCAGTACAGCAGAGCACCAGCTATGCTCAAGACCAGATCTGGCAGAGCTGCTGGCCTGAGGCTGCTCTGCCCTGGGCGAACCTTGCCCAGACTTGCCTCGCGGCTAGGCTTACCGTCCAGGAAGGAGCAGGCTGTGCGAGACTGGGAGATGCTACTGGTGCCTTCCTGGCCTGAGCTCCACTCCTGCCTTGCCTTTGCACCTAGTCCCCAGGCTTTCTTGTGGAGGGCTTAGTTGCCGGTCGGTTGCACACTGCCAAGCGCTCCAGCAGTGAGGGCTCTATTAGAGGCAATGGGAGGGCAACTGGAAGTCTATTCTTACGGTTGCTTGACCGCCGAGACTCAGCACAGCACGGAGAGCACAAGGATCACAGGGCCACAGGCTGGGGTCTGCAGCCCCACACACGCGGAGGCTGACTCTGTGAGCGCCCAGAAGGTGCCTGAGTGCTGGCATTTCCCTAGTGCTCTCCTCCCAGGCAGAGACGTGTGCAGGTGGTTGGGGCCTGCCCCTGCGTGTCTGATCTCCCGTCCACAGCCCCAGCTCAGGGAAGCAGCTCCTGAGCCAAGACCTGTGGGAGGCGCAGGGGGCCCCGCCTGGAAACCTAGTTTACAGCATGCGGGAAGCGAGCCTCCTCGGGAGAAGAGAAGACAGCCCTGCTGTGTGCGGCTGCATTCACTGCTTTGGCGGAGCCGAGTGCGCCTCCAGTACGGCAGAGCTCCAGCTCTGCTCAAGGCCAGATCTGGCAGAGCTGCTGGCGTGAGGCTACTCTGCCCTGGGCGAACCTTGCCCAGACTTGCCTCGCGGCTAGGCTTCCAGTTCAGGAAGGAGCAGGCTGCGCGAGACTTGGAGATGCTGCTGGCGCCTTCCTGGCCTCAGCTCCACTCCTGCCTTGCCTTTGCACCTAGTCCCCAGGCGTTCTTGTGGAGGGCTTAGTTGCCGGTGGGTTGCACACTGCCAAGCGCTCCAACAGTGAGGGTTCTATTAGAGGCAAAGGGAGGGCTACTGCAAGTAGCCTCTTGCGTTTTCTTGACCGACCAGACTCAGCACAGCACGGAAAGTACAAGGCTCACAGGGCCCCTGGCTGGGGTCTGCAGCCCCACACACCGAAGGTGAACTCCGGATGCGCCCAGAAGGTGCCTGACAGACGTCATTTCCCTATTGCTCTCCTCCCCAGCACAGACGTGTGCAGGTTGTTTGGGCCTGCCCCTGCGGGTCTGGACTCACGTCCACAGCCCCAGCTCAGGGAAGCAGCTCCTGAGCCAAGATATGTGGGAGGCGCAGGTGGCCCCGCCTGGAAGCCTAGTTTACAGCATGCGGGAAGCGAGCCTCCTCGGGATAAGAGAAGGCAGCCCTGCTGTGTGCGGCTGCAATCACTGCTTTGGCAGAGCCGAGTGCGCCTCCAGTACGGCAGAGCTCCAGCTCTGCTCAGAGGCCTGATCTGGCATAGTTGCTGGCGTGAGGCTGCTCTGCCCTGGGCGAGCATTGCCCAGACTTGCTTCTCGGCTAGGCTTCCAATCCAGGAAGGAGCAGGCTGCGCGAGACTGGGAGATGCTACTGGCGCCTTCCTGGCCTAAGCTCCACCCCTGCCTTGCCTTTGCACCTAGACCCCAGGCGTTCTTGTGGTGGGCTTAGTTGCCGGTGGGTTGCACACTTCCAAGTGCTTCATCTTGAGGGCTCTATTAGAGGCAAAGTGAGGGCAAGTGGAAGTCTATTCTTACGGTTGCTTGACCGCCCAGACTCAGCACAGCACGGAGAGCACAAGGCTCACAGGGCCCCTGGCTGGGGTCTGCAGCCCCACACACCGGAGGTGAACTCCGGGAGCGCCCAGAAGGTGCCTGAGAGACGTCATTTCCCTAGTGCTCTCCTTCCCAGCAGAGACGAGTGCAGGTGGTTGGGGCCTAATCCTTCGTGTCTGGGCTCCCGTACACAGCCCCAGCTCAGGGAAGCAGCTCCTGAGCCAAGACCTGTGGGAGGCGCAGGGGGCCCCGCCTGGAAGCCTAGTTTACAGCATGCGGGAAGCGAGCCTCCTTGGTAGAAGGTGAGGCAGCACAGCTGCGTGCGGCTGCAATCACTGCTTTGGCGGATCCGAGTGCCCCTCCATTACGGCAGAGCTCCAGCTCTGCTCAGAGGCCCGCTCTGGCAGAGTTGCTGGCGTGAGGCTGCTCTGCCCTGGGCGAGCCTTGCCCAGACTTGCCGCACGTTAGGCTTCCAGTCCAGAAAGGAGCAGGCTGCGCGAGACTGGGAGATGCTACTGGCGCCTTCCTGGCCTCAGCTCCACTCCTGCCTTGCCTTTGCAGCTAGTCCCCTGGCGTTCTTGTGGAGGGCTTAGTTGCCGGTGGGTTGCACACTGCCAAGCGCTCCAGCAGTGAGGGCTCTATTAGACGCAATGGGAGGGCAACTGCAGGGCTCCTTCAGCGGTTGCTTGACCGCCCAGACTCAGCACAGCACGGAGAGCATAAGGCTAACAGGACCCCTGGCTGGGGTCTGCAGCCCCACACACGCGGAGGCTGACTCGGTGAGCGCTCAGAAAGTGCCTGACAGACGTCATTTCCCTAGTGCTCTCCTCCCCAGCAGAGACATGTGCAGGTTGTTGCGGCCTGCCCCTGGGTGTCTGGGCTCCCGTCCACAGCCCCACTTCAGGGAAGCAGCTCCTCAGCCAAAACCTGTGGGAGGCGCAGTGGTCCCCGCCTGGAAGCCCAGTTTACAGCATCCGGGAAGCGAGCCTCCTTGGGAGAAAGGGAGGCAGCCCAGCTGCGTGCGGCTGCAAACACTGCTTTGGCGGAGCCGAGTGCCCCTCCAGTACGGCAGAGCTCCAGCTCTGCTCAGAGGCCCGATCTGGAAGAGTTGCTGGCGTGAGGCTGCTCTGCCCTTGGCGAGCCTTGCCCAGACTTGCCAAACGTTAGGCTTCCAGTCCAGAAAGGAGCGGGCTGCGCGAGACTGGGAGATGCTACTGGCGCCTTCCTGGCCTCAGCTCCACTCCTGCCTTGCCTTTGCAGCTAGTCCCCAGGCGTTCTTGTGGAGGGCTTAGTTGCCGGTGGGTTGCACACTGCCAAGCGCTCCAGCAGTGAGGGCTCTATTAGAGGCAATGGGAGGGCAACTGCAGGGCTCCTCCAGCGGTTGCTTGACCGCCCAGACTCAGCACAGCACGGAGAGCAAAAGGCTCACAGGGCCCCTGGCTGGGGTCTGCAGCCCCACACTCCGGAGGTGAACTCCGGGAGCTCCCAGAAGGTGCCTGAGAGACGTCATTTCCCTAGTACTCTCCTTCCCAGCAGAGACGTGTGCAGGTGGTTGGGGCCTGCCCCTGCGTGTCTGGGCTCCCGTCCACAGCCCCAGCTCAGGGAAGCAGCTCCTGAGTCAAGACCTGTGGGAGGCGCGGGGGGCCTCGCCTGGAAGATTAGTTTACAGCATGCGGGAAGCGAGCCTCCTCGGGAGAAGAGAAGGCAGCCCGGCTGCGTGCGGCTGCATTCACTGCTTGGGCGGAGCCGAGTGCGCTTCCAGTACGGCAGAGCTCCAGCTCTGCTCAAGGCCAGATCTGGCAGAGCTGCTGGCGTGAGGCTACTCTGCCCTGTGCGAACCTTGCCCAGACTTGCTTCGCGGCTAGGCTTCCAGTCTAGGAAGGAGCAGGCCGCGCGAGACTTGGAGATGCTACTGGCGCCTTCCTGGCCTCAGCTCCACTCCTGCCTTGCCTTTGCACCTAGTCCCCAGGCGTTCTTGTGGAGGGCTTAGTTGCCGGTGGGTTGCACACTGCCAAGCGCTCCAACAGTGAGGGTTCTATTAGAGGCAAAGGGAGGGCTACTGCAAGTAGCCTCTTGCGTTTTCTTGACCGACCAGACTCAGCACAGCACGGAAAGTACAAGGCTCACAGGGCCCCTGGCTGGGGTCTGCAGCCCCACACACCGGAGGTGAACTCCGGATGCGCCCAGAAGGTGCCTGACAGACGTCATTTCCCTAGTGCTCTCCTTCCCTGCAGAGACGTGGGAAGGTGGTTGGGGCCTGCCCCTGCGTGTCTGGGCTCCCTGCCACAGCCTCAGCTCAGGGAAGCAGCTCCTGAGTCAAGACCTGTGGGAGGCGCGGAGGGGCCCACCTGGAAGCCTAGTTTACAGCATGCGGGAAGCGAGCCTCCTCGGGAGAAGAGAAGGCAGCCTGGCTGCGTGCGGCTGCATTCACTGCTTTGGTGGAGCCGAGTGCGCATCCAGTTCGGCAGAGCTCCAGCTCTGCTCAGAGGCCCGATCTGGCAGAGTTGCTGGCGTTAGGCTGCTCTGTCCTGGGCGAGCCTGGCCCAGACTTGCCTCGCACATAGGCTTCCAGTCCAGGAAGGAGCGGGCTGCGCGAGACTGGGAGATGCTACTGGCGCCTTTCTGGCCTCAGCTCCACTCCTGCCTTGCCTTTGCACCTAGTCCCCAGGCGTTCTTGTGGAGTGCTTAGTTGCCGGTGGGTTGCACACTGCCAAGCACTCCAGCAGTGAGGGCTCTATTAGAGGCAAAGGGAGGGCAACTGCAGGGCTCCTCAAGCGATTGCTTGACCGCCCAGACTCAGCACAGCACGGAGAGCACAAGGCTCACAGGACCCCTGGCTGGGGTCTGCAGCCCCACACACGCGGAGGCTGACTCGGTGAGCGCCCAGAAGGTGCATGACAGACCTCATTTCCCTAGAGCTCTCCTCCCCAGCAGAGACGTGTGCAGGTTGTTAGGGCCTGCCCCTGCGTTTCTGGGCTCCCGTCCACAGCCCCAGCTCAGGGAAGCAGCTCCTCAGCCAAGACCTGTGGTAGGCGCAGGGGGCCCCGCCTGGAAGCCTAGTTTACAGCATGCGGGAAGCGAGCCTCCTTGGGAGAAGGTGAGGCAGCCCAGCTGCGTGCGACTGCAATCACTGCTTTGGCGGATCCGAGTGCCCCTCCATTACGGCAGAGCTCCAGCTCTGCTCAGAGGCCCGCTCTGGCAGAGTTGCTGGCGTGATGCTGCTCTGCCCTGGGCGAGCCTTTCCCAGACCTGCCGCACGTTAGGCTTCCAGTCCAGATAGGAGCGGGCTGCGTGAGACTGGGAGATGCTACTGGCGCCTTCCTGGCCTCAGCTTCACTCCTGCATTGCCTTTGCTCCTAGTCCCCAGGCGTTCTTGTGAAAGGCTTAGTTGCCGGTAGGTTGCACACTGCCAAGCGCTCCAGCCGTGAGGGCTCTATTAGAGGCAAAGGGACGGCTACTGCAAGTCGCCTCTTGCGTTTGCTTGACCGCCCAGAATCTGCACAGCACGGAAAGCACAAGGCTCACAGGGCCCCTGCCTGGGGTCTGCAGCCCCACACACCGGAGGGGAACTCCGGGAGCGCAAAGAAGGTGCCTGACAGACGTCATTTCCCTAGTGCTCTCCTCCCAAGCAGAGACGTGTGCAGGTGGTTGGGGCCTGCCCTTGAGTGTCTGGACTCCCTTCCACAGCCCCAGCTCAGGGAAGCAGCTCCTCAGCTAAGACCTGTAGGACGCGTGGGGCGCCCCCGGCTGGAAGCCTAGTTTACAGCATGCCGGAAGCGAGCCTCCTCAGTACAAGAGAAGGCAGCCCAGCTGCGTGCGGCTGCAATCACTACTATGGCAGAGCCGAGTGCCCCTCCAGTACGGCAGAGCTCCAGCTCTGCTCAAGGCCAGATCTGGCAGAGCTGCTGGCGTGAGGCTACTCTACCCTGGGCGAACCTTGCCCAGACTTGCCTCGCACATAGGCTTCCAGTCCAGGAAGGAGTGGGCTTCGCGAGACTGGGAGATGCTGCTGGCGCCTTCCTGGCCTCAGCTCCACTCCTGCCTTGCCTTTGCACCTAGTTCCCAGGCGTTCCTGTGGAGGGCTTAGTTCCCGGTGGGTTGCACACTGCCAAGCGCTCCAGCAGTGAGGGCTCTATTAGAGGCAATGGGAGGGCAACTGCAGGGCTCCTCCAGAGGCTGCTTGACCGCCAAGACTCAGCACAGCACGGAGAGCACAAGGCTCACAGGGCCCCTGGCTGGGGTCTGCAGCCCCACACACGCGGATGCTGACTCGGTGAGCGCCCAGAAGGTGCCTGACAGACGTCATTTCCCTAGTGCTCTCCTCCCCAGCAGAGACGTGTGCAGGTGGTTAGGGCCTGCCCCTGCATTTCTGGGCTCCCGTCCACAGCCCCAACTCAGGGAAGCAGCTCCTGAGCCAAGACCTGTGGGAGGCGCAGGGGGCACCGCCTGGAAGCTTAGTTTACAGCATGCGGGAAGCGAGCCTCCTCGGGAGAAGAGAAGGCAGCCCTGCTGTGTGCGGCTGCATTCACTGCTTTGGCGGAGCCGATTGGGCCTCCAGTACGGCAGAGCTCCAGCTCTACTCAGAGGCCCGATCTGGCAGAGTTGCTGGCGTGAGGCTGCTCTGCCCTGGGCGAGCCTTGCCCAGACTTGCCGCACGTTAGGCTTCCAGTCCAGATAGGAGCGGGCTGCGTGAGACTGGGAGATGCTACTGGCGCCTTCCTGGCCTCAGCTCCACTCCTGCCTTGCCTTTGCACCTAGTCCCCAGACGTTCTTGTGGAGGGCTTAGTTGCCGGTGGGTTGCACACTGCCAAGCGCTCCAGCAGTGAGGGCTCTATTAGAGGCAATGGGAGGGCAACTGCAGGTCTCCTCCAGCGGCTGCTTGACCGCCCAGACTCAGCACAGCATGCAGAGCACAAGACTCACAGGGCCCCTGGCTGGGGTCTGCAGCCCCACACACGCGGAGGCCGAGTCGGTGAGCGCGCAGAAGGTGCCTGACAGACGTCATTTTCCTAGTGCTCTCCTCCCCAGCAGAGACATGTGCAGGTGGTTGGGGCCGGGCCCTGCGTGTCTGGGCTTCAGTCCACTGCCCCACCTCAGGGAAGCAGCTCCTCAGCCAAGACCTGTGGGAGGCGCAGGGGACCCCGCCTGGAAGCCTAGTTTACAGCATGCGGGAAGCGGGCCTCCTTGGGAGAAGGTGAGGCAGCCCAGCTGCGTGCGGCTGCAATCACTGCTTTGGCGGATCCGAGTGCCCCTCCATTACGGCAGAGCTCCAGCTCTGCTCAGAGGCCCGATCTGGCATAGTTGCTGGCGTGAGGCTGCTCTGCCCTGGGCGAGCCTTGCCCAGACTTGCCGCACGTTAGGCTTCCAGTCCAGAAATGAGCGGGCTGCGCGAGACTGGGAGATGCTACTGGCGCCTTCCTGGCCTCAGCTCCACTCCTGCCTTGCCTTTGCAGCTAGTCCCCTGGCGTTCTTGTGGAGGGCTTAGTTGCCGGTGGGTTGCACACTGCCAAGCGCTCCAGCAGTGAGGGCTCTATTAGACGCAATGGGAGGGCAACTGCAGGGCTCCTTCAGCGGTTGCTTGACCGCCCAGACTCAGCACAGCACGGAGAGCATAAGGCTAACAGGACCCCTGGCTGGGGTCTGCAGCCCCACACACGCGGAGGCTGACTCGGTGAGCGCTCAGAAAGTGCCTGACAGACGTCATTTCCCTAGTGCTCTCCTCCCCAGCAGAGACATGTGCAGGTTGTTGCGGCCTGCCCCTGGGTGTCTGGGCTCCCGTCCACAGCCCCACTTCAGGGAAGCAGCTCCTCAGCCAAAACCTGTGGGAGGCGCAGTGGTCCCCGCCTGGAAGCCCAGTTTACAGCATCCGGGAAGCGAGCCTCCTTGGGAGAAAGGGAGGCAGCCCAGCTGCGTGCGGCTGCAAACACTGCTTTGGCGGAGCCGAGTGCCCCTCCAGTACGGCAGAGCTCCAGCTCTGCTCAGAGGCCCGATCTGGAAGAGTTGCTGGCGTGAGGCTGCTCTGCCCTTGGCGAGCCTTGCCCAGACTTGCCAAACGTTAGGCTTCCAGTCCAGAAAGGAGCGGGCTGCGCGAGACTGGGAGATGCTACTGGCGCCTTCCTGGCCTCAGCTCCACTCCTGCCTTGCCTTTGCAGCTAGTCCCCAGGCGTTCTTGTGGAGGGCTTAGTTGCCGGTGGGTTGCACACTGCCAAGCGCTCCAGCAGTGAGGGCTCTATTAGAGGCAATGGGAGGGCAACTGCAGGGCTCCTCCAGCGGTTGCTTGACCGCCCAGACTCTGCACAGCACGGAAAGCACAAGGCTCACAGGGCCCCTGGCTGGGGTCTGCAGCCCCACACACCGGAGGGGAACTCTGGGAGCGCCCAGAAGGTGCCTGACAGACGTCATTTCCCTAGTGCTCTCCTCCCCAGCAGAGACGTGTGCAGGTGGTTGGGGCCTGCCCTTGAGTGTCTGGACTCCCTTCCACAGCCCCAGCTCAGGGAAGCAGCTCCTCAGCTAAGACCTGTAGGAGGCGCGGGGCGCCCCCGCCTGGAAGCCCAGTTTATAGCATGCCGGAAGCGAGCATCCTCAGTACAAGAGAAGGCAGCCCAGCTGCGTGCGGCTGCAATCAGTACTTTGGCGGAGCCGAGTGCCCCTCCAGTACGGCAGAGCTCCAGCTCTGCTCAAAGGCCCGATCTGGCAGAGTTGTTTCCGTGAGACTGCTGTGCCCTGGGCGAGCCTTGCCCAGACTTGCCTCGCGTAGGCTTCCTGTCCAGAAAGGAGCGGGCTGCGCGAGACTGGGAGATGCTCCTGGCGCCTTCCTGGCCTCAGCTCCACTCCTGCCTTGCCTTTGCACCTAGTCCCCAGGCGTTCTTGTGGACGTCTTAGTTGCCGGTGTGTTGCACACTGCCAAGCGCTCCAGCAGTGAGGGCTCTATTAGAGGCAAAGGGAGGGCAACTGCAAGTTTCCTCTTGCGGTTGCTTGACCGCCCAGACTCAGCACAGCACGGAGAGCCCAAGGCTCACAGGGCCCCTGGCTGGGGTCTGCAGCCCCTCACACGCGGAAACTGACTCGGTGAGCGCCCAGAAGGTGCCTGACAGACGTCGTTTCCCTAGTGCTCTCCTCCACAGCAGAGACGTGTGCAGGTGCTTGGGGCCTGCCCCTGCGTGTCTGGGCTCCCGTCCACAGCCCCAGATCAGGGAAGCAGCTCCTCAGCCAAGACCTGTGGGAGGCGCCGGGGGCCCTGCCTGGAAGCCTAGTTTACAGCATGCGGGTAGCGAGCCTCCTCGGGAGAAGAGAAGGCTGCCCTGCTGTGTGCGGCTGCATTCACTGCTTTGGCGGAGCCGAGTTTGCCTCCAGTACAGCAGAGCTCCAGCTCTGCTCAAGGCCAGATCTGGCAGAGCTGCTGGCGTGAGGCTGCTCTGTCCTGGGCGAACCTTGCCCAGACTTACCTCGCGGCTAGGCTTCCAGTCCAGGAAGGAGCAGGCTGCGCGAGACTGAGAGATGCTACTGGGGCCTTCCTGGCCTCAGCTCCACTCCTGCCTTGCCTTTGCAGCTAGTCCCCAGGCATTCTTGTGGAGGGCTTAGTTGCCGGTGGGTTGCACACTGCCAAGCGCTCCAGCAGTGAGGGCTCTATTAGAGGCAATGGGAGGGCAACTGCAGGGCTCCTCCAGCGGTTGCTTGACCGCCCAGACTCAGCACAGCACGGAGAGCACAAGGCTCACAGGGCCCCTGGCTGGGGTCTGCAGCCCCACACACGCGGAGGCTGACTCGGTGTGCGCCCAGAAAGTGCCTGACAGACGTCATTTCCCTAGTGCTCTTCTCCCCAGCATAGACGTGTGCAGGTGTTTGGGGCCTGCCCCTTCGTGTCTGCGCTCCCGTCCACAGCCCCAGCTCAGGGAAGCAGCTCCTAAGCCAAGACCTGTGGTAGGCGCAGGGGGCCCCGCCTGGAAGCCTAGTTTACAGCATGCGGGAAGCGAGCCTCCTTTGGAGAAGGGGAGGCAGCCCAGCTGCGTGCAGCTGCAATCACTGCTTTGGCGGAGCCGAGTGCCCCTCCATTTCGGCAGAGCTCCAGCTCTGCTCAGAGGCCCGATCTGGCAGAGTTGCTGGCGTGAGGCTGCTCTGCCCAGGGCAAGCTTTGCCCAGACTTGCCTTGCGGTTAGGCTTCCAGTCCAGGAAGAAGCAGGCTGTGCGAGACTGGGAGATGCTACTGGCGCCTTCCTGGCCTCAGCTCCACTCCTGCCTTGCCTTTGCACCTAGTCCCCAGGCGATCTTGTGAAAGGCTTAGTTGCCGGTGGGTTGCACACTGCCAAGCGCTCCAGCAGTGAGGGCTCTATTAGAGGCAAAGGGAGGGCAACTTCAAGTTTCCTTGTGCGGTTGCTTGACCGCCCAGACTCAGCACAGCACGGAAAGCACAAGGCTCACAGGGCCCCTGGCTGGGTCTGCAGCCCCACACACGCGGACGATGACTAGGTGAGCGCCCAGAAGGTGCCTGACAGACGTCATTTCCCTAGTGCTCTCCTCCCCAGCAGAGACGTGTGCAGGTGGTTTGGGCCTGCCCCTGCGTTTCTGGGCTCCCGTCCACAGCCCCAGCTCAGGGAAGCAGCTCCTGAGCCAAGACCTGTGGGAGGCACACGGGGGCCCGCCTGGAAGCCTAGTTTACAGCATGCGGGAAGCGAGCCTCCTCGGGAGAAGAGAAGGCAGCCCTGCTGTGTGCGGCTGCAATCACTGCTTGGGCGGAGCCGAGTGCGCCTCCAGTACGGCAGAGCTCCAGCTCTACTCAGAGGCCCGATCTGGCAAAGTGCTGGCGTGAGGCTGCTCTGCCCTTGGCAAGCCTTGCCCAGACTTGCCTCGTGGCTAGGCTTCCAGTCCAGAAAGGAGCGGGCTGCGCGAGACTGGGAGATGCTACTGGCCCCTACCTGGCCTCAGCTCCACACCTGCCTTGCCTTTGCACCTAGTCCCCAGGCGTTCTTCTGGAGGGCTTAGATGCCGGTGGGTTGCACACTGCCAAGCGCTCCAGCAGTGAGGGCTCTATTAAAGGCAAAGGGAGGCCTACTGCAAGTCGCCTCTTGCGTTTGCTTGACCGCCCAGACTCTGCACAGCACGGAAAGCACAAGGCTCACAGGGCCCCTGGCTGGGGTCTGCAGCCCCACACACCACAGGGGAACTCCGGGAGCGCCCAGAAGGTGCCTGACAGACGTCATTTCCCTAGTGCTCTCCTCCCCAGCAGAGACGTGTGCAGGTGGTTGGGGCCTGCCCTTGAGTGTCTGGACTCCCTTCCACAGCCCCAGCTCAGGGAAGCAGCTCCTCAGCTAAGACCTGTAGGAGGCGCGGGGCGCCCCCGCCTGGAAGCCCAGTTTATAGCATGCCGGAAGCGAGCCTCCTCAGTACAAGAGAAGGCAGCCCAGCTGCGTGCGGCTGCAATCAGTACTTTGGCGGAGCCGAGTGCCCCTCCAGTACGGCAGAGCTCCAGCTCTGCTCAATGGCCCGATCTCTCATAGTTGCTGGCGTGAGGCTGCTGTGCCCTGGGCGCGCCTTGCCCAGACTTGCCTCGCGTTAGGCTTCCAGTCCAGAAAGGAGTAGGCTGCGCGAGACTGCGAGATGCTACTGGCGCCTTCCTGGCCTCAGCTCCACTCCTGCTTTGCCTTTGCACCTAGTCCCCAGGCGTTCTTGTGGAGGGCTTAGTAGCCGGTGTGTTGCACACTGCCAAGCGCTCCAGCAGTGAGGGCTCTATTAAAGGCAAAGGGAGGCCTACTGCAAGTCGCCTCTTGCGTTTGCTTGACCTCCCAGACTCTGCACAGCACGGAAAGCACAAGGCTCACAGGGCCCCTGGCTGGGGTCTGCAGCCCCACACACCGGAGGGGAACTCTGGGAGCGCCCAGAAGGTGCCTGACAGACGTCATTTCCCTACTGCTCTCCTCCCCAGCAGAGACGTGTGCAGGTGGTTGGGGCCTGCCCTTGAGTGTCTGGACTCCCTTCCACAGCCCCAGCTCAGGGAAGCAGCTCCTCAGCTAAGTCCTGTAGGAGGCGCGGGGCGCCCCCGCCTGGAAGCCCAGATTATAGCATGCCGGAAGCGAGCATCCTCAGTACAAGAGAAGGCAGCCCAGCTGCGTGCGGCTGCAATCAGTACTTTGGCGGAGCCGAGTGCCCCTCCAGTACGGCAGAGCTCCAGCTCTGCTCAAAGGCCCGATCTGGCAGAGTTGTTTCCGTGAGACTGCTGTGCCCTGGGCGAGCCTTGCCCAGACTTGCCTCGCGTAGGCTTCCTGTCCAGAAAGGAGCGGGCTGCGCGAGACTGGGAGATGCTCCTGGCGCCTTCCTGGCCTCAGCTCCACTCCTGCCTTGCCTTTGCACCTAGTCCCCCGGCGTTCTTGTGGACGTCTTAGTTGCCGGTGTGTTGCACACTGCCAAGCGCTCCAGCAGTGAGGGCTCTATTAGAGGCAAAGGGAGGGCAACTGCAAGTTTCCTCTTGCGGTTGCTTGACCGCCCAGACTCAGCACAGCACGGAGAGCCCAAGGCTCACAGGGCCCCTGGCTGGGGTCTGCAGCCCCTCACACGCGGAAACTGACTCGGTGAGCGCCCAGAAGGTGCCTGACAGACGTCGTTTCCCTAGTGCTCTCCTCCACAGCAGAGACGTGTGCAGGTGCTTGGGGCCTGCCCCTGCGTGTCTGGGCTCCCGTCCACAGCCCCAGATCAGGGAAGCAGCTCCTCAGCCAAGACCTGTGGGAGGCGCCGGGGGCCCTGCCTGGAAGCCTAGTTTACAGCATGCGGGTAGCGAGCCTCCTCGGGAGAAGAGAAGGCTGCCCTGCTGTGTGCGGCTGCATTCACTGCTTTGGCGGAGCCGAGTGTGCCTCCAGTACAGCAGAGCTCCAGCTCTGCTCAAGGCCAGATCTGGCAGAGCTGCTGGCGTGAGGCTGCTCTGTCCTGGGCGAACCTTGCCCAGACTTACCTCGCGGCTAGGCTTCCAGTCCAGGAAGGAGCAGGCTGCGCGAGACTGAGAGATGCTACTGGGGCCTTCCTGGCCTCAGCTCCACTCCTGCCTTGCCTTTGCAGCTAGTCCCCAGGCATTCTTGTGGAGGGCTTAGTTGCCGGTGGGTTGCACACTGCCAAGCGCTCCAGCAGTGAGGGCTCTATTAGAGGCAATGGGAGGGCAACTGCAGGGCTCCTCCAGCGGTTGCTTGACCGCCCAGACTCAGCACAGCACGGAGAGCACAAGGCTCACAGGGCCCCTGGCTGGGGTCTGCAGCCCCACACACGCGGAGGCTGACTCGGTGAGCGCCCAGAAAGTGCCTGACAGACGTCATTTCCCTAGTGCTCTTCTCCCCAGCATAGACGTGTGCAGGTGTTTGGGGCCTGCCCCTTCGTGTCTGCGCTCCCGTCCACAGCCCCAGCTCAGGGAAGCAGCTCCTAAGCCAAGACCTGTGGTAGGCGCAGGGGGCCCCGCCTGGAAGCCTAGTTTACAGCATGCGGGAAGCGAGCCTCCTTTGGAGAAGGGGAGGCAGCCCAGCTGCGTGCAGCTGCAATCACTGCTTTGGCGGAGCCGAGTGCCCCTCCATTTCGGCAGAGCTCCAGCTCTGCTCAGAGGCCCGATCTGGCAGAGTTGCTGGCGTGAGGCTGCTCTGCCCAGGGCAAGCTTTGCCCAGACTTGCCTTGCGGTTAGGCTTCCAGTCCAGGAAGAAGCAGGCTGTGCGAGACTGGGAGATGCTACTGGCGCCTTCCTGGCCTCAGCTCCACTCCTGCCTTGCCTTTGCACCTAGTCCCCAGGCGATCTTGTGAAAGGCTTAGTTGCCGGTGGGTTGCACACTGCCAAGCGCTCCAGCAGTGAGGGCTCTATTAGAGGCAAAGGGAGGGCAACTTCAAGTTTCCTTGTGCGGTTGCTTGACCGCCCAGACTCAGCACAGCACGGAAAGCACAAGGCTCACAGGGCCCCTGGCTGGGTCTGCAGCCCCACACACGCGGACGATGACTAGGTGAGCGCCCAGAAGGTGCCTGACAGACGTCATTTCCCTAGTGCTCTCCTCCCCAGCAGAGACGTGTGCAGGTGGTTTGGGCCTGCCCCTGCGTTTCTGGGCTCCCGTCCACAGCCCCAGCTCAGGGAAGCAGCTCCTGAGCCAAGACCTGTGGGAGGCACACGGGGGCCCGCCTGGAAGCCTAGTTTACAGCATGCGGGAAGCGAGCCTCCTCGGGAGAAGAGAAGGCAGCCCTGCTGTGTGCGGCTGCAATCACTGCTTGGGCGGAGCCGAGTGCGCCTCCAGTACGGCAGAGCTCCAGCTCTACTCAGAGGCCCGATCTGGCAAAGTGCTGGCGTGAGGCTGCTCTGCCCTTGGCAAGCCTTGCCCAGACTTGCCTCGTGGCTAGGCTTCCAGTCCAGAAAGGAGCGGGCTGCGCGAGACTGGGAGATGCTACTGGCCCCTACCTGGCCTCAGCTCCACACCTGCCTTGCCTTTGCACCTAGTCCCCAGGCGTTCTTCTGGAGGGCTTAGATGCCGGTGGGTTGCACACTGCCAAGCGCTCCAGCAGTGAGGGCTCTATTAAAGGCAAAGGGAGGCCTACTGCAAGTCGCCTCTTGCGTTTGCTTGACCGCCCAGACTCTGCACAGCACGGAAAGCACAAGGCTCACAGGGCCCCTGGCTGGGGTCTGCAGCCCCACACACCACAGGGGAACTCCGGGAGCGCCCAGAAGGTGCCTGACAGACGTCATTTCCCTAGTGCTCTCCTCCCCAGCAGAGACGTGTGCAGGTGGTTGGGGCCTGCCCTTGAGTGTCTGGACTCCCTTCCACAGCCCCAGCTCAGGGAAGCAGCTCCTCAGCTAAGACCTGTAGGAGGCGCGGGGCGCCCCCGCCTGGAAGCCCAGTTTATAGCATGCCGGAAGCGAGCCTCCTCAGTACAAGAGAAGGCAGCCCAGCTGCGTGCGGCTGCAATCAGTACTTTGGCGGAGCCGAGTGCCCCTCCAGTACGGCAGAGCTCCAGCTCTGCTCAATGGCCCGATCTCTCATAGTTGCTGGCGTGAGGCTGCTGTGCCCTGGGCGCGCCTTGCCCAGACTTGCCTCGCGTTAGGCTTCCAGTCCAGAAAGGAGTAGGCTGCGCGAGACTGCGAGATGCTACTGGCGCCTTCCTGGCCTCAGCTCCACTCCTGCTTTGCCTTTGCACCTAGTCCCCAGGCGTTCTTGTGGAGGGCTTAGTTGCCGGTGGGTTGCACACTGCCATGCACTCCAGCAGTGAGGGCTCTATTAGAGGCAATGGGAGGGCAACTGCAGGGCTCCTCCAGCGGTTGCTTGACCGCCCAGACTCAGCACAGCACGGAGAGCACAAGGCTCACAGGGCCCCTGGCTGGTGTCTGCAGCCCCACACACGCGGAAGCTGACTCGGTAAGCACCCAGAAGGTGCCTGACAGACGTCATTTCCCTAGTGCTCTCCTCCCCAGCAGAGACGTGTGCCGGTGCTTGGGGCCTGCCCCTGCGTGTCTGGGCTCCCGTCCACAGCCCCAGCTCAGGGAAGCAGCTCCTCAGCCAAGACCTGTGGGAGGCGCAGGGGGCCCCGCCTGGAAGCCTAATTAACAGCATGCAGGAAGTGAGCCTCCTCAGGAGAAGAGAAGGCAGCCCTGCTGCGTGCGGATGCATTCACTGCTTTGGCGGAGCCGAGTGCGCCTCCAGTACGGCAGAGCTCCAGCTCTGCTCAGAGGCCCGATCTGGCAGAGCTGCTGGCGTGAGGCTGCTCTGCCCTGGGCGAGCCTTGCCCAGACTTGCCTCGCGGCTAGGCTTCCAGTCCAGGAAGGAGCATGCTGTGCAAGACTGGGAGATGCTACTGGCGCCTTCCTGGCCTCAGCTCCACTCCTGCCTTGCCTTTGCACCTAGTCCCCAGGCGTTCTTGTGGAGGGCTTAGTAGCCGGTGTGTTGCACACTGCCAAGCGCTCCAGCAGTGAGGGCTCTATTAAAGGCAAAGGGAGGCCTACTGCAAGTCGCCTCTTGCGTTTGCTTGACCTCCCAGACTCTGCAAAGCACGGAAAGCACAAGGCTCACAGGGCCCCTGGCTGGGGTCTGCAGCCCCACACACCGGAGGGGAACTCTGGGAGCGCCCAGAAGGTGCCTGACAGACGTCATTTCCCTAGTGCTCTCCTCCCCAGCAGAGACGTGTGCAGGTGGTTGGGGCCTGCCCTTGAGTGTCTGGACTCCCTTCCACAGCCCCAGCTCAGGGAAGCAGCTCCTCAGCTAAGTCCTGTAGGAGGCGCGGGGCGCCCCCGCCTGGAAGCCCAGATTATAGCATGCCGGAAGCGAGCATCCTCAGTACAAGAGAAGGCAGCCCAGCTGCGTGCGGCTGCAATCAGTACTTTGGCGGAGCCGAGTGCCCCTCCAGTACGGCAGAGCTCCAGCTCTGCTCAAAGGCCCGATCTGGCAGAGTTGTTTCCGTGAGACTGCTGTGCCCTGGGCGAGCCTTGCCCAGACTTGCCTCGCGTAGGCTTCCTGTCCAGAAAGGAGCGGGCTGCGCGAGACTGGGAGATGCTCCTGGCGCCTTCCTGGCCTCAGCTCCACTCCTGCCTTGCCTTTGCACCTAGTCCCCCGGCGTTCTTGTGGACATCTTAGTTGCCGGTGTGTTGCACACTGCCAAGCGCTCCAGCAGTGAGGGCTCTATTAGAGGCAAAGGGAGGGCAACTGCAAGTTTCCTCTTGCGGTTGCTTGACCGCCCAGACTCAGCACAGCACGGAGAGCCCAAGGCTCACAGGGCCCCTGGCTGGGGTCTGCAGCCCCTCACACGCGGAAACTGACTCGGTGAGCGCCCAGAAGGTGCCTGACAGACGTCGTTTCCCTAGTGCTCTCCTCCACAGCAGAGACGTGTGCAGGTGCTTGGGGCCTGCCCCTGCGTGTCTGGGCTCCCGTCCACAGCCCCAGATCAGGGAAGCAGCTCCTCAGCCAAGACCTGTGGGAGGCGCCGGGGGCCCTGCCTGGAAGCCTAGTTTACAGCATGCGGGTAGCGAGCCTCCTCGGGAGAAGAGAAGGCTGCCCTGCTGTGTGCGGCTGCATTCACTGCTTTGGCGGAGCCGAGTGTGCCTCCAGTACAGCAGAGCTCCAGCTCTGCTCAAGGCCAGATCTGGCAGAGCTGCTGGCGTGAGGCTGCTCTGTCCTGGGCGAACCTTGCCCAGACTTACCTCGCGGCTAGGCTTCCAGTCCAGGAAGGAGCAGGCTGCGCGAGACTGAGAGATGCTACTGGGGCCTTCCTGGCCTCAGCTCCACTCCTGCCTTGCCTTTGCAGCTAGTCCCCAGGCATTCTTGTGGAGGGCTTAGTTGCCGGTGGGTTGCACACTGCCAAGCGCTCCAGCAGTGAGGGCTCTATTAGAGGCAATGGGAGGGCAACTGCAGGGCTCCTTCAGCGGTTGCTTGACCGCCCAGACTCAGCACAGCACGGAGAGCACAAGGCTCACAGGGCCCCTGGCTGGGGTCTGCAGCCCCACACACGCGGAGGCTGACTCGGTGAGCGCCCAGAAAGTGCCTGACAGACGTCATTTCCCTAGTGCTCTTCTCCCCAGCATAGACGTGTGCAGGTGTTTGGGGCCTGCCCCTTCGTGTCTGCGCTCCCGTCCACAGCCCCAGCTCAGGGAAGCAGCTCCTAAGCCAAGACCTGTGGTAGGCGCAGGGGGCCCCGCCTGGAAGCCTAGTTTACAGCATGCGGGAAGCGAGCCTCCTTTGGAGAAGGGGAGGCAGCCCAGCTGCGTGCAGCTGCAATCACTGCTTTGGCGGAGCCGAGTGCCCCTCCATTTCGGCAGAGCTCCAGCTCTGCTCAGAGGCCCGATCTGGCAGAGTTGCTGGCGTGAGGCTGCTCTGCCCAGGGCAAGCTTTGCCCAGACTTGCCTTGCGGTTAGGCTTCCAGTCCAGGAAGAAGCAGGCTGTGCGAGACTGGGAGATGCTACTGGCGCCTTCCTGGCCTCAGCTCCACTCCTGCCTTGCCTTTGCACCTAGTCCCCAGGCGATCTTGTGAAAGGCTTAGTTGCCGGTGGGTTGCACACTGCCAAGCGCTCCAGCAGTGAGGGCTCTATTAGAGGCAAAGGGAGGGCAACTTCAAGTTTCCTTGTGCGGTTGCTTGACCGCCCAGACTCAGCACAGCACGGAAAGCACAAGGCTCACAGGGCCCCTGGCTGGGTCTGCAGCCCCACACATGCGGACGATGACTAGGTGAGCGCCCAGAAGGTGCCTGACAGACGTCATTTCCCTAGTGCTCTCCTCCCCAGCAGAGACGTGTGCAGGTGGTTTGGGCCTGCCCCTGCGTTTCTGGGCTCCCGTCCACAGCCCCAGCTCAGGGAAGCAGCTCCTGAGCCAAGACCTGTGGGAGGCACACGGGGGCCCGCCTGGAAGCCTAGTTTACAGCATGCGGGAAGCGAGCCTCCTCGGGAGAAGAGAAGGCAGCCCTGCTGTGTGCGGCTGCAATCACTGCTTGGGCGGAGCCGAGTGCGCCTCCAGTACGGCAGAGCTCCAGCTCTACTCAGAGGCCCGATCTGGCAAAGTGCTGGCGTGAGGCTGCTCTGCCCTTGGCAAGCCTTGCCCAGACTTGCCTCGTGGCTAGGCTTCCAGTCCAGAAAGGAGCGGGCTGCGCGAGACTGGGAGATGCTACTGGCCCCTACCTGGCCTCAGCTCCACACCTGCCTTGCCTTTGCACCTAGTCCCCAGGCGTTCTTCTGGAGGGCTTAGATGCCGGTGGGTTGCACACTGCCAAGCGCTCCAGCAGTGAGGGCTCTATTAAAGGCAAAGGGAGGCCTACTGCAAGTCGCCTCTTGCGTTTGCTTGACCGCCCAGACTCTGCACAGCACGGAAAGCACAAGGCTCACAGGGCCCCTGGCTGGGGTCTGCAGCCCCACACACCACAGGGGAACTCCGGGAGCGCCCAGAAGGTGCCTGACAGACGTCATTTCCCTAGTGCTATCCTCCCCAGCAGAGACGTGTGCAGGTGGTTGGGGCCTGCCCTTGAGTGTCTGGACTCCCTTCCACAGCCCCAGCTCAGGGAAGCAGCTCCTCAGCTAAGACCTATAGGAGGCGCGGGGCGCCCCCGCCTGGAAGCCCAGTTTATAGCATGCCGGAAGCGAGCCTCCTCAGTACAAGAGAAGGCAGCCCAGCTGCGTGCGGCTGCAATCAGTACTTTGGCGGAGCCGAGTGCCCCTCCAGTACGGCAGAGCTCCAGCTCTGCTCAATGGCCCGATCTCTCATAGTTGCTGGCGTGAGGCTGCTGTGCCCTGGGCGCGCCTTGCCCAGACTTGCCTCGCGTTAGGCTTCCAGTCCAGAAAGGAGTAGGCTGCGCGAGACTGCGAGATGCTACTGGCGCCTTCCTGGCCTCAGCTCCACTCCTGCTTTGCCTTTGCACCTAGTCCCCAGGCGTTCTTGTGGAGGGCTTAGTTGCCGGTGGGTTGCACACTGCCATGCACTCCAGCAGTGAGGGCTCTATTAGAGGCAATGGGAGGGCAACTGCAGGGCTCCTCCAGCGGTTGCTTGACCGCCCAGACTCAGCACAGCACGGAGAGCACAAGGCTCACAGGGCCCCTGGCTGGTGTCTGCAGCCCCACACACGCGGAAGCTGACTCGGTGAGCACCCAGAAGGTGCCTGACAGACGTCATTTCCCTAGTGCTCTCCTCCCCAGCAGAGACGTGTGCCGGTGCTTGGGGCCTGCCCCTGCGTGTCTGGGCTCCCGTCCACAGCCCCAGCTCAGGGAAGCAGCTCCTCAGCCAAGACCTGTGGGAGGCGCAGGGGGCCCCGCCTGGAAGCCTAATTAACAGCATGCAGGAAGTGAGCCTCCTCGGGAGAAGAGAAGGCAGCCCTGCTGCGTGCGGATGCATTCACTGCTTTGGCGGAGCCGAGTGCGCCTCCAGTACGGCAGAGCTCCAGCTCTGCTCAGAGGCCCGATCTGGCAGAGCTGCTGGCGTGAGGCTGCTCTGCCCTGGGCGAGCCTTGCCCAGACTTGCCTCGCGGCTAGGCTTCCAGTCCAGGAAGGAGCATGCTGTGCAAGACTGGGAGATGCTACTGGCGCCTTCCTGGCCTCAGCTCCACTCCTGCCTTGCCTTTGCACCTAGTCCCCAGGCGTTCTTGTGGAGGGCTTAGTAGCCGGTGTGTTGCACACTGCCAAGCGCTCCAGCAGTGAGGGCTCTATTAAAGGCAAAGGGAGGCCTACTGCAAGTCGCCTCTTGCGTTTGCTTGACCTCCCAGACTCTGCACAGCACGGAAAGCACAAGGCTCACAGGGCCCCTGGCTGGGGTCTGCAGCCCCACACACCGGAGGGGAACTCTGGGAGCGCCAAGAAGGTGCCTGACAGACGTCATTTCCCTAGTGCTCTCCTCCCCAGCAGAGACGTGTGCAGGTGGTTGGGGCCTGCCCTTGAGTGTCTGGACTCCCTTCCACAGCCCCAGCTCAGGGAAGCAGCTCCTCAGCTAAGTCCTGTAGGAGGCGCGGGGCGCCCCCGCCTGGAAGCCCAGATTATAGCATGCCGGAAGCGAGCATCCTCAGTACAAGAGAAGGCAGCCCAGCTGCGTGCGGCTGCAATCAGTACTTTGGCGGAGCCGAGTGCCCCTCCAGTACGGCAGAGCTCCAGCTCTGCTCAAAGGCCCGATCTGGCAGAGTTGTTTCCGTGAGACTGCTGTGCCCTGGGCGAGCCTTGCCCAGACTTGCCTCGCGTAGGCTTCCTGTCCAGAAAGGAGCGGGCTGCGCGAGACTGGGAGATGCTCCTGGCGCCTTCCTTGCCTCAGCTCCACTCCTGCCTTGCCTTTGCACCTAGTCCCCCGGCGTTCTTGTGGACGTCTTAGTTGCCGGTGTGTTGCACACTGCCAAGCGCTCCAGCAGTGAGGGCTCTATTAGAGGCAAAGGGAGGGCAACTGCAAGTTTCCTCTTGCGGTTGCTTGACCGCCCAGACTCAGCACAGCACGGAGAGCCCAAGGCTCACAGGGCCCCTGGCTGGGGTCTGCAGCCCCTCACACGCGGAAACTGACTCGGTGAGCGCCCAGAAGGTGCCTGACAGACGTCGTTTCCCTAGTGCTCTCCTCCACAGCAGAGACGTGTGCAGGTGCTTGGGGCCTGCCCCTGCGTGTCTGGGCTCCCGTCCACAGCCCCAGATCAGGGAAGCAGCTCCTCAGCCAAGACCTGTGGGAGGCGCCGGGGTCCCTGCCTGGAAGCCTAGTTTACAGCATGCGGGTAGCGAGCCTCCTCGGGAGAAGAGAAGGCTGCCCTGCTGTGTGCGGCTGCATTCACTGCTTTGGCGGAGCCGAGTGTGCCTCCAGTACAGCAGAGCTCCAGCTCTGCTCAAGGCCAGATCTGGCAGAGCTGCTGGCGTGAGGCTGCTCTGTCCTGGGCGAACCTTGCCCAGACTTACCTCGCGGCTAGGCTTCCAGTCCAGGAAGGAGCAGGCTGCGCGAGACTGAGAGATGCTACTGGCGCCTTCCTGGCCTCAGCTCCACTCCTGCCTTGCCTTTGCAGCTAGTCCCCAGGCATTCTTGTGGAGGGCTTAGTTGCCGGTGGGTTGCACACTGCCAAGCGCTCCAGCAGTGAGGGCTCTATTAGAGGCAATGGGAGGGCAACTGCAGGGCTCCTCCAGCGGTTGCTTGACCGCCCAGACTCAGCACAGCACGGAGAGCACAAGGCTCACAGGGCCCCTGTCTGGGGTCTGCAGCCCCACACACGCGGAGGCTGACTCGGTGAGCGCCCAGAAAGTGCCTGACAGACGTCATTTCCCTAGTGCTCTTCTCCCCAGCATAGACGTGTGCAGGTGTTTGGGGCCTGCCCCTTCGTGTCTGCGCTCCCGTCCACAGCCCCAGCTCAGGGAAGCAGCTCCTAAGCCAAGACCTGTGGTAGGCGCAGGGGGCCCCGCCTGGAAGCCTAGTTTACAGCATGCGGGAAGCGAGCCTCCTTTGGAGAAGGGGAGGCAGCCCAGCTGGGTGCAGCTGCAATCACTGCTTTGGCGGAGCCGAGTGCCCCTCCATTTCGGCAGAGCTCCAGCTCTGCTCAGAGGCCCGATCTGGCAGAGTTGCTGGCGTGAGGCTGCTCTGCCCTGGGCGAGCCTTGCCCAGAGTTGCCTCCCGGCTAGGTTTCCAGTCCAGGACAGAGCAGGCTGCGCGAGACTGGGAGATGCTACTGGCGCCTTCCTGGCCTCAGTTCCACTCCTGCCTTGCCTTTGCACCTAGTCCCCAGGCGTTCTTGTGGAGGGCTTAGTTGCCGGTGGCTTGCACACTGCCAAGCGCTCCAGCAGTGAGGGCCCTATTAGAGGCAATGGGAGTGCAACTGCAGGGCGCCTCCAGCGGTTGCTTGACGGCCCAGACTCAGCACAGCATGGAGAGCACAACGCTCACAGGGCCCCTGGCTGGGGTCTGCAGCCCCACACACGCGGAGGCTGACTCGTTGAGCGCCCAGAAGGTGCCTGACAGACGTCATTTCCCTCTGGCTCCCCACCCCAGCAGAGAAATGTGCAGGTGGTTTGGGCCTGCCCCTGCATGTTTGGGCTCCCGTCCACAGCCCCAGCTCAGGGAAGCAGCTCCTCAGCCAAGACCTGAAGGAGGCGCGCGGCGCCCCCGCCTGGAAGCCTAGTGCACAGCATGCGGGAAGCGACCCTCCTTGGGAGAAGAGGAGGCAGCCCAGTTGCGTGCGGCTGCAATCTCTGCTTGGGCGGAGCCGAGAGCGCCTCCAGTACGGCAGAGCTCCAGTTCCGCTCAGAGGCCCGATCGGGCAGAGTTGCTGGCGTGAGGCTGCTTTGCCCTGGGCGAGCCTTGCCCAGACTTGCCTCGTGGCTAGGCTTCCAGTCCAGGAAGGAGCAGGCTGCGTGAGACTGTGAGATGCTACTGGCGCCTTCCTGGCCTCAGCTCCCCTCCTGCCTTACCTTTGCACTTAGTCTCCAGGCGTTCTTGTGGAGGGCTTATTTGCCAGTGGGTTGCACACTGCTAAGCGTTCCAGCAGTGAGGGCTCTATTAGATGCAATGGGAGGGCAACTGCAGGGCTCCTCCAGCGGTTGCTTGACCGCCCAGACTCAGCACAGCACGGAGAGCACAAGGCTCTCAGGGCCCCTGTCTGGGGTCTGCAGCCCCACACACGCGGAGGCTGACTCGGTGAGCGCCCAGAAGGTGCCTGACAGACGTCATTTCCCTAGTGCTCTCCTCCCCAGCAGAGACGTGTGCAGGTGGTTGGGGCCTGCCATTGAGTGTCTGGACTCCCTTCCACAGCCCCAGCTCAGGGAAGCAGCTCCTCAGCTAAGACCTGTAGGAGGCGCGGGGCGCCCCTGCCGGGAAGCCTAGTTTACACCATGCCGGAAGCGAGCCTCCTCAGTACAAGAGAAGGCAGCCCAGCTGCGTGCGGCTGCAATCAGTATTTTGGTGGAGCCGAGTGCCCCTCCAGTACGGCAGAGTTCCAGCTCTGCTCAAAGGCCCGGTCTCTCAGAGTTGCTGGCGTGAGGCTGCTGTGCCCTGGGCGAGCCTTGCCCAGACTTGCCTCGCGTTAGGCTTCCAGTCCAGAAAGGAGCGGGCTGCGCGAGACTGGGAGATGCTACTGGCGCCTTCCTGGCCTCAGCTGCACTCCTGCCTTGCCTTTGCACCTAGTCCCCAGGCGTTCTTGTGGAGGGCTTAGTTGCCGGTGGGTTGCACACTGCCAAGCGCTCCAGCAGTGAGGGCTCTATTAGTGGTAATGGGAGGGCAACTGCAGGGCTCCTCCAGCGGTTGCTTGACCGCCCAGACTCAGCACAGCACGGAGAGCACAAGGCTCACAGGGCCACTGGCTGGGGTCTGCAGCCCCACACACGCGGAGGCTGACTCGGTGAGCGCCCAGAAGGTGCCTGACAGACGTCATTTCCCTAGTGCTCTCCTCCCCAGCAGAGACGTGTGCAGGTGGTTACGGCCTGCCCCTGCGTTTCTGGGCTCCCGTCCAGAGCCCCAGCTCAGGGAAGCAGCTCCTGAGCCAAGACCTGTGGGAGGCGCAGGGGGCCCCGCCTGGAAGCCTACTTTACAGTATGCGGGAAGCGAACCTCCTTGGGAGAAGGGGAGGCAGCCCAGCTGCGTGCGGGTGCAATCACTGATTTGGTGGAGCCTAGTGCCCGTCCAGTACGGCAGAGCTCTAGCTCTGCTCAGAGGCCCTATCTGGCAGAGTTGCTGGCGTGAGGCTGCTCTGCCCTGGGCGAACCTTGCTCAGACTTGCCTCGCGGCTAGGCTTTCAGTCCAGGAAGAAGCAGGCTGCGCGAGACTGGGTGATGCTCCTGGCGCCTTCCTGGCCTCAGCTCCACTCCTGCCTTGCCTTTGCACCTAGTCCCCAGGCGTTCTTGTGGAGGGCTTAGTTGCCGGTGGGTTGCACACTGCCAAGCGCTCCAGCAGTGAGGGCTCTATTAGTGGCGATGGGAAGGCAAATGCAAGGCTACTCCAGCGATTGCTTGACCGCCCAGACTCAGCACAGCACGGAGAGCACAAGGCTCACAGGGCCCCTGGCTGGGGTCTGCAGCCCCACACACGCGGAGGCTGATTCGGTGAGCGCCCAGAAGGTGCCTGACAGACGTCATTTCCCTAGTGCTCTCCTCCCCAGCAGAGACGTGTGCAGGTGGTTTGGGCCTGCCCCTGCGTGTCTGGACTCCCGTCCACAGCCCCAGCTCAGGGAAGCAGCTCCTGAGCCAAGACATGTGGGAGGCGCAGGTGGCTCCGCCTGGAAGCCTAGTTTACAGCATGCGGGAAGGGAGCCTCCTCGGGAGAAGAGAAGGCAGCCCTGCTGTGTGCGGCTGCATTCACTGCTTTGGCGGAGCCGAGTGCGCCTCCAGTAAGGCATAGCTCCAGCTCTGCTCAATGGCCCGATCTGGCAGAGTTGCTGGCGTAAGGCTGCTCTGCCCTGGGCGAGCCTTGCCCAGACTTGCCGCACGTTAGGCTTCCAGTCCAGATAGGAGCGGGCTGCGTGAGACTGGGAGATGCTACTGGCGCCTTCCGGGCCTCAGCTCCTCTCCTGCCTTGCCTTTGCACCTAGTCCCCAGGCGTTCTTGTGAAAGGCTTAGTTGCCGGTGGGTTGCACACTGTCAAGCGCTCCAGCAGTGAGGGCTCTGTTAAAGGCAAAGGGAGGCTGACTGAAAGTCTCCCCTTGCGTTTGCTTGACCGCCCAGACTCTGCACAGCACGGAAAGCACAAGGCTCACAGGGCCCCTGGCTGGGGTCTGCAGCCCCACACACCGGAGGGGAACTCCGGGAGCGCCCAGAAGGTGCCTGAGAGACGTCATTTCCCTAGTGCTCTCCTCCCCAGTAGAGACATGTGCAGGTGGTTGGGGCCTGCCCTTGAGTGTCTGGACTCCCTTCCACAGCCCCAGCTCAGGGAAGCAGCTCCTCATCTAAGACCTGTAGGAGGCGCGGGGCGCCCCGGCCTGGAAGCCCAGTTTATAGCATGCCGGAACCGAGCCTCCTCAGTACAAGAGAAGGCAGCCCAGCTGCGTGCGGCTGCAATCAGTACTTTGGTGGAGCCGAGTGCCCCTCCAGTACGGCAGAGCTCCAGCTCTGCTCAAAGGCCCGATCTCTCATAGTTGCTGGCGTGAGGCTGCTGTGCCCTGGGCGAGCCTTGCCCAGACTTGCCTCGCGTAAGGCTTCCAGTCCAGAAAGGAGCGGGCTGCGCGAGACTGGGAGATGCTACTGGCGCCTTCCTGGCCTCAGCTCCACTCCTGCCTTGCCTTTGCACCTAGTCCCCAGCCGTTCTTGTGGAGGGCTTAGTTGCCGGTGGGTTGCACACTGCCAAGCGCTCCAGCAGTGAGGGCTCTATTAGAGGCAAAGTGAGGGCAACTGGAAGTCGATTCTTCCGGTTGCTTGACCGCCGAGACTCAGCACAGCACGGAGAGCACAAGGATCACAGCGCCACTGGCTGGGGTCTGCAGCCCCACATACGCGGAGTTTGACTCGGTGAGCGCCCAGAAGGTGCCTGACAGACGTCATTTCCCTAGTGCTCTCCTCGCCAGCAGAGACGTGTGCCGGTGCTTGGGGCCTGCTCCTGCGTGTCTGGGCTCCCGTCCACAGCCCCAGCTCAGGGAAGCAGCTCCTGAGCCAAGACCTTGGGGAGGCGCAGGGGGCCCCGCCTGGAAGCCTAGTTTACAGCATGCGGGAAGCGAGCCTCCTCGGGAGAAGAGAAGGCAGCCCTGCTGTGTGCGGCTGCATTCACTGCTTTGGCGGAGCCGAGTGTGCCTCCAGTACAGCAGAGCTCCAGCTCTGCTCAAGGCCAGATCTGGCAGAGCTGCTGGCGTGAGGCTGCTCTGTCCTGGGCGAACCTTGCCCAGACTTGCCTCGCGGCTAGGCTTCCAGTCCAGGAAGGAGCAGGCTGCGCGAGACTGAGAGATGCTACTGGTGCCTTCCTGGCCTCAGCTCCACTCCTGCCTTGCCTTTGCAGCTAGTCCCCAGGCATTCTTGTGGAGGGCTTAGTTGCCGGTGGGTTGCACACTGCCAAGCGCTCCAGCAGTGAGGGCTCTATTAGAGGCAATGGGAGGGCAACTGCAGGGCTCCTCCAGCGGTTGCTTGACCGCCCAGACTCAGCACAGCACGGAGAGCACAAGGCTCACAGGGCCCCTGGCTGGGGTCTGCAGCCCCACACACGCGGAGGCTGACTCGGTGAGCGCCCAGAAAGTGCCTGACAGACGTCATTTCCCTAGTGCTCTTCTCCCCAGCATAGACGTGTGCAGGTGTTTGGGGCCTGCCCCTTCGTGTCTGCGCTCCCGTCCACAGCCCCAGCTCAGGGAAGCAGCTCCTAAGCCAAGACCTGTGGTAGGCGCAGGGGGCCCCGCCTGGAAGCCTAGTTTACAGCATGCGGGAAGCGAGCCTCCTTGGGAGAAGGGGAGGCAGCCCAGCTGCGTGCAGCTTCAATCACTGCTTTGGCGGAGCCGAGTGCCCCTCCATTTCGGCACAGCTCCAGCTCTGCTCAGAGGCCCGATCTGGCAGAGTTGCTGGCGTGAGGCTGCTCTGCCCAGGGCAAGCTTTGCCCAGACTTGCCTTGCGGTTAGGCTTCCAGTCCAGGAAGGAGCAGGCTGCGCGAGACTGGGAGATGCTACTGGCGCCTTCCTGGCCTCAGCTCCACTCCTGCCTTGCCTTTGCACCTAGTCCCCAGGCAATCTTGTGAAAGGCTCAGTTGCCGGTGGGTTGCACACTGCCAAGCGCTCCAGCAGTGAGGGCTCTATTAGAGGCAAAGGGAGGGCAACTTCAAGTTTCCTTGTGCGGTTGCTTGACTGCCCAGACTCAGCACAGCACGGAAAGCACAAGGCTCACAGGGCCCCTGGCTTGGTCTGCAGCCCCACACACGCGGACGATGACTCGGTGAGCGCCCAGAAGGTGCCTGACAGACGTCATTTCCCTAGTGCTCTCCTCCCCAGCAGAGACGTGTGCAGGTGGTTTGGGCCTGCCCCTGCGTTTCTGGGCTCCCGTCCACAACCCCAGCTCAGGGAAGCAGCTCCTGAGCCAAGACCTGTGGGAGGCGCACGGGGGCCCGCCTGGAAGCCTAGTTTACAGCATGCGGGAAGCGAGCCTCCTCGGGAGAAGAGAAGGCAGCCCTGCTGTGTGCGGCTGCATTCACTGCTTTGGCGGAGCCGAGTGCGCCTCCAGTACGGCAGAGCTCCAGCTCTGCTCAGAGGCCCGATCTGGCAGAGTTGCTGGCGTGAGGCTGCTCTGCCCTGGGCCAGCCTTGCCCAGACTTTCCTCGCGGCTAGGCTTCCAGTCCAGGAAGAAGCAGGCTGCGCGAGACTGGGAGATGCTACTGGCGCCTTCCTGGCCTCAGCTCCACTCCTGCCTTGCCTTTGCACCTAGTCCCCAGGCGTTCTTGTGGAGGGCTTAGTTGAGGGTTGGTTGCACACTGCCAAGCGCTCCAGCAGTGAGGGCTCAATTAGATGCAATGGGAGGGCAACTGCAGGGCTCCTCCAGCGGTTGCTTGACCGCCCAGACTCAGCACAGCACGGAGAGCACAAGGCTCACAGGGCCCCTGGCTGGGGTCTGCAGCCCCACACACGCGGAGGCTGACTCGGTGAGCGCCCAGAAGGTGCCTGAAAGACTTCATTTCCCTAGTGCTCTCCTCCCCAGCAGAGACGTGTGCAGGTGGTTTGGGCCTGCCCCTGCGTGTCTGGACTCCCGGCCACAGCCCCAGCTCAGGGAAGCAACTCCTCAGCCAAGACATGTGGGAGGCACAGGTGGCCCCGCCTGGAAGCCTAGTTTACAGCATGCGGGAAGCGAGCCTCCTCCGGAGAAGAGAAGGCAGCCCTGCTGTGTGCGGCAGCATTCACTGCTTTGGCGGAGCCGAGTGCGCCTCCAGTAAGGCAGAGCTCCAGCTCTGCTCAGAGGCCCGATCTGGCAGAGTTTCTGGCGTGAAGCTGCTCTGCCCTGGGCGAGTCTTGCCCAGACTTGCCGCACGTTAGGCTTCCAGTCCAGATAGGAGCGGGCTGCGTGAGACTGGGAGATGCTTCTGGCGCCTTCCTGGCCTCAGCTCCACTCCTGCCTTGCCTTTGCACCTAGTCCCCAGGCGTTCTTGTGAAAGGCTTGGTTGCCGGTGGGTTGCACACTGCCAAGCTCTCCAGCAGTGAGGGCTCTATTAAAGGCAAAGGGAGGGCTACTGCAAGTCGCCTCTTACGGTTGCTTGACCGCCCAGACTGTGCACAGCACGGAAACCACAAGGCTCACAGGGCCCCTGGCTGGGGTCTGCAGCCCCACACACCGGAGGGGAACTCCGCGAGCGCCCAGAAGGTGCCTGACAGACGTCATTTCCCTAGTGCTCTCCTCCCCAGCAGAGACGTGTGCAGGTGGTTGGGGCCTGCCCTTGAGTGTCTGGACTCCCTTCCACAGCCCCAGCTCAGAGAAGCAGCTCCTCAGCTAAAACCTGTAGGAGGCGCTGGGCGCCCCAGCCTGGAAGCCCAGTTTATAGCATGCCGGAACCGAACCTCCTCAGTACAAGAGAAGGCAGCCCAGCTGCGTGCGGCTGCAATCAGTACTTTGGCGGAGCCGAGTGCCCCTCTAGTACGGCAGAGCTCCAGCTCTGCTCAAAGGCCCGATCTCTCATAGTTGCTGGCGTGAGGCTGCTGTGCCCTGGGCGAGCCTTGCCCAGACTTGCCTCGCGTTAGGCTTCCAGTCCAGAAAGGAGCGGGCTGCGCGTGACTGGGAGATGCTACTGGCGTCTTCCTGGCCTCAGCTCCACTCCTGCGTTGCCTTTGCACCTAGTCCCCAGGCGTTCTTGTGGAGGACTTAGTTGCCGGTGGGTTGCACACTGCCAAGCGCTCCAGCAGTGAGGGCTCTATTAGAGGCAAAGTGAGGGAAACTGGAAGTCTATTCTTACGGTTGCTTGACCGCCGAGACTCAGCACAGCACGGAGAGCACAAGGATCACAGCGCCACTGGCTGGGGTCTGCAGCCCCACACACGCGGAGGCTGACTTGGTGAACGCCCAGAAGGTGCCTGACAGACGTCATTTCCCTAGTGCTCTCCTCCCCAGCAGAGACGTGTGCAGGTGGTTGGGGCCTGCCCCTGCGTGTCTGGGCTCCCGTCCACAGCCCCAGCTCAGGGAAGCAGCTCCTGAGCCAAGACCTTTGGGAGGCGCAGGGGGCCCCGCCTGGAAGCCTAATTTACAGCATGCGGGAAGCGAGCCTCCTCGGGAGAAGAGAAGGCAGCCCTGCTGTGTGCGGCTGCATTCACTGCTTTGGCGGAGCCGAGTGTGCCTCCAGTACAGCAGAGCTCCAGCTCTGCTCAAGGCCAGATCTGGCAGAGTTGCTGGCGTGAGGCTGCTCTGCCCGGGGCGAACTTTGCCCAGACTTGCCTCGCGGCTAGGCTTCCAGTCCAGGAATGGAGCAGACTGCGCGAGACTGGGAGATGCTACTGGCGCCTTCCTGGCCTCAGCTCCACTCCTGCCTTGCCTTTGCACCTAGTCCCCAAGCGTTCTTGTGGAGGACTTAGTTGCAGGTGGGTTGCACACTGCCAAGCGCTCCAGCAGTGAGGGCTCTATTAGAGGCAATGGGAGTGCAACTGCAGGGCTCCTCCAGCGGTTGCTTGACCGCCCAGACTCAGCACAGCATGGAGAGCACAAGGCTCACAGGGCCCCTGGCTGGGGTCTGCAGCTCCACACACCGGAGCGGAACTCCGGGAGCGCCCAGAAGGTGCCTGACAGACGTCATTTCCCTAGTGCTCTCCTCCCCAGCAGAGACGTGTACAGGTGATTGGGGCCTGCCCTTGAGTGTCTGGACTCCCTTCCACAGCCCCAGCTCAGGGAAGCAGCTCCTCAGCTAAGACCTGTAGGAGGCGCAGGGGGCCCCGCCTGGAAGCCTAGTTTACAGCATGCGGGAAGCGAGCCTCCTCGGGAGAAGAGAAGGCAGCCCTGCTGCATGCGGCTGCATTCACTGCTTTGGCGGACCCGAGTGCGCCTCCAGTACGGCAGAGCTCCAGCTCTGCTCAGAGGCCCGATCTGGCAGAGCTGCTGGCTTGAGGCTGCTCTGCCCTGGGCGAGCCTTGCCCAGACTTGCCTCGCGGCTAGGCTTCCAGTCCAGGAAGGAGCATGCTGTGAAAGACTGGGAGATGCTACTGGCGCCTTCCTGGCCTCAGCTCCACTCCTGACTTGCCTTTGCACCTAGTCCCCAGGCGTTCTTGTGGAGGGCTTAGTAGCCGGTGTGTTGCACACTGCCAAGCGCTCCAGCAGTGAGGGCTCTATTAAAGGCAAAGGGAGGGCTACTGCAAGTCGCCTCTTGCATTTGCTTGACCGCCCAGACTCAGCACAGCACGGAAAGCACAAGGCTCACAGGGCCCCTGGCTGGGTTCTGCAGCCCCACACACCGGAGGCGAACTCCGGGAGCACCCAGAAGGTGCCTGACAGACGTCATTTCCCTAGTGCTCTCCTCCCCAGCAGAGACGTGTGCAGGTGGTTGGGGCCTGCCCTTGAGTGTCTGGACTCCCTTCCACAGCCCCAGCTCAGGGAAGCAGCTCCTCAACTAAGACTTGTAGGAGGAGCGGGGCGCCCCCGCCTGAAAGCCTAGTGCACAGCATGCGGGAATCGAGCCTCCTCGGTAGAAGAGAACGCAGCCCAGCTGCGTGCGGCTGCAATCACTGCTTTGGCGGAGCGAGGGCCCTTCCAGTACGGCAGAGCTCCAGCTCTGCTCAAAGGCCCGATCTGGCAGAGTTGCTTCCGTGAGACTGCTGTGCCCCGGGCGAGCCTTGCCCAGACTTGCCTCGCGTAGGCTTCCTGTCCAGAAAGGAGCGGGCTGCGCGAGACTGGGAGATGCTACTGGCGCCTTCCTGGCCTCAGCTCCACTCCTGCCTTGCCTTTGAACCTAGTCTCCAGGCGTTCTTGTGGACGTCTTAGTTGCCGGTGTGTTGCACACTGCCAAGCGCTCCAGCAGTGAGGGCTCTATTAGAGGCAAAGGGAGGGCAACTGCAAGTTTCCTCTTGCGGTTGCTTGACCGCCCAGACTCAGCACAGCACGGAGAGCCCAAGGCTCACATGGCCCCTGGCTCGGGTCTGCAGCCCCACACACGCGGAAACTGACTCGGTGAGCGCCCAGAAGTTGCCTGACAGACGTCGTTTCCCTAGTGCTCTCCTCCACAGCAGAGACGTGTGCAGGTGCTTGGGGCCTGCCCCTGCGTTTCTGGGCTCCCGTCCACAGCCCCAGCTCAGGGAAGCAGCTCCTGAGCCAAGACCTGTGGGAGGCGCAGGGGGCCCCGCCTGGAAGCCTAGTTCACAGCATGCGGGAAGCGAGCCTCCTCGGGAGAAGAGAAGGCAGCCCTGCTGTGTGCGGCTGAATTCACTGCTTTGGCGGAGCCGAGTGCGCCTCCAGTACGGCAGAGCTCCAGCTCTTCTCAGAGGCCCGATCTGGCAGAGTTGCTGGCTTTAGGCTGCTCTGCCATGGGCGAGCCTTGCCCAGACTTGCCTCGCGGCTAGGCTTCCAGTCCCGGAAGGAGCAGGCTGCACGAGACTGGGAGATGCTCCTGGCGCCTTCCTGGCCTCAGCTCCACTCCTGCCTTGCCTTTGCACCTAGTCCCCAGGCGTTCTTGTGGAGGCCTTAGTTGCCGGTGTGTTGCACACTGCCAAGTGCTCCAGCAGTGAGGGCTCTATTAGAGGCAATGGGAGGCAACTGCAGGGCTCCTCCAGCGGTTGCTTGACCGCCCAGACTCAGCACAGCACGGAGAGCACAAGGCTCACAGGGCCCCTGGCTGGGGTCTGCAGCCCCACACACGCCGAGGCTGACTCGGTGAGCGCCCAGAAGGTGCCTGACAGACGTCATTTCCCTAGTGCTCTCCTCCCCAGCAGAGACGTGTGCAGGTGGTTGGGGCCTGCCCTTGAGGGTCTGGACTCCCTTCCACAAACCCAGCTCAGGGAAGCAGCTCCTCAGCTAAGACCTGTAGGAGTCGCGGGGCGCCCCCGCCTGGAAGCCCAGTTTATAGCATGCGGGAAGCGAGCCTCCTCAGTACAAGAGAAGGCAGCCCAGCTGCGTGCGCCTGCAATCAGTACTTTGGCGGAGCCGAGTGCCCCTCCAGTACGGCAGAGGTCCAGCTCTGCTCAGAGGCCCGATCTGGCAGAGTTTCTGGCGTGAGGCTGCTCTGCCCTGGGCGAGCCTTGCCCAGACTTGCCGCACGTTAGGCTTCCAGTCCAGATAGGAGCGGGCTGTGTGAGACTGGGAGATGCTACTGGCGCCTTCCTGGCCTCAGCTCCACTCCTGCCTTGCCTTTGCACCTAGTCCCCAGGCGTTCTTGTGGAGGGCTTAGTTGCCGGTGTGTTGCACACTGCCAAGCGCTCCAGCAGTCAGGGCTCTATTAGAGGCAATGGGAGGGCAACTGCAGGGCTCCTCCAGCGGTTGCTTGACCGCCCAGACTCAGCACAGCACGGAGAGCACAAGGCTCACAGGGCCCCTGGCTGGGGTCTGCAGCCCCACACACGCGGAGGCCGACTCTGTGAGCGCCCAGAAGGTGCCTGACAGACGTCATTTCCCTAGTGCTCTCCTCCCCAGCAGAGACGTGTGCAGGTGGTTTGGGCCTGGCCCTGCGTGTCTGGACTCCCGTCCACAGCCCCAGCTCAGGGAAGCAGCTCCTGAGCCAAGACATGTGGGAGGCGCAGGTGGCTCCGCCTGGAAGCCTAGTTTACAGCATGCGGGAAGCGAGCCTCCTCGGGAGAAGAGAAGGCAGCCCTGGTGTGTGCGGCTGCATTCACTGCTTTGGCGGAGCCGAGTGCGCCTCCAGTACGGCAGAGCTCCAGCTCTGCTCAGAGGCCCGATCTGGCAGAGTTTCTGGCGTGAGGCTGCTGTGCCCTGGGCGAGCCTTGCCCAGACTTGCCTCGCGTTAGGCTTCCAGTCCAGAAAGGAGCGGGCTGCGCGAGACTGGGAGATGCTCCTGGCGCCTTCCTGGCCTCAGCTCCACTCCTGCCTTGCCTTTGCACCTAGTCCCCAGGCGTTCTTGTGGAGGGCTTAGTTTCCGGTGGGTTGCACACTGCCAAGCGCTCCAGCAGTGAGGGCTCTATTAGAGGCAATGGGAGGGCAACTGCAGGGCTCCTCCAGCGGTTGCTTGACCGACCAGACTCAGCACAGCACGGAGAGCCCAAGGCTCACAGGGCCCCTGGCTGGGGTCTGCAGCCCCACACACGCGGAAGCTGACTCGGTGAACACCCAGAAGGTGCCTGACAGACGTCATTTCCCTAGTGCTCTCCTCCACAGCAGAGACGTGTGCCGGTGCTTGGGGCCTGCCCCTGCATGTCTGGGCTCCCGTCCACAGCCCCAGCTCAGGGAAGCAGCTCCTCAGCCAAGACCTGTGGGAGGCGCAGGGGGCCCCGCCTGGAAGCCTAGTTTACAGCATGCAGGAAGCGAGCCTCCTCGGGAGAAGAGAAGGCAGCCCTGCTGCGTGCGGATGCATTCACTGCTTTGGCGGAGCCGAGAGCGCCTCCAGTACGGCAGAGCTCCAGCTCTGCTCAGAGGCCCGATCTGGCAGAGCTGCTGGCGTGAGGCTGCTCTGCCCTGGGCGAGCCTTGCCCAGACTTGCCTCGCGGCTAGGCTTCCAGTCCAGGAAGGAGCATGCTGTGCAAGACTGGGAGATGCTACTGGCGCCTTCCTGGCCTCAGCTCCACTCCTGCCTTGCCTTTGCAGCTAGTCCCCAGGCGTTCTTTTGGAGGGCTTAGTAACCGGTGTGTTGCACACTGCCAAGCGCTCCAGCAGTGAGGGCTCTATTAGAGGCAAAGGGAGGGCTACTGCAAGTTGCCTCTTGCGTTTGCTTGACCGCCCAGACTCAGCACAGCCCGGAAAGCACAAGGCTCACAGGGCCCCTGGCTGGGGTCTGCAGCCCCCACACCGGAGGCGAACTCCAGGAGCACCCAGAAGGTGCCTGACAGACGTCATTTCCCTAGTGCTCTCCTCCCCAGCAGAGACGTGTGCAGGTGGTTGGGGCCTGCCCTTGAGTGTCTGGACTCCCTTCCACAGCCCCAGCTCAGGGAAGCAGCTCCTCAGCTAAGACTTGTAGGAGGAGCGGGGCGCCCCCGCCTGAAAGCCTAGGGCACAGCATGCGGGAAGAGAGCCTCCTCGGTAGAATAGATGGCAGCCCAGCTGTGTGCGGCTGCAATCACTGCTTTGGCGGAGCCGAAGGCCCTTCCAGTACGGCAGAGGTCCAGCTCTGCTCAAAGGCCCGATTTGGCAGAGTTGCTTCCGTGAGACTGCTGTGCCCTGGGCGAGCCTGCCCAGACTTGCCTCGCGTAGGCTTCCTGTCCAGAAAGGAGCGGGCTGCGCGAGACTGGGAGATGCTACTGGTCCTTCCTGGCCTCAGCTCCACTCCTGCCTTGCCTTTGCACCTAGTCCCCAGGCGTTCTTGTGGACGTCTTAGTTGCCGGTGTGTTGCACACTGCCAAGCGCTCCAGCAGTGAGGGCTCTATTAGAGGCAAAGGGAGGGCAACTGCAAGTTTCCTCTTGCGGTTGGTTGACCGCCCAGACTCAGCACAGCACGGAGAGCCCAAGGCTCACAGGGCCCCTGGCTGGGGTCTGCAGCCCCTCACACGCGGAAACTGACTCGGTGAGCGCCCAGAAGGTGCCTGACAGACGTCGTTTCCCTAGTGCTCTCCTCCACAGCAGAGACGTGTGCAGGTGCTTGGGGCCTGCCCCTGCGTGTCTGGGCTCCCGTCCACAGCCCCAGCTCAGGGAAGCAGCTCCTCAGCCAAAACCTGTGGGAGGCGCAGGGGGCCCTGACTGGAAGCCTAATTTACAGCATGCGGGAAGCGAGCCTCCTCGGGAGAAGAGAAGGCAGCCCTGCTGCGTGTGGCTGCATTCACTGCTTTGGCGGAGCCGAGTGCGCCTCCAGTACGGCAGAGCTCCAGGTCTGCTCAGAGGCCCGATCTGGCAGAGTTTCTGGCGTGAGGCTGCTCTGCCCTGTGCGAGCCTTGCCCAGACTTGCCGCACGTTAGGTTTCCAGTCCAGATAGGAGCGGGCTGCGTGAGACTGGGAGATGCTACTGGCGCCTTCCTGGCCTCAGCTCCACTCCTGCCTTGCCTTTTCACCTAGTCCCCAGGCGTTCTTGTGAAAGCCTTAGTTGACGGTGGGTTGCACACTGCCAAGCGCTCCAGCAGTGAGGGCTCTATTAAAGGCAAAGGGAGGCCTACTGCAAGTCGCCTCTTGCGTTTGCTTGACCGCCCAGACTCTGCACAGCACGGAAAGCACAAGGCTCACAGGGCCCCTGGCTGGGGTCTGCAGCCCCACACACCGGAGGGGAACTCCGGGAGCGCCCAGAAGGTGCCTGACAGACGTCATTTCCCTAGTGCTCTCCTCCCCAGCAGAGACGTGTGCAGGTGGTTGGGGCCTGCCCTTGAGTGTCTGGACTCCCTTCCACAGCCCCAGCTCAGGGAAGCAGCTCCTCAGCTAAGACCTGTAGGAGGCCCTGGGCGCCCCCGCCTGGAAGCCCAGTTTATAGCATGCCGGAAGCGAGCCTCCTCAGTACAAGAGAAGGCAGCCCAGCTGCGTGCGGCTGCAATCAGTACTTTGGCGGAGCCGAGTGCCCCTCCAGTACGACAGAGTTCCAGCTCTGCTCAAAGGCCCGATCTCTCATAGTTGCTGGCGTGAGGCTGCTGTGCCCTGGGCGAGCCTTGCCCAGACTTGCCTCGCGTTAGGCTTCCAGTCCAGAAAGGAGCGGGCTGCGCGAGACTGGGAGATGCTACTGGCGCCTTCCTGGCCTCAGCTCCACTCCTGCCTTGCCTTTGCACCTAGTCCCCAGGCGTTCTTGTGGAGGGCTTAGTTGCCGGTGGGTTGCACACTGCCAAGCGCTCCAGCAGTGAGGGCTCTATTAGAGGCAATGGGAGGGCAACTGCAGGGCTCCTCCAGCGGTTGCTTGACCGCCCAGACTCAGCACAGCACGGAGAGCCCAAGGCTCACAGGGCCCCTGGCTGGGGTCTGCAGCCCCACACACGCGGAAGCTGACTCGGTGAGCACCCAGAAGGTGCCTGACAGACGTCATTTCCGTAGTGCTCTCCTCCATAGCAGAGACGTGTGCAGGTGCTTGGGGCCTGCCCCTGCGTGTCTGGGCTCCCGTCCACAGCCCCAGCTCTGGGAAGCAGCTCCTCAGCTAAGACTTGTAGGAGGAGCGGGGCGCCCCCGCCTGAAAGCCTAGGGCACAGCATGCGGGAAGAGAGCCTCCTCGGTAGAAGAGAAGGCAGCCCAGCTGCGTGCGGCTGCAATCACTGCTTTGGCGGAGCCGAGGGCCCTTCCAGTACGGCAGAGTTCCAGCTCTGCTCAAAGGCCCGATGTGGCAGAGTTGCTTCCGTGAGACTGCTGTGCCCTGGGCGAGCCTTGCCCAGACTTGCCTCGCGTAGGCTTCCTGTCCAGAAAGGAGCGGGCTGCGCGAGACTGGGAGATGCTACTGGCGCCTTCCTGGCCTCAGCTCCACTCCTGCCTTGCCTTTGCACCTAGTCCCCAGGCGTTCTTGTGGACGTCTTAGTTGCCGGTGTGTTGCACACTGCCAAGCGCTCCAGCAGTGAGGGCTCTATTAGAGGCAAAGGGAGGGCAACTGCAAGTTTCCTCTTGCGGTTGCTTGACCGCCCAGACTCAGCACAGCACGGCGAGCCCAAGGCTCACAGGCCCCCTGACTGGGGTCTGCAGCCCCTCACACGCGGAAACTGACTCGGTGAGCGCCCAGAAAGTGCCTGACAGACGTCGTTTCCCTAGTGCTCTCCTCCACAGCAGAGACGTGTGCAGGTGCTTGGGGCCTGCCCCTGCGTGTCTGGGCTCCCGTCCACAGCCCCAGCTCAGGGAAGCAGCTCCTCAGCCAAGACCTGTGGGAGACGCAGGGCGCCCTGACTGGAAGCCTAGTTTACAGCAAGCGGGAAGGGAGCCTCCTCGGGAGAAGAGAAGGCAGCCCTGCTGCGTGTGGCTGCATTCACTGCTTTGGCGGAGCCGAGTGCGGCTCCACTACGGCAGAGCTCCAGCTCTGCTCAGAGGCCCGATCTGGCAGAGTTTCTGGCGTGAGGCTGCTCTGCCCTGGGTGAGCCTTGCCCAGACTTGCCGCACGTTAGGCTTCCAGTCCAGATAGGAGCGGGCTGCATGAGACTGGGAGATGCTACTGGCGCCTTCCTGGCCTCAGCTCCACTCCTGCCTTGCCTTTACACCTAGTCCCCAGGCGTTCTTGTGAAAGGTTTAGTTGCCGGTGGGTTGCACACTGCCAAGCGCTCCAGCAGTGAGGGCTCTATTAAAGGCAAAGGGAGTCCTACTGCAAGTCGCCTCTTGCGTTTGCTTGACCGTCCAGACTCTGCACAGCACGGAAAGCACAAGGCTCACAGGGCCCCTGGCTGGGGTCTGCAGCCCCACACACCGGAGGGGAACTCTGGGAGCGCCCAGAAGGTGCCTGACAGACGTCATTTCCCTAGTGCTCTCCTCCCCAGCAGAGACGTGTGCAGGTGGTTGGGGCCTGCCCTTGAGTGTCTGGACTCCCTTCCACAGCCCCAGCTCAGGGAAGCAGCTCCTCAGCTAAGACCTGTAGGAGGCGCGGGGCGCCCCCGCCTGGAAGCCCAGTTTATAGCATGCCGGAACCGAGCATCCTCAGTACAAGAGAAGGCAGCCCAGCTGCGTGCGGCTGCAATCAGTACTTTGGCGGAGCCGAGTGCCCCTCCAGTACGGCAGAGCTCCAGCTCTGCTCAAAGGCCCGATCTCTCATAGTTGCTGGCGTGAGGCTGCTGTGCCCTGGGCGAGCCTTGCCCAGACTTGCCTCGCGTTAGGCTTCCAGTGAAGAAAGGAGCGGGCTGCGCGTGACTGGGAGATGCTACTGGCGCCTTCCTGGCCTCAGCTCCACTCCTGCCTTACCTTTGCACCTAGTCCCCAGGCGTTCTTGTGGAGGGCTTAGTTGCCGGTGGGTTGCACACTGCCAAGCGCTCCAGCAGTGAGGGCTCTATAAGAGGCAATGGGAGGGCAACTGCAGGGCTCCTCTAGCGGTTGCTTGACCGCCCAGACTCAGCACAGCACGGAGAGCACAAGGCTCACAGGGCCCCTGGCTGGGTTCTGCAGCCCGTCACACGCGGAAACTGACTCGGTGAGCGCCCAGAAGGTGCCTGACAGACGTCGTTTCCCTAGTGCTCTCCTCCACAGCAGAGACGTGTGCAGGTGCTTGGGGCCTGCCCCTGCGTGTCTGGGCTCCCGTCCACAGCCCCAGCTCAGGGAAGCAGCTCCTCAGCCAAGACATGTGGGAGGCGCAGGGGGCCCTGACTGGAAGCCTAGTTTACAGCATGCGGGAAGCGAGCCTCCTCGGGAGAAGAGAAGGCAGCCCTGCTGCGTGTGGCTGCATTCACTGCTTTGGCGGAGCCGAGTGCGGCTCCTGTACGGCAGAGCTCCAGGTCTGCTCAGAGGCCCGATCTGGCAGAGTTTCTGGCGTGAGGCTGCTCTGCCCTGGGCGAGCCTTGCCCAGACTTGCCGCACGTTAGGCTTTCAGTCCAGATAGGAGCGGGCTGCGTGAGACTGGGAGATGCTACTGGCGCCTTCCTGGCCTCAGCTCCACTCCTGCCTTGCCTTTGCACCTAGTCCCCAGGCGTTCTTGTGAAAGGCTTAGTTGCCGGTGGGTTGCACACTGCCAAGCGCTCCAGCAGTGAGGGCTCTATTAAAGGCAAAGGGAGGCCTACTGCAAGTCGCCTCTTGCTTTTGCTTGACCGCCCAGACTCTGCACAGCACGGAAAGCACAAGGCTCACAGGGCCCCTGGCTGGGGTCTGCAGCCCCACACACGCCGAGGCTGACTCGGTGAGCGCCCAGAAGGTGCCTGACAGACGTCATTTCCCTAGTGCTCTCCTCCCCAGCAGAGACGTGTGCAGGTGGTTGGGGCCTGCCCTTGAGTGTCTGGACTCCCTTCCACAGCCCCAGCTCAGGGTGCAGCTCCTCAGCTAAGACCTGTAGGAGGCGCGGGGCGCCCCCGCCTGGAAGCCCAGTTTATAGCATGCCGGAACCGAGCAATCTCAGTACAAGAGAAGGCAGCCCAGCTGCGTGCGGCTGCAATCAGTACTTTGGCGGAGCCGAGTGCCCCTCCAGTACGGCAGAGCTCCAGCTCTGCTCAAAGGCCCGATCTCTCATAGTTGCTGGCGTGAGGCTGCTGTGCCCTGGGCGAGCCTTGCCCAGACTTGCCTCGCGTTAGGCTTCCAGTCCAGAAAGGAGCGGGCTGCGCGTGACTGGGAGATGCTACTGGCGCCTTCCTGGCCTCAGCTCCACTCCTGCATTGCCTTTGCACCTAGTCCCCAGGCGTTCTTGTGGAGGGCTTAGTTGCCGGTGGGTTGCACACTGCCAAGCGCTCCAGCTGTGAGGGCTCTATTAGAGGCAAAGTGAGGGCAACTGGAAGTCTATTCTTACGGTTGCTTGATCGCCGAGACTCAGCACAGCACGGAGAGCACAAGGATCACAGCGCCACTGGCTGGGGTCTGCAGCCCCACACACGCGGAGGCTGACTCGGTGAGCGCCCAGAAGGTGCCTGACAGACGTCGTTTCCCTAGTGCTCTCCTCCCCAGCAGAGAGTTGTGCAGGTGGTTGGGGGCCTGCACTTGCGTCTCTGAGCTCCTGCCCACAACCCAGCTCAGGGGATGCAGACCCTAAGCCAAACCTGCAGGAGGCGAGGGTCGGCTCGCCTGGAAGCGGAGTGCACAGCATGTGGGGAATCGAGCCTCCTCGGAGGTAGATGAGACAGCATAGCCGCGTGGCGCTACAAGCCCTGGTTGGTCAGAGTCAAGTGCTCCTCCTCTAGGGCATAGCTCCAGGTCTGCTCAGAGGCCCGATCTGGCAGAGTTCCTGGAGCGAGGCTGCTCTGCCCTGGGCGAGCCTTTCCGAGACGTGCCTCGCTGCTAGGCTCTTGCCCATGAAGGAGCAGGCTGTGCGAGGCTGGTATATCCCACGGGCACCTTCCTTGCCTCAGCTCTGATCCTGCCTTGCCTTTGCAGGTAGGCCCCAAGCGTCCTTGGGGAGGAGTTAGGGGCCGGTGTGTTCCACATTGCCACGGGCTAGAGCAGTGAGAGCTCTGTCAGAGGGAATGGAAGGGCAACTGCTTGGCTCCTTCAGTTGTTGCTTGGCTGCCCAGACATGTGCCGCACGGAGAGCACCATACACCCAGGGCCCCTGGCTGGGATCTGCAGTCCCCAGACTCGGAGACTCACTCCGTGGGCGCCCTGCAGGTGCCTGACAGATGTATATTCCCTAGCGCTCTCGTCCCCAGCAGAGACGTGTGCAGGTGGTTGGGGCCTGCCCCTGCGTGTCTGGGCTCCCGCCCACAGCCCCAGCTCAGGGGAAGCAGCCCCTGAGGTAAGACCTGTAGGAGAAGCAGGAGGCCCCTGCCTGGAAGCCAAGTGCGCAGCATGAGGGGAAACGAGCCTCCTCGGGGGAAATGAGGCAGCCCAACCGCGTGCAGCTGCAAGCCCAGTTTGGGCGGAGTCGAGTGCGCCTCCACTACTGCAGAGCTTCAGCTCTGCTCAGAGGCCCGATCTGGCAGAGTTCCTGGCGTGAGGCTGCTCTGCTCTGGGCGAGCGTTGCCCAGACTTGCCTCGCTGCTAATGTTAGTTCCCAGGAAGGAGCAGGCTGCGCGAGGCTCGGAGACACCACTGGCGCCTTCCTGGCCTCAGCTCCGCTCCTGCCTTGCCTTTGCACCTAGGCCGCAGGCGTCCTTGTGGAGGTTTTAGGGGCTGGTGTGTTTCACACTGCCAAGGGCTCCAGCAGTGAGAGCTCTGTTCGAGGGAAGGGAAGGGTATATTTGGAGTACAATCCTTTATCAGATATGAGGCCCACACCCTCAGCCTGAACCCTCACCCCGAACCCTTACCCTCACCCACACCCTCACCCTGAACCCTCACGCCTCACCCCTCACCCTAACAAGTTGGGGGGCTCTTCCCCAAACTCTAACCTTAACCCTACTGCCGGGGTCCAGCCCCAGTGGATCCAGGGTGATTTGAAGTTGGGGGCGGAGCCGGCGTCTTTAGAAAAATACATATTTAATCACAGATATAGAGAGATTAGAAATGGTTAGTGCAGTAGGAAGATTAGTGAAGAAAAGGAGGCTGAATAACTTAGATTACGTGGAATAGCATCCATGCTCCAGATGGGAATTCAGCCAGAAAAATGGGAGCAAGAAAGAAGTGACATGGGGGAATCAGTCTTTCCGGAAACTGATCCGATTTCTTTATTTTTGGGTTTGCTTATATACCTTTTGTTACACATAGGGATGAATACAGAGTCACGTGGGGGTCAGCAGTCCTGACCTTTATCAAAATCACGTGCTTCACATAAATGTATAAAAAAGGTCTTAGGGATACTACATCATCTTCTGGCCATGAGTGAGACCTGCTGACATTTTATGATCCTTTCTTTCTGATAACCAAAAAACTTATTTTTTCCAAGTGTGTTTTTTCTCAAACCAGGCACCACCCTCCAAATAAAGCTGCATTCCTATAGGGTGTGGGTGTAGTGAGTTACAATCAAGAAAGGAATTTACTTAACCCAAGGTTAACAGGATTCATCTTAAAGGTTAATACTTATTTCTCCTATATGTTAGTTATATTCATTAGAAGGGTAGGGAACATGGAGATTTAGCAGCAAACATCAGCCCAACAAATGAAAATCCTTTCACCAATGCTCCCCTTAAGATCTATTTAGTCTTAAGATATGATAAAGTTACATTCTTACATAGCAAGGATACAGTGATTTGTAGCAAAGTCCAGTGGTCTATTACAAAAGAGAAAATCCATTAGCTAAAAAGTCTAGTATTGCTAACATCAAAAACGACTGTATTTCCTTTTCTATATTCCAAATACATTGATTAATATATTCCCAAGTGCCTAAGGATATGGAGGCCTGGCGGCAATCATTGACTCAACAAGAAGAAAAAGCCCTATGCTAATTAAGACTCTCCAAAACTCTGTGCTGTTTATGGTTAAGAGGTAGTAAACAATCATGTGGCAGGAGTATGGATAATCCTGTCACACAAGCTAGTCTGTCAGCAGAGAGGTTTGACCTGAGACATCCTTGTCCCACCCAGAGCAGGGAATTAGCAGCAATTATTGACACAACAAATGAAAAAACCCTTCACCAATATAATTCCTAACCAACCCATTATACTAATAATTTCTAACTCCCCAAAATAATTTGCCTTTAGAAAGTCTAAAACATCTCGTGCCTCTCAGATTGGGAGGCTGTAAATCACATGTGGCTGGACTAACCTAAACAGGTGGGCTAGATAACCTTCAGAGCAGTCCGGAAGCTGAAACACTCTTGTCACGCCCAAGAATTTTTATTGCCTTGGAGCTGCAGGTTTACTCCTTCTCCGAGAGAAACGGTTATTGGGGAGAGCCCCCTGTAAAGTCAGAGGTGTAGGTGAGAGCATAAAACAGAGTCTGGTTTTGGGGTAGATGCTCAGGAACAGGGGGTTTCCTGAGGCTTGATCACGCCTTTGCATATGCCAAGCCTTCTTCCTCATGACCTTTGCCATGGGCGGAGTTCCTCACGCTGGCCCCCGACACCCTATCCACATCCTAAACCTAACCCACATCATAGTCACGCCCTCAACCCTATACTTACCCTTGAAGCACGTACCCGCCTCATCTTCATTTTTGACACTTCCCATGCATAACAAAAGACAAGGTCGTAATGTTTCAAACATGGATCCAAGACCCATTATCCACATAAAAAGAATATACATACTCTGATCACATCATTTAAATCTCTTGCATCACCAAAATACCTCTCCACCACGTATCCAATCGCCATTGATGGATCACATCTATCTCATACATTTCATAACTTAGCAATCAAATACGCAGCAGTAATCTGGGTAATTATATACACAAGATATATTTATACCATAAATATTTCAACACATTCCACTTTCTACGATGAATTCAATCTTCACAAAAGTAGGATGAACAGCACCTGTTTCCACTAGGATCCATATCATTGCACAAAGTGACAGTGAGCGTGAAAATCTTAATGATGACCACCAGTAAGAAGGTCAGCACGGTTGATATCACAGATTTTTCAGTGTTCCAATACAAGTTCTACCCAAATCCATAAGGAGAGACGTACGCATAGGAAACTACACATTGAAAGCAAGTCTATTGAGATAAATATTGGACATCAATTGTGTGAATCTTTAAGGCATAACTGCAGACATTCTTCAGACATTCTTCAAATTCATAAAATGACAACAAAGTATGGCTATGTACAATCCATTCGGTTTTATAAACCACTCATGAATAACCTCACAAGCCATTGAAAACCAGATGACAATTTCAAATAGCTTTGATCTACAAACAAGGCTGTAAGACAGAAAGTCAAAATCGAAATACATGAAGTAAATCCTCAATAGACAGGAAAACATCCCATGGTAGTGAAGTCAATTAACATTAGTTATTAGGGCTTTCATCCACAGACTCATTTCCGATCGATGTGATCTCAATTCATATTTGGCAAAATATACGAAAGCTGATCTTAACAGTCATATTATTTTTCTTTGTACCCCTAAAAAGAAAAATGAACATGAAAAACTAAATTAAACTTGGAGACTCACATTTCCCAATCGGTATACAAAGCAATGGCATGTCAAACTTTCTAATTCACATATGCATTTAAATGAAATTGGATGAAATACCCCTAAATTAACACATACTTCTATGCCCAATGTTTCACAAGGCAGAAAACACTCAATGAATGAAACTGAGAGGGTAACAGCCAGGAAGGCCAGGGGTCTCCAAAGGGAGGAAACGGGGTGCAAGTGTCAGACAGTTGTTATCTGTCACTTCCCAGGCAGGAGGAAACAAGCTGTTCTCTTTCTTCCCCTTCTCGATACAAATTTAAAAAGAGGTTTTCTCTTACAATTCTGTGTTGCTATAATGACACCTGGTTCCACCTGAACTTCACTTTTCTCATACTTTGAGCTGACCAAGGCATTTTTCTTATGGAAAGGTTTGCCTTAAGCTATGTGAATGTACTATGTATTTACCCTAGACTCTATCTTCAAGGAGGTTCTGCCTAAAGGCTCAGAACTGACTTGACAAACCAATTAGCTTTACTCATACATGGTTCTCCTGATCTATGTGAATGAAGCTATCTATTTGCTCATATCAATCATTTTATGGCCCAGGATGACTGACCTGGTGCCACGGTCATCTCCATATATCTTGTGGGTGAGGGGTCTGCTGCCATTCCTTTCTCTAATGAGTAGACTGCTAGTAGCTAGATAACATGCAGCTAAAGATGAGTAGGGGGCACTCTTTCTGCCCCCTTCTGATGTCTATGTCAGAAGCTTTCTCTCTTTTATACTTTCATAAAACGTTGCAACACAAAAGCTCTGAGTGGTCAAGCCTCATCACTGGCCCCAGGTTGAATTCTTCCTCTAAGGAGCCCAAGAATTCAAGCATCTTTCCCGGTTAGACAACAACCTTTAAAAACAATGGTCTTTTCAAAAAAAAATGATGATAAGTGATGAGTATGCAGATGTCTACGAATGAAATGGGACCCATATGTCAAACCACATAAAAATATATCTTCCCTCAACATACATATAACACAATCAGGCCTTCATATGCATCGATTCGCCAACTATCAACTCATACAAATATGGATGTAAAATATCACAATACATTCCAAAGTTGAAAAGTGATGGATATTGACTTTCGCCCACTGGTGATTCTTTTTATGTCATCTCCATTATATTAGCTATGACAATGAAGCATGTGCTGTGCTAAGTCACTTACATTGTGTCCAACTCTTTGGGATCATATGGACTAGGCCCCACCAGGCTCCTCTCTCCATGAGATTCTCTAGGCAAGGATACTGGAGTGGGTTGCCATGCTCTCCCTCAGGAGATCTTCCTGCCCCAGGGATCGAATCCATATCTCCTATGTCTCCTGCATGGGTATGTTCCGCATGTTCTTTACCACTAGAACCACCTGGGAAGCCCCAAGACACATGAACATCAGTGGATTTGGGGATCCACGGGCCATATACAGAACCATTCCTCCAACAAAACTGAAGAATGACTTTAAAATCTCAAACAAAACATGAGTGTATGTGTTCACAAACTTCACGGAGCAAGGGTTTCTTCGATCTGAAAACTGGCATCGATGAAGGATTGTGTGAAGAATGCTTCCAAGTCTATTTGGCAAACACAACCTAAGTTGGCTATATTTAGTCCTCAGATGAATGGAATGTCATGAGTACTGGTCGTTTCAAATAAGTAGCATGTGAAGCTGTTTACACTTATTGGGATGCGTGGTAGGCCACATTCACACATTTCAGTAGCATTGGTGCCAAAACGATACATTTCTCAGGGGAAGCTTCTACATGGACTCTTGGGATCAGAGCTCTAACTCATACACACATGCTTTTCCTTTTAAAATGATCCTGCATGATACGCAAACAAAACACTGGATGAACACCTAGACGGTGAGCTCTGTACTAAATGATTTTAAAGCCAGTAGATGGAATGAGCTCATGAGGAAGACTACAAACGAGTCATCTTCTTCAACTTGGTCAAACTGCTCATAGTCATACAAGTGAATGAAAAGTTGAGCCTGTTGTCATTCAATCTGTTTAAAAGAAATAGAATAATACAACAAATTAGTAAATCTTATTTTCTTAATAAACATTGTATGATTTCTGCACAGCTTTGTTACTGGCATGAATAGAATATCTACAATAATAATTTGTCACAGTGAAATGGATTCACATTCGCTATCGAGTCACATCTATAATTGATGCCATAGCTGTTTGATACTATTGCTTGAATGAATGCAACTTATGTGACTTCACAAACTACAAACACGACTAACATAATAGCTATTATAAAACCTTGAGTGACATGAGCGTGAAGACGTAGTAGAGTTGCTCTCAAGAATAATGATACTATTATTCACTGCAGCCATAGTACTGGAATCTGTACATTCACACCCCTGCAAAAGAGACGGAAAGGATAGAATAATAATAAAGGAACTTCATAACTATATTCCTACTGTAAACATTCAACACGACGTTTTCTTTTAAACTGACTTTCATATTTGGTCTACTGTAACCTCTTCTGTGTTCATTTTATGCTAAACTTATTGCTAACAGTAAAATTACCATACGGGCTCTAATTAATTTTCTTTTACTTGCAAAGCTAGTGATAGAACAAAAGGCCAATATCTACATCAAACAGGAGGAACGGAATGGAAACTGTAAACAATTTTATGGAATAACATTTCCGTGCTCCTACTCAGTCAAACGGACATTCAAAAGGATGTGATTTTTCTGACAGTTTATTTCAGAAACTTGGAAGTGGATGACTGCAAACAATAAAACGAATAATATATTGATACATAATATTAATAATATACACTGGGTCATTCTTTTTTCTATTCTGCCACAGCTAACTGACTGGAAGTCAGTTGTCGTAACTACTACTAACATAAGACCCTCACCGATAAGTGAAGATATATAGGAAAATCCATAATAGATCCAAAACCCATCAAAGATAGAATGGTAATAAAAAAATACAGTGACAGTTTAGTTGGTATAAGAAACAGGATGATTATGAAAGCAAAGCCAACAATCATGGATAGGCCATGGAAGCCCGTGGCTGTCACGACTGTTGACTTGGATCCTTCATCTCAGGTTGTTAAAAGTGCATGGTAAAATCCAGAGGTTTGCAGCAGTGGTAACCTCCTGAACAGACTGAAATAAACAGGGTTTCCAGAATATCCTGACGATTTCCATCTACTAGGCTGTGGTGAGCTCAAGCAATACATACTCCAGAGGACAGAAGACAGACAGGTTGGGAACACGTCTACTGCACTTAGGGAGAAAGGGAATGTTGCTACTCAGCCTAGTCCAAGTGTAGAAGCAACACCTCGGTGATTCGACCTTTAAAGACTCGATACATATGAGAACGACTGGTACGAAGAAACCTTCAGAAGTGCCTTCTCAGACCTCCTCCCATCATAAGCACAAGCATAATGAAAACACTGAGTTTTCATGGTCTCACACAAAATTAGACTCACTTATGACTTTGATTTGAGAAGAGTTGAACTACTCATTGTTAAAGAGAAATGATCCTTTCTTCTCTGAAGATCTGTGAATCATTCATAGGGTGTGGTGAATAAACTACTTAAGGATCTAATACATAAAAATGCAATAGGCTAAGCACAGAGATGTTTTTCTCCCTTTCTCAAAGGATGGAACATTTTGTATTTGCACTGATTTTATGTCTTGACTTCATGTACAATTATACAGTGATTTTTTTAGTTGACATACAATAGGACTAAAAATATTGATATAATACTAATAACTCATGTTGGTATGTGTGGTTGTCACATAGGATTCACAGGAGATTTAAATTCACAGTTGTCAACGTAAAGGATGAATGCTATTTAGCTTCTTCGTGAATCTAGACCATGAATGAAGAGTTTTCCTCAACATATTTAACTGAGGGAAATACAAGGATGATAGGCATAATACTATGCTTCGACTCATGGATATCTAAGCATTGCTCACAATACAAATCTGATTTTCGAAATCAGGGTTCTTTCAGTGTCCTTGAACAGCATTTGTTTTTCTGTATACAGAGGAAAAAAACTCCTGAGTATCAAACTTGTTCACATAAAACATGTGTATGAATTGTTATCTTCCTGAACCAGGGATCAAACCCACATCACTTCCACCTCCTGCACTGGTAGGCAGATTATTTATTTATCAACTGCGCCACCTGGGAATCGACATACATTTCAAGGACCACTGCCATCAGCTCCTACTGTTCATGACCAAAGTAGGAGAAACAACATTGGAAGAAGTACTCAAAAGGGTACTCATAGGAAGTACTCGTAAGTCAAGGAACTGTTATACGGGGTACTCTCGTTATTACTCGGACAAGTCAGTTCCTCCGATGATGATGGCTATAACTGAAAAATTACTACAAATGCATGGGATGCGATGTCTACATGATAAATGTGTTCCTCTTACACTATTGCTTCAGGGATGCCTACTTCAGCATGAAGGACTGCACTTCAAGGGACGCCTGCTATTCCAGCTCAAGCAACAGATAGTGAAGTGCAGATCATTGTCCTTTGTTGAAAATAATCAGCAGTTTGTCAACATAGGGAACATGCCGGAGGAACCCTTGGGATGGAACTCTAAAATCAGGTTGGGCCCTCTTTTTGCCAAGCCCTGCGATAAAATACAAATCAGAAAAAGAAAAATAGCATCGGTTTGGTCAGGACTTCCTCATCTTTTCTTTCTCGGTAGCAGGAAGCAGACATTGAGGCCAGAGGACGGCAGGGTTTCATTGTGAACTAACGTTGGGTGGGGTGGAAGCTCATCACTCTAGTAAGAATGTGGCTCAATAAAACGGAATTTCATTCGCTTCATGGACATAGAGTTCTACAATCCTTCATTAAGGAATTCAATGAGTTACATTTCCTTACACCTTCACAATCTCTCGGTTTACAAGAATGTCAACTGCTAGTCCAGCACTTATACGATGAGTGTTACAGGTAGTATGAGTGTATAAATGAGGAGGAGCAATGGCAGGAAGTTTATTTATTCTCTGTTTGAATTCTTGATTTTTTATATAATTTTTTATAACATCCTTACAGATGTGGATATTTTAGTGACATGTATAAATACACGTTGAGTGGTGCTATGATAACTCATAGTGTTGGCACAATAAATATCATGCTTACTATGTGCTTTTCATATATTCCTTTTGAGATTCTCTTCCATGATACATTATCATAAGATATTTAATAGTTTCCTAAACTGTACAGTAGGTCCTTGTGGCTTCTTTTACATATAGGAATGTATTTGTTAAAAATTCAAACAAAAACTGGTACACAGATATTCACAGTGACATTCACAATAGCTCAAAGGTAGAACTCATTCAAGTGTCCGTTGGTGGGAGACTGAATATGCCACACAAGGTATATTCAGAAGCTTGAACGGTATTCCCCCATACAAAAAAGTACATGAAATGGTGCTGCCACTCTGCAAGACATTACAGAAATGACTCCAAAAGGAACACATGGAATAAATACATAGTTCGATTCCAATTCATGCTATGTACCCAAAAGGATTGAGAAAGGGGGCTGAAAAAATGGATACTTCTTCAGTCATACTGACAACAGCATGATTCACACTGCCAAACAAACAGAAGTAATCTAAGTGTCCATGGCAGCCAATTCCATAAACAAACTGTGGTATACCCACAATGGAATCTGATTCGGCCCTTCAAAGTCAGTAATTCTGACAATGCGACAATGTGGACAAACCTTATGGTCATTAGATTAAGTGAAATAAACCAGACCAAAAAAAGACAAACGTTCTGTGATTCTACTCATATGAGATATCCAAACGAGTCAAATCTGTCAGAAATAGCAGAAAGTGATTCCGACCGATCGAAAAGAGTTCATGTTTCATGCACCTCAGTTTCCCTTGGAAAAACTGACTTCCTGTGATATCTCCAAAACCAATTAGACAAATAATTGGAAGCTATATCCAGTCAAATGAACGTAGACGTAATGTTACAGTGTACACCAAACTCACTCAAACTTCTCAACAGACAAAAGGCAAAACTGTATCTATGGTACCTCAGCTTAGCTTGAAACTGTATCTATAGTACCTCACTTCTGCCTTTAAAATGTAACAACAGCAACAACACAGTAAAGTCTATCCAAAAAAGGATATAAAACATATATCACATCAACTTTAAACAATTAGAAATTTAAACTGTGAAAAACCTTATTCACAAACTTAAACACAAGCCACAGGAAAATATATCTATAAAATACATATCTGATAAAGGATTGTACTCTAAATATACCAAAAAACCTAGAACAATCTCGTAAACAATGTATACACCTAAACACCTGGCCTACAAAAATATCAAGATAGTAAATAAGCCTATCAAAAAGACTCAAAATCACATATCACGAGGAAATGACAAACTAAAATAACAGTGAGGTAGCACTGCACACCTATTAGATCCAGTAAACTCAAAAAAAGGGGGTAGGGCACAGCTTCTCCGGTGGCTGCAAGACACTCTAGTTCGATCCCTTACCCCAGAAGATCCCGCATGCCACAGAGAAACATAGCTGGATTTTTCCACAGCTAAGCAAGGCTCACCTCTGACCTGAATACTACATGTCTAGCACTTACTAAACAGCTTTGCAAACGTCCAGACAAAACGTATCGCATGATTATATACAACAGCTCTACTTGTAATAACTAAACACTTTCAAAGATCAGGATGTCTTCAGTAGATGACAGTGTAAACAAATGGGGATACATCCAAAGTGAAGGGGAGCAAGTGCTACCACAAAATATACCACCTCAGCATGAGAATTAGTTGGACCCAATTAACTTTTATTGTTTAGAGGACACATGATCATCTCTGAAACCCAAGTTCAAGACAACTCTTCTGTGAGTCACATTTACCACAGAAATCTCATTTCAAAGGAATCCTCTCTATATGCCAGATAGAAGGATGAGACACAGTCTTCTGAAACTCTTTTTTCTTTTCTATCCATAGGGAAAGCTAAGCCGTAAATCTGCACAACAACCATACCCTTCCTTTCCTTTGGTTGTATTTTTAAAATATTTGTTTCTTTTTTAATTTGGCTGCGCCAGGTCAACCTTCCTTGAGGCAAGCCAGATATTTAGCTACAGCATGCAAATTCTCCATTGTGGCATGGGAGATCTACTTCTTGGAGCAGGGAATGAACCCAGGCCTCCTTCTTTGGGAGTGTCCAGTCTCAGCCACTGGACCACCAGGAAGTGCCTGTTTTGTTTTTAGATGAAGATGGAATCTAAGGTGATATCTTGGGCCATTTCAGTCACTGACTCAGTTTCCTGAGTTTCTCCAAAGCACGCACAAGGTGCACATTATTAAACTGGTTTGCAAAACAAGAAAAGGTTGTCTGCTACAACACTGTATGCTTACAAATATCTCAATGGTAAATGGCATATTATTTAATTACTATGGGGGGAGAAAGAATGCAGGATTCATACATGTTACAACATGAAGAAATATTAAAGCCATCTTCAGTGAAAAAAAAAATCCACAAAGAAAAGGCCACCCAGAACCCTTGTTCACCATGTCTGCTTTCAATCCATCAAGTTTGTCCAAATAACCGAAAATCTCAGTAACACTCTAAATAATGGAAAAAGGATGAAGATGGAAACAAAAGATATATTCATACACTTGAACAATTGCTAAAAGTGGAAGCGGGGCTGTGGATTACATTATAATGTAGATACCATATGATTTCCTGATTTTGGAGATTATGTGCTGGTTCTGCAGAAGGTACCCATTTTGGATAAAAGACAGAGAGTATTTTAGATGATGTGGCAAATGCTAGCACTTGTTCCCATTGCTAGGCATTTTCTGTACATTTTAAATGACTGGAAAGTATACTAGGTTTCAAATCAACCATGTCAATACCACAAAAGACTTTTAGAGTAGACAGGCAGGAAACTTTCTTACACAGGCCAAGACTTACCCAGACGAAGTTCAAGGGAAGCTGCGATGCTCACTGCCCTTGAAGGAGTCCACGTGGAATGAAGAAGTACTGTGGGAAGTCTATTAGTAACCACCATGTCTTGGGTCCTCTGGATGACCTACTGCAGGAGAAACAGATTTGACAGATAAAATGCTCCACATAACTTCACAAAAAGTTGTTAGACTACATTCAGTAAAGCTGAATCATTTCGGATCAATTTACAATCCTATAAAATACTACCATTTACAGTCCAAAAATCACTTGCATTTCTATACACTAATAACAATCAGAAAAAAAAAATTAAGAAAATCCCACTTAAATAAAACATCTAGCAACAAACTTAATCAAGAACATGAAAGACCAGTAGTCAGAAAACTAGAAAGCACTCATAAAGAAACCAAAGAAAACACAAATACACAGAAAACTATTCCATGCTCATGCACTGGAACAGTGAGGAATTAAAAGGTCCATTCCAACCAAAGTCATCAACAAATACACTGACTGCAATCACAAAATAATATTCAATGGCATTTTTCACAGAAATAGAAATAGTCCTAATATTAGCCTGCTAATGTTGAACAGGACCTTAAACGGCCAAAAAGACTCTGAGAAAGAGGAACACAGCTGGAGGCATCTTCCTATCCCTCTTCAAACTACATCACGGACCTGGAGTGACCACCACAGTGAGGAACTGGCAGGAACACAGACACATGGACTCCAGGAGAGAAGAGAGAGCCCAGAAACGAACCCACGTGTACATGGTCAATTCCTGAAAATCAAACCAGGAACGAGCGAAAAGGAAAGGACAGTCTTCTCAAGAAACAGTGACAGGAAAACGGCCACCTACACGGAAGAACATCAGTGTTCATCCTCTACATCATCTAACGCAAATCTAACTAAAAACCCACCGTTTTGCACACGGAGCTCTTTCCCCCTGAGTCCTCTGAGATGGACCTCCAGTCAGCCCTCAGCTGGACACAGGAAACGTCTACTCGGTCCTCATTTTTCGCTCTGGCAGCGCCTCCCTGCTGGTGGGCACTGAGGCAACCCTGCTCCTCTCAGCCTGGATGCAGCCCTGTTATCCAGAAGCCTGAGCCCTGATGGTCCTGAGGAGACAAAGCTCCCGCCAGCTGCTCACGGAGCAGAGTCTAAAGGCAAAGCGTCCTGCGCCCGCGGGTCAGAGGGGGGTTTGGCGCCCCCTGCGGGCCACAAGAGAAGAGCGGGCAGCCCGGCACTCACAGACCTCAGAGGGCTCACCCAGAAGCAGCTCTGCTGGGAGCACTCAGACTGGAAGCCCAAACTGAAATGGAGCAGAATAGCCCCATGACCCTCCGCAAAACATGGCTAAGGAACAATCAGAGCCTGTATGGAATGCAGCCATAAAAAGGAACACATTTGAGTCTGTTCTAATAAAGGGGAGGGAAGTCAGTCAAAGAGAGAAAAACATGGAATCTAGAAGGATGGTACTGACGAGTCTGTTCACAGAGCAGCAATGGAGGTGCAGACATAGGGAACAGACTTACAGACGAGGGTGGGGAACAAGAGGGAGAGGGTGAGCTGAATGGAGAGAGCAGCATGGATGCAGGTACACCAACATTTGTAAATAGACAACCAATGGGAATTTGCTGTATGATTCCGGGAACTCAAAGTGGGGCTCAGGAGTAACCTAGAGAGGTGGGAATGGGTGCGAGGTGGGAGGGAGATTCAAGAGCAAGAGGACATAGGTACACCTATGGTTAATTCATGTGGATATATGACACATCCAACCAATATTGTAAAGCAAGGATCAATGAACTAAAAAGAAATAACTGTTTAAAAAAATATGAACATAAACACAAACTTTGCAACAAGGTAATTCCATTTAAAAAACTATAGAAATTTTAGAAAACTACAAAAGTTCTACATGACCTTCGGTCTGGGGATCAGGTCTAACATACACAAAAAAAGCCAACTTACCAAATTATGAATATAAATTATTTAAAACATTGCCTTTTATCATTTCATACATTTACCCTGTGGAGGACCTTACTCGAGAGAACCAAAAACAAACGGTTAAATGAACCACAGACCACCCACCCTGGCCAGGCGACAGAGAAAAGAAAACACTTGCAGGAGTCATCTTACAACAGGAGGTCCTGGGAAGGAACAAGGAACGAACAAGCTACCACCAACCAGAATTCTGGAGAGGTCAGGAGATGGGAGGCTCCAGTTCAGAGGTCCTACCAACCTCCCAGGATCCACTTCGCTGGAATCCATCTCAGCTGAGAGGTGCGTGTGCCCCCAAGAAGGATCCCAATTCAGAATGCCCGGCAAGAGACAAACCAGAAATGAACCCGATGAGCATAAAACCTGAGACTGTGAGCCACGTGACGGAGTGGTTCTCTCCGTTTCCCTCACCCTCCTGCCCTCCACCCCGGCAGCCCTTCCCAAGAAAGCCTCTCGCTTGGACAGCACTCCTCTCCTCAGACAACTCATTGCCCAGTGTCAGACAAGAACTCACTCTCAAGCCCTGGAAGGGATCCCCCTTCCTTCATCAAAAGCAATATCCAGGAGAAAATATCTTCAAAACGTTGTCTTGCAGAGAAGGAAATCAGAGAAGGCAATGGCAGCCCGCTCCAGTACCATTGCCTGGAGAATCCCACGGACAGAGGAGCCTGGTAGGCTGCAACCCCGGGATCACTAAGAGTCGGACACGACTTCACTGAGTGACTTCACTTTCACTTTTCACTTTCCTGCACTGGAGAAGGACATGGCAACCCACTCCAGGGTTCTTGCCTGGAGAATCCCAGGGACAGAGGAGCCTGGTAGGCTGCTGTCTCTGGGGTCGCGCAGAGTCAGGCACGACTGAAGCGACGCAGCAGCAGCAGCAGAGAAGGAAATGGCACCACCTGCAGTACTCTGGTCTCACAAATCCCAGGGACAGAGGAGCTTGGTGGGCTACAGTCCAAAAGCAGGGCATTTCTGACGGCAGGAAACAGTCCCAGGGAAGCTGAGCTGCTCACCAAAGGCCCCAGAGCTTTGGATAGCACACCAGAGCTGTGGCTGAGGATTCCCAGCTGCCATGCCTCTTGATCCTGGCCTCTTTCACTAGATACATGTGTGGAAAACGAGAATCTAGAATATGCCCTGGTGGTTCCATAGTAAAGAATCCACCTGCCAGTGCTGGAGATGCATCTGCGATCCCTAGGATGGGAAGATCCCACATCCTCTGGAGCCCGTGTGCCACAACTGCCCAGCCTGTGCTCTACATCCTGGAAGCCACGATGCCGAGTTCACATGCTGCAGCCACTGAAGCCCGTGAGCCGGTGCCCCTCAACAAGAGGAGACACTGCAGTGAGAAGCCTGCAAACCACTAGTTATGGCCCATGCTCACCAAAACTAGAGAAAAGCCCACACACAAAGATGCAACACAGCAAACAATAAATAAAACTGTTTTTCTAAAAAAAATGCATATCTGGCAAAGAAACTGTACTCGAATTGTCCAAGAACACTAGAGCAAACGGGCCCATTCATAATTGGTAGCGACTGAAATAGACACCTGGCCACTGAGGGTATACTGATAGTAAACTATCATACAAAAACATCCTCAAGATACTGGTGCCATGCACGCAGGGCCCCCTTTGAAAGACAATCTGACAGTTTTTTTTCAGTAACCACGTGGGACAAGCACTGAATTCTGTGTATGACAAGCGGTGGAAGCCAGGTATCTTACCATTGGAATGCAAAGTTACAGATAAACAAAAGGACACGTTACACTGTCCAAGTCGTGGTGGATTGGGTTGGAGACATCATCACAAATTACCTTTAACTGAATATGTTCAAAGGCGAGCTGGAATACATGCATATATATATCCATGTATTGTCAGCTGAGCATATTGAGCTCCTACATGTATGTTTTAAATATCATTCTCTAATAAAAGGGAACAGGAAACATCTCCGATGGCCCGGTGGTAAAGAATCTGCCTACCGATGCAGGGAACACGGGTTCAATTCCTGTGTAGAGGATTCCACACGCCCAGGGGCAACGAAGCCCTTGAACAACTCTTGAAGTTTGCATGCTCCAGAGCCCAAGTTCTGCAAACAGAGAAAGCACTGCAATGAGAAGCCATGGCACAGCAACTAACTAGAGGGTAGCCTCTGCTCACTACAACTAGACAAACCAGCAATAAAGACCCAGCACAGTCAAAAATAATGTAATGTTAAAAAAAAAAAAGGACAGTTCTTTGAAGAAATGACTGAGACTAGGGGTGAGACTGTAAATATATGAGCCAGGGTCATCTTAAATTATGAGAAATTAAAGAAACTAAAGACAACTAACAAGCTGTCCAAACTGATACAAATGAATGTTGACACAGTGTTATCTGTATACACCAGCAAATAACAATCTGAAAAGGAATTTAAACAAACAGTTCCCTTTCAATCATGTCAACATTAATAAAATACTTTGCTATGGACGGAATGAGGATGACAAGAATGGCTCACTGGAAATGATACATGATTGCTGAAAAATACCCTGAAGACATGGACAGATACTCCATAGCGATGAGAAGACTTCAGTTGGAAATACCGTGGAATGCATCTTCAATCTGAAATGAAGATTCAATATGAATTACAAAAGGCTGAAAGGGGGTTGCTAAACCACAAAAGATGCCAGCATTCTTGGCCTCCAGAGGAGAATTCCATCCAGGGCAAGTGACGAAGCTTGATGGCTCAGAGGTTTTCTGTTATAAAGTTTTATTAAAGTATAAAAGAGATCGAGAGAGCTGCTGATGTAGACATTAAAAGGGGGAAGAAAGAGGACCCCCTGCTAGTCTTTAGCCAGATGTTATACAGCCACTAGCAGTCTGCTAATGAAAGAAAGACAATGTCTCAGAGAATGGCACCAGGCCCCTCACCCACAGCATGCATTGAGATAACACTGGCAGCAGATGAGTCATCCCAGGCCATAAAATGATGGACATGAATCTTGAAGAAAGGCAGATTTCCAAGCACATATATAGTTTCATTCACATAGATTAAGAGAACAAGGTATGAGTAAAACATGCTGGTTTGTCAAGTCGTTTCTGAGGCTTTAGGGGGAACTGACCTGAAGACAGAGCCTTGGGTGAATACCTAGTACATTAACATACCTTAAGACAAACGTTTCCATAAGAAAAAGGCATTGCTTAGTTCAAGGTTTGAGAAAAGTGACATTCAGGTGGAGCCAGGAGTTGTCATGGCAACACAGAATTTTCAGAGAAACCTCTTTAAATTTGTATCAAGATGGAGAAAAAAAAATGCAACACTCTTTTGTCTCCTCCTGCCTCTTAAGAGAGAGAAAGAAACGTCTGACACTTGCAGTCTATCTTCTCTGTCTGGAGACCCCTGGCCTTCCTGCCTGGTATCCTCTCCAGGCGTGTAGGAAGCAATACACTAAGCTGCTTGGGAAAACCGCGCGGGTCTGAGCTTTATGCAAAGGGGTAAAGCGGTAAAACCGTTGGCCCCAAAGGCGAGGCTTTTCTGCGACCGGCATGTTAGTCGGCTCCGAGACTGCAAACAAAGAGGGCAGAATACATGGTTCCCTGCTCCGCCGAGTCCGAGTTCCCTTACCTGTGGTCCACAGCCCTCCACTCTGCTCGCTGGCTGCGGATCGACGGGGACCCAGGAGCCCACAAAACGAGCATTCCCAGCTGCGATGGCGAGCCCTGAGAGCACAACCGGGAACCCCTGGCCCCGACGCGCCGCCATGGTCATCCCGCCCCAGACCCGCTCACGTGAGCCGCGCTCCTGACCAGCCGCCCAGGTTCGCCCCGCCCCCGACGCGCGCACGGGGCGCCCCGCCCCCACGCCCCCTTCCAGGACGGGCGGGCGGGACCGCGACTGCCTCCAGGTGAAACACAAGGACAAGCAAATCCACCCCACCGAGGCAATCCAAGCTTTTTCTCAGCTGATCTGTCTATGATTTTGGGATAAAACTATGACTACAGAAAGCAAAGATGACCTAGGACAGCCATGATATTCTACAGAACCAGACCCTGGCGGGCAGATGCTTGAAGAGGGCGCGGGAGCCCTATCAGTAACAGCAAGCCTCTGTAGCCCAGCGGTTAGGCAGGCTGGTGAGCAGGCGGACGGTGGCCTGCGATTTAGGAGTTCAAGTCCCCTATCTAACCCTTTGGCTTTTAGGGGGCGGGGGACCGCAAGAGACGGGGCTTAGACCAGAAAAGTTTATTTTTATGTGAGGGTTAGGTTTAGGGTTCTGGCATCCCCCCAACTTGTTAGGGTTCAGGATCAGAGTTCGGGTTTGGGGAATCCCCTCTCTTCTTAGGGTTCGGATTCGGGTTCAGGGTTCGTGTTTGGGGTTTGGCGTTCAGGGTTTGGGGCTAGGGGCTCGCGGTTCTAGTTTGGGGTTTGGGGTTCCCCTAAGGTTCAGCTTAGGGGTTTGGCGGTTGGGGTTCGGCTTAGGGGTTAGAGGTTTGTGGTTTGGGATTCGGGTTTGGAGATTGAAATCTGGGTTTGGGCTTTAAGATTCGGTGTTGGGGTTTGGGGTTGGGTTAGGGTTACGGTATCACGGTTCAGGTTCACGGTTTGGGGATTGGAGCTCGGCGTTTAGTTTAGGGGTTCGGGATATAGGGTTTTGAGGTCAGGGTCGACTTCGGGGTTTGGAGTCGCGGTGAGGGGCTAGTAAGTGCCACACAGCCAAGGGCTCCAGCAGTACCAGCTCTGTCAGAGGAAAGGGAAGGGCAAGTGCAGGGCTCCTCCAGCGGTTGCTTGGGCGCGCAGACTCACCGCAGCACAGAGAGCACCAGGCTCCCAGGGCCCCTGGCTGGGGTCTGCGGCTCCGCACTCCCAGAGGCTGACTCCGTGGGCGCCCAGCAGGGGCCTGACAGACCTAGGTTCCCTAGAGCTCTCCTCCCCAGCAGACATATGTGCAGGTGGTTGGGGCCTGCCCCTGCGTGTCTGGGATCCCGCCCACAGTCCCAGCTCGTGGGAAGTAGCCCCTGAGCCAAGACCTGCAGGAGGCGAGGGGCGGCACCGCCTGGAAGGAGAGTGCACAGCATGCAGGGAAGCGAGCCTCCTTGGGGGAGGTTGAGGCAGCCCAATTGCCTGAGGCTGCCAGCCCTGGTTGGGGGGAGCCTAGTGCGCCTCCAGTAAGGCAGAGCTTCAGCTCTGCTCAGAGGCCTGAGCTGGCATAATTTCTGGTGCGAGGCTGCTGTGCTCTGGGCGAGCCTTGCCCAGACTTGCCTCGCCGCTAATCGTAGTGCCCAGGAAGGAGCAGGCTCTGCGCGACTGGGAAACACCACTGGCGCCTTCCTGGCCTCAGCTCCGCTCCTGCCTTGCCTTTGCACTTAGGCCCCAGGCGTCCTTGCGGAAGTTTTAGGGGCTGGTGTGTTCCACACTGCCAAGGGCTCCAGCAGTGAGAGCTCTGTTCGAGGGAAAGGAAGGGCATATTTGGAGTACAATCCTTTACCAGCGATGAGGCCCACACCCTCACCCTGACCCTGAACCCTCACACCTCACCCCTCACCCTAACATGGTGGGGGGCTATTCCCCAAACTCTAACCTTAACCCCACCCTAACCCGACACCCTATCCACATCCTAAACCTAACCCACATCATAGTCACGCCCTCAACCCTATACTTACCATTGAAGCACGTACCCACCTCATCTTCTTTTTTGACACGTCCCCTGCATAACAAAAGACAAGGTCATAATATTTCAACCATGGATCCAAGACCCATTATCCACAGAAAAGGAGTATACATACTGTGATCACATCATTTAAATCTCTTGCATCACCAAAATACCTCTCCACCACGTATCCAATCGCCATTGATGGATCACATCTATCTCATACATTTCATAACTTAGCAGTCAAATACGCAGCAGTAATCTGGGTAATTTTATACACAAGATATATTTATACCATAAATATTTCAACACATTCCACTTTCTACGATGAGTTCAATCTTCACAAAAGTAGGATGAACAGCACCTGTTTCCACTAGGATCCATCGCATTGCACAAAGTGACAGTGAGCGTGAAAATCTTAATGATGACCACCAGAAAGAAGGTCAGCACGGTTGATATCACAGATTTTTCAGTGTTCCAATACAAGTTCTACCCAAATCCATAAGGAGAGACGTAGGCATAGGAAACTACACATTGAAAGCAAGTCTATTGAGATAAATATTGGACATCAATTGTGTGAATCTTTAAGGCATAACTGCAGACATGCTTCAGACATTCTTCAAATTCATAGAATGACAACAAAGTATGGCTACGTACACTCCATTCGGTTTCATAAACCACTCATGAATAACCTCACAAGCCATTGAAAACCAGATGACAATTTCAAATAGCTTTGATCTACAAACAAGGCTGTAAGATAGAAAGTTAAAATCGAAATACATGAAGTAAATCCTCAATAGATAGGAAAATATCCCATGGTAGTGAAGTCAATTAACTTTAGTTATTAGGGCTTTCATGCACAGACTCATCTCCGATCGATGTGATCTCAATTCATATTTGGCAAAAAATACGAAAGCTGATCTTAGCAGTCATATTATTTTTCTTTGTACCCCTAAAATGAACATGAAATACTAAATTAAACCTGGAGGCTCACATTTCCCAATCGGTATACAAAGCAACAGCATGTCAAACTTTCTAATTCACATATGCATTTACATGAAATTGGATGAAATGCCCGTAAATAAACACATACTGCTATGCCCAATGTTTCACAAGGCAGAAAACACTCAATGAATGAAACTGAGAGGGTAACAGCCAGGAAGGCCAGGGGTCTCCAAAGGGAGGAGACGGGGTGCAAGTGTCAGACAGTTGTTATCTGTCACTTCCCAGGCAGGAGGAAACAAGCTGTTCTCTTCTTTCCCCTTCTCGATACAAATTTAAAAAGAGGTTTTCTCTTACAATTCTGTGTTGCTATAATGACACCTGGGTCCACCTGAACTTCACTTTTCTCATACTTTGAGCTGACCAAGGCATTTTTCTTATGGAAAGGTTTGCCTTAAGCTATGTGAATGTACTATGTATTGACCCTAGACTCTTATCTTCAAGTAGGTTCTGCCCAAAGGCTCAGAACTGACTTGACAAACCAATATGCTTTACTCATACATGGTTCTCCTGATCTATGTGAATGAAGCTATCTATTTGCTCATATCAATCGTTTTATGGCCCAGGATGACTCACCTGGTGCCACGGTCATCTCCATATGTCTTGTGGGTGAGGGGTCTGCTGCCATTCCTTTCTCTAATGAGTAGACTGCTAGTAGCTAGATAACATCCAGCTAAAGATGAGTAGGGGGGCACTCTTTCTGCCCCCTTCTGATGTCTATGTCAGAAGCTTTCTCTCTTTTATACTTTAATAAAATGTTGCGACACAAAAGCTCTGAGTGATCAAGCCTCATCACTGGCCCCGGGTTGAATTCTTCCTCTAAGGAGCCCAAGAATTCAAGCATCTTTCATGGTTAGACAACAACCTTTCCAAACAATGGTCTTTTCAAAACAAATGATGATTCAGTGATGAGTATGCAGATGTCTACGAATGAAATGGGACCCATATGTCAAACCACATAAAAATATATCTTCCCTCAACATACATATAACACAATCAGGCCTTCATACACATCGATTCGCCAACTATCAAGTCATACAAATATGGACCTAAAATATCACAATACATTCCAAAGTTGAAAAGTGATGGATATTGACTTTCGCCCGCTGGTGCTTCTTTTTATGTCATCTCCATTATATTAGCTATGACAATGAAGCATGTGCTGTGCTAAGTCACTTACATTGTGTCCAACTCTTTGGGATCGTATAGACTAGGGCCCACCAGGCTCCTCTCTCCATGAGATTCTCTAGGCAAGGATACTGGAGTGGGTTGCCATGCTCTCCCTCAGGAGATCTTCCTGCCCCAGGGATCGAATCCATATCTCCTATGTCTCCTGCATGGGTATGTTCCGCATGCTCTTTACCACTGGAACCACCTGGGAAGCCCCAAGACACATGAACATCAGTGGATTTGGGGATCCACGGGGCATATACAGAACCATTCCTCCAACAAAACTGAAGAATGACTTTAAAATCTCAAACAAAACATGAGTGTATGTGTTCACGAACTTCACGGAGCAAGGGTTTCTTCGATCTGAAAACTGGCATCGATGAAGGATTGTGTGAAGAATGCTTCCAAGTCTGTTTGGCAGACACAGCCTAGGTTGGCCATATTTAGTCCTCAGATGAATGGAATGTCATGAATACTGGTCGTTTCAAATAAGTAGCATGTGAAGCTGTTTACTCTTATTGGGATGCGTGGTAGGCCACATTCACACATTTCAGTAGCATTGGTGCCAAAACGATACATTTCTCAGGGGAAGCTTCTACATGGACTCTTGGGATCAGAGCTCTAACTCATACACACATACTTTTCCTTTTAAAATGATCCTGCATGATACGCAAACAAAACACTGGATGAACACCTAGACGGTGAGCTCTGTACTAAATGATTTTAAAGCCAGTAGATGGAATGAGCTGATGGGGAAGACTACAAACGAGTCATCTTCTTCAACTTGGTCAAACTGCTCATAGTCATACAAGTGAATGAAAAGTTGAGCCTGTTGTCATTCAATCTGTTTAAAAGAAATAGAATAATACAACAAATTAGTAAATCTTATTTTCTTAATAAACATTGTATGATTTCTGCACAGCTTTGTTACTGGCATGAATAGAATATCTACAATAATAACTTGTCACAGTGAAATGGATTCACATTCGCTATTGAGTCACATCTATAATTGATGCCATAGCTGTTTGATACCATTGCGTGAATGAATGCAACTTATGTGACTTCACAAACTACAAACACGACTAACATAATAGCTATTAAAAAACCTTGAGTGACATGAGCGTGAAGACGTAGTACAGTTGCTCTCAAGAATAATGATACTATTATTCACTGCAGCCATAGTACTGGAATCTGTACATTCACACCCCTGCCAAAGAAACGGAAAGGATAGAATAATAATAAAGGAACTTCATAACTATATTCCTACTGTAAACATTCACCACGACGTTTTCTTTTAAACTGACTCTCATATTTGGTCTACTGTAACCTCTTCTGTGTTCATTTTATGCTAAACATTGCTAACAGTAAAATTACCATACGAGCTCTGATTAATTTTTTTTTTTTTTTACTTGCAAAGCTAGTGATAGAACCAAAGGCCAATATCTACATCAAACAGGAGGAACGGAATGGAGACTGTAAACAATTTTATGGAATAACATTTCCGTGTTCCTATTCAGTCAAACGGACATTCGAAAGGATGTGATTTTTCTGAAAGTTTATTTCGGAAACTTGGAATTGGATGACTGCAAACAATAAAAACGAATAATATATTGATACATACTATTAATAACGTACAGTGGGTCATTCTTTTTTCTATTCTGCCACAGCTAACTGACTGGAAGTCAGTTGTCGTAACTTCTACTAACATAAGACCCTCACCGATAAGTGAAGATATATAGGAAAATCCATAATAGATCTAAAAACCATCAAAGATAAAATGGCCATAAAAAAATACAGTGACAGTTTAGTTGGTATAAGAAACAGGATGATTATGAAAGCAAAGCCAACAATCATGTATAGGCCATGGAAGCCCGTGGCTGTCACGAGTCTTGACTTGGATCCTTCCTCTGAGGTTGTGAAAAGTGCGTGGTAAAATCCAGAGGTTTGCAGCAGTGGTAACCTCCTGAACAGACTGAAATAAACAGGGTTTCCAGAATATCCTGACGATTTCCATCTACTAGGCTGTGGTGAGCTCAAGCAATACATACTCCAGAGGACAGAAGACAGACAGGTTGGGAACATGTCTACTGCACTTAGGGAGAAAGGGAATGTTGCTACTCAGCCTAGTCCAAGTGTAGAAGCAACACCTCGGTGATTCGACCTTTAAAGACTCGATACATATGAGAACGACTGGTATGAAGAAACCTTCAGAAGTGCCTTCTCAGACCTCCTCCCATCATAAGCACAAGCATAATGAAAACACTGAGTTTTCGTGGTCTCACACAAAATTAGACTCACTTATGACTTTCCTTTGAGAAGAGTTGAACTACTCATTGTTAAAGAGAAATGATCCTTTCTTCTCTGAAGATTTGCGAATCATTCATAGGGTGTGGTGAATAAAATACTTAAGGATCTAATACATAAAAATGCAATAGGCTAAGCACAGAGATGTTTTTCTCCCTTTCTCAAAGGATGGAACATTTTGTATTTGCACTGATTTTATGTCTGGACTTCATGTACAATTATATACCGATTTTTTTTTTTTTAGTTGACATACAATAGGACTAAAAATATTGAAATAATACTAATAACTCATGTTGGTATGTGTGGTTGTCACATAGGATTCACAGGAGATTTAAATCCACAGTTGTCAACGTAAAGGATGAATGCTATTTAGCTTCTTCATGAATCTAGACCACGAATGAAGAGTTTTCCTCAACATATTTCACCGAGGGAAATACAAGGATGATAGGCATAATACTATGCTTCGACTCATGGATATCTAAGCATTGCTCACAATACAGATCTGATTTTCGAAATCAGGGTTCTTTCAGTGTCCTTGAACGGCATTTGTTTTTCTGTATACGGAAGAAAAAAACTCATGAGTATCCAACTTGTTCACATAAAACATGTGTATGAATTGTTATCTTCCTGAACCAGGGATCAAACCCACATCACTTCCACCTCCTGCACTGGTAGGCAGATTATTTATTTATCAACTGCGCCACCTGGGAATCGACATACATTTCAAGGACCACTGCCATCAGCTCCTACTGTTCATGACCAAAGTAGGAGAAACAACATTGGAAGAAGTACTCATAAGGGTACTCATAGGAAGTACTCATAAGTCAAGGAACTGTTATACTGGGTACTCTCGTTGTTACTGGGACAAATCAGTTCCTCCGATGATGATGGCTATAACTGAAAAATTATTACAAATGCATGGGATGCGATGTCTACATGATAAATGTGTTCCTCTTACACTATTGCTTCAGGGATGCCTACTCCAGCATGAAGGACTGCACTTCAAGGGACGCCTGCTATTCCAGCTCAAGCAACAGATAGTGAAGTGCAGATCATTGTCCTTTGTTGAAAATAATCAGCAGTTTGTCAACATAGGGAACATGCTGGAGGAACCCTCGGGATGGAACTCTGAAAACAGGTTGGGCCCTCTTTTTGCCAAGCCCTGCGATAAAATACAAATCAGAAAAAGAAAAATAGCATCGGTTTGGTCAGGACTTCCTCATCTTTTCTTTCTCGGTAGCAGGAAGCAGACATTGAGGCCAGAGGACGGCAGGGTTTCATTGTGAACTAACGTTGGGTGGGGTGGAAGCTCATCACTCTAGTAAGAATGTGGCTCAATAAAACGGAATTTCATTCGCTTCATGGACATAGAGTTCTACAATCCTTCATTAAGGAATTCAATGAGTTACATTTCCTTACACCTTCACAATCACTCGGTTTACAAGAATGTCAATTGCTAGTCCAGCACTTATACGATGAGTGTTACAGGTAGTATTAGTGTATAAACGAGGAGGAGCAATGGCAGGAAGTTTGTTTATTCTCTGTTTGAATTCTTGATTTTTTATATAATTTTTTATAATATCCTTACAGATGTGGATATTTTAGTGACATGTATAAATACACGTTGAGTAGTGCTATGACAACTCATAGTGTTGGCACACTGAATATCATGCTTACTATGTGCTTTTCATATATTCCTTTTGAGATTCTCTTCCATGATACATTATCATAAGATATTTAATAGTTTCCTAAACTGTACAGTAGGTCCTTGTGGCTTCTTTTATATATAATGTATTTGTTAATAATTCAAACAAAAACTGGTACACAAATATTCACAGTGACATTCACAATAGTTCAAAGGTGGAACTCATTCAAGTGTCCATTGGTGGGAGACTGAATATGCAACACAAGGTATATTCAGAAGCTTGAACGGTATTCCCCCATACAAAAAAGTACATGAAATGGTGCTGCCACTCTGCAAGACATTACAGAAATGACTCCAAAAGGAACACACGGAATAAATACATAGTTCGAATCCTATTCATGCTATGTACCCAAATGGTTTGGGAAAGGGGGCTGAAAAAATGGATACTTCTTCAGTCATACTCACAACGGCATGATTCACACTGCCAAACAAACAGAAGTAATCTAAGTGTCCATGGCAGCCAATTCCATAAACAAACTGTGGTATACCCACAATGGAATCTGATTCGGCCCTTCAAAGTCAGTAATTCTGACAATGCGACAATGTGGACAAACCTTATGGTCATTAGATTCAGTGAAATAAACCAGACCAAGAAAAAGACAAACGTTCTGTGATTCTACTCATATGAGATATCCAAACGAGTCAAATCTGTCAGAAATAGCAGAAAGTGATTCCGACTGATCAAAAAGAGTTCATGTTTCATGCACCTCAGTTTCCCTTGGAAAAACTGACTTCCCGTGATATCTCCAAAACCAATTAGACAAATAATTGGAAGCTATATCCAGTCAAATGAACGTAGACGTAATGTTACAGTGTACACCAAACTCACTCAAACTTCTCAACAGACAAAAGGCAAAACTGTATCTATGGTACCTCAGCTTAGCTTGAAACTGTATCTATGGTACCTCACTTCTGCTTATAAAATGTAACAACAACAACAACGACACACTAAAGTCTATCCCAAAAAGGATATAAAACATATATCACCTCAACTTTAAACAATTAGAAATTTAAACTGTGAAAAACCTGATTCACAAAACTTAAACACAAGCCACAGGAAAATATATTGATAAAATACATATCTGATAAAGGATTGTACTCCAAATATACCAAAAAACCTAGAACAATCTCGTAAACAATGTATACACCTAAACACCTGGCCTACAGAAATATCAAGATAGTAAATAAGCCTATCAAAAAGACTCAAAATCACATATCACGAGGAAATGACAAACTAAAATAACAGGGAGGTAGCACTGCACACCTATTAGATCCAGTAAACTCAAAAAAGGGGGGGTAGGGCACAGCTTCTCCTGTGGCTGCAAGACACTCTAGTTTGATCCCTTACCCCAGAAGATCCCGCATGCCACAGAGAAACATAGCTGGATTTGTCCACAGCTAAGCAAGGCTCACCTCTGACCTGAATACTACATGTATAGCACTTACTAAACAGCTTTGCAAACGTCCAGACAAAACGTATCACATGATTATATACAACAGCTCTACTTGTAATAACTAAACACTTTCAAAGATCAGGATGTCTTCAGTAGATGACAGTGTAAACAAATGGGGATACATCCAAAGTGAAGGGGAGCAGATGCTACCACAAAATATACCACCTCAGCTTTTCTATCCATAGGGAAAGCTAAGCTGTAAATCTGCACAACAACCATACCCTTCCTTTCCTTTTGGTTGTATTTTTTAAATATTTGTTTCTTTTTTAATTTGGCTGCGCCAGGTCAACCTTCCTTGAGGCAAGCCAGATATTTAGCTACAGCATGCAAATTCTCCGTTGTGGCATGGGAGATCTACTTCTCAGATCAGAGAATGAACCTGGGCCTCCTTCTTTGGGAGTGTCCAGTCTCAGCCATTGGACCACCAGGAAGTGCCTGTTTTGTTTTTAGATGAAGATGGAATCTAAGGTGATATCTTGGGCCATTTCAGTCACTGACTCAGTTTCCTGAGTTTCTCCAAAGCACGCACAAGGTGCACATTATTAAACTGGTTTGCAAAACAAGAAAAGGTTGTCTGCTACAACACTGTATGCTTACAAATATCTCAATGGTAAATGGCACATTATTTAATTACTATGGGGGGAGAAAGAATGCAGGATTCATACATGTTACAACATGAAGAAATATTAAAACCATCTTCAGTGAAAAAAAAAAAATCCACATAGAAAAGGCCACCCAGAACCCTTGTTCACCATGTCTGCTTTCAATCCATCAAGTTTGTCCAAATAACTGAAAATCTCAGTAACACTCTAAATAATGGAAAAAGGATGAAGATGGAAACAAAAGATATACTCATACACTTGAACAATTGCTAAAAGTGGAAGCGGGGCTGTGGATTACATTATAATGTAGATACCATATGGTTTCCTGATTTTGAAGATTATGTGCTGGTTCTGCAGAAGGTACCCATTTTGGATAAAAGACAGAGAGTATTTTAGATGATGTGGCAAATGCCAGCACTTGTTCCCATTGCTAGGCATTTTCTGTACATTTTAAATGACTGGAAAGTATACTAGGTTTCAAAACAACCATGTCAATACCACAAAAGACTTTTAGAGTAGACAGGCAGGAAACTTTCTTACACAGGCCAAGACTTACCCAGACGAAGTTCAAGGGAAGCTGCGATGCTCACTGCCCTTGAAGGAGTCCACGTGGAATGAAGAAGTACTGTGGGAAGTCTATTAGTAACCACCATGTCTTGGGTCCTCTGGATGACCTACTGCAGGAGAAACAGATTTGACAGATAAAATGCTCCACATAACTTCACAAAAAGTTGTTAGACTACATTCAGTAAAGCTGAATCATTTCGGATCAATTTACAATCCTATAATACTACCATTTACAGTCCAAAAATCACTTGCATTTCTATACACTAATAACAATCAGAAAAAAAAAAAATTAAGAAAATCCCACTTAAATAAAACATCTAGCAACAAACTTAATCAAGAACATGAAAGACCAGTAGTCAGAAAACTAGAAAGCACTCATAAAGAAACCAAAGAAAACACAAATACACAGAAAACTATTCCATGCTCATGCACTGGAACAGTGAGGAATTAAAAGGTCCATTCCAACCAAAGTCATCAACAAATACACTGACTGCAATCACAAAATAATATTCAATGGCATTTTTCACAGAAATAGAAATAGTCCTAATATTAGCCTGCTAATGTTGAACAGGACCTTAAACGGCCAAAAAGACTCTGAGAAAGAGGAACACAGCTGGAGGCATCTTCCTATCCCTCTTCAAACTACATCACGGACCTGGAGTGACCACCACAGTGAGGAACTGGCAGGAACACAGACACATGGACTCCAGGAGAGAAGAGAGAGCCCAGAAGCGAACCCACGTGTTCATGGTCAATTCCTGAAAATCAAACCAGGAACGAGCGAAGAGGAAAGGACAGTCTTCTCAAGAAACAGTGACAGGAAAACGGCCACCTACACGGAAGAACATCAGTGTTCATCCTCTACATCATCTAACGCAAATCTAACTAAAAACCCACCGTTTTGCACACGGAGCTCTTTCCCCCTGAGTCCTCTGAGATGGACCTCCAGTCAGCCCTCAGCTGGACACAGGAAACGTCTACTCGGTCCTCATTTTTCACTCTGGCAGTGCCTCCCTGCTGGTGGGCACTGAGTCAGCCTGGATGCAGCCCTGTTATCCAGAAGCCTGAGCCCTGATGGTCCTGAGGAGACAAAGCTCCCGCCAGCTGCTCACGGAGCAGAGTCTAAAGGCAAAGCGTCCTGCGCCCACGGGTCAGAGGGGGGTGGGGGGGTTTGGCGCCCCCTGTGGGCCACAAGAGAAGAGCGGGCAGCCCGGCACTCACAGACCTCAGAGGGCTCACCCAGAAGCAGCTCTGCTGCGAGCACTCAGACTGGAAGTCCAAACTGAAATGGAGCAGAATAGCCCCATGACCCTCCGCAAAACATGGCTAAGGAACAATCAGAGCCTGTATGGAATGCAGCCATAAAAAAGAACACGTTTGAGTCTGTTCTAATAAAGGGGAGGGAAGTCAGTCAAAGAGAGAAAAACATGCAATCTAGAAGGATGGTACTGACGAGTCTGTTCACAGAGCAGCAATGGAGGTGCAGACATAGGGAACAGACTTACAGACGAGGGTGGGGAACAAGACGGAGAGGGTGAGCTACGCCAATATTTGTAAATAGACAACCAATGGGAATTTGCTGTATGATTCCGGGAACTCAAACTGGGGCTCAGGAGTAACCTAGAGAGGTGGGAATGGGTGCGAGGTGGGAGGGAGATTCAAGAGCAAGAGGACAGTGGTACACCTATGGTTAATTCATGTGGATGTATGACAAATCCAACCAATATTTTAAAGGAAGGAACAATCAACTAAAAAGAAATAACTGTTAAAAAAATATGAACATAAACACAAACCAACAAGGTAATTCCATTTTAAAAACTATAGAAATTTCAGAAAACTACAAAAGTTCTACATGACCTTCGGTCTGGGGATCAGGTCTAACATACACACAAAAAGCCAACTTACTAAATTATGAATATAAATTATGTAAAAGATTGCCTTTTATCATTTCATACATTTACCCTGTGGAGGACCTTACTCGAGAGAACCAAAAACAAACGGTTAAATGAACCACGGACCACCCACTCTGGCCAGGCAACAGAGAAAAGAAAACACTTGCAGGAGTCATCTTACAACAGGAGGTCCTGGGAAGGAATAAGGAACGAACAAGCTACCACCAAGCAGAATTCTGGAGAGGTCAGGAGATGGGAGGCTCCAGTTCAGAGGTCCTATCAACCTCCCAGGATCCACTTCGCTGGAATCCATCTCGGCTGAGTGATGCGTGTGCCCCCAAGAAGGATCCCAATTCAGAATGCCCGGCAAGAGACAAACCAGAAATGAACCCGATGAGCATAAAACCTGAGACTGTGAGCCACGTGACGGAGTGGTTCTCTCCGTTTCCCTCACCCTCCTGCCCTCCACCCCGGCAGCCCTTCCCAAGAAAGCCTCTCGCTTGGACAGCACTCCTCTCCTCAGACAACTCATTGCCCAGTGTCAGACAAGAACTCACTCTCAAGCCCTGGAAGGGATCCCCCTTCCTTCATCAAAAGCAATATCCAGGAGAAAATATCTTCAAAACGCTATCTTGCAGAGAAGGAAATCAGAGAAGGCAATGACAGCCCGCTCCAGTACCATTGCCTGGAGAATCCCACGGACAGAGGAGCCTGGTAGGCTGCAACCCCGGGGTCACTAAGAGTCGGACACGACTTCACTGAGTGACTTCACTTTCACTTTTCACTTTCCTGCACTGGAGGAGGACATGGCAACCCACTCCAGGGTTCTTGCCTGGAGAATCCCAGGGACAGAGGAGCCTGGTAGGCTGCTGTCTCTGGGGTCGCGCAGAGTCAGGCACGACTGAAGCGACGCAGCAGCAGCAGCAGAGAAGGAAATGGCACCACCTGCAGTACTCTGGTCTTACAAATCCCAGGGACAGAGGAGCTTGGTGGGCTACAGTCCAAAAGCAGGGCATTTCTGACGGCAGGAAACAGTTCCAGGGAAGCTGAGCTGCTCACCAAAGGCCCCAGAGCTTTGGATAGCACACCAGAGCTGTGGCTGAGGATTCCCAGCTGCCATGCCTCTTGATCCTGGCCTCTTTCACTAGATACATGTGTGGAAAACGAGAATCTAAAATATGCCCTGGTGGTTCCATAGTAAAGAATCCACCTGCCAGTGCTGGAGATGCATGTGCGATCCCTAGGATGGGAAGATCCCACATCCTCTGGAGCCCGTGTGCCACAACTGCCCAGCCTGTGCTCCACATCCTGGAAGCCACGATGCTGAGTTCACATGCTGCAGCCACTGAAGCCCGTGAGCCTGTGCCCCTCAACAAGAGGAGACACTGCAGTGAGAAGCCTGCAAACCACTAGTTATGGCCCATGCTCACCAAAACTAGAGAAAAGCCCACACACAAAGATGCAACACAGCCAACAATAAATAAAACTCTTTTCCTTAAAAAAGGCATATCTGACAAAGAAACTGTACTCAAATTGCCCAAGAACACTAGAGCAAACAAGCCCATTCATAATTGGTAGCGACTGAAATAGACACCTGGCCACTGAGGGTATACTGATAGTAAACTATCATACAAAAACATCCTCAAGATACTGGTGCCATGCACGCAGAGCCCCCTTTGAAAGACAATCTGACAGTTTGTTTTCAGTAACCACGTGGGACAAGCACTGAATTCTGTGTATGACAAGCGGTGGAAGCCAGGTATCTTACCATTGGAATGCAAAGTTACAGATAAACAAAAGGACACGTTACAATGTCCATGTCGTGGTGGATTGGGCTGGAGACATCATCACAAATTACCTTTAACTCAATATGTTCAAAGGCGAGCTGGAATACATGCATATATATATCCATGTATTGTCAGCTGAGCATATTGAGCTCCTACATGTATGTTTTAAATATCATTCTCTAATAAAAGGGAACAGAAAACATCTCCGATGGCCCGGTGGTAAAGAATCTGCCTACCGATGCAGGGAACACGGGTTCAATTCCTGTGTAGAAGATTCCACACGCCCAGGGGCAACGAAGCCCTTGAACAACTCTTGAAGTTTGCATGCTCCAGAGCCCAAGTTCTGCAAACAGAGAAAGCACTGCAACGAGAAGCCATGGCACAGCAACTAACTAGAGGGTAGCCTCTGCTCACTACAACTAGACAAACCAGCAATAAAGACCCAGCACAGTCAAAAATAATGTAATGTTTAAAAAAAAAAAAAAAAAGGACAGTTCTTTGAAGAAATGACTGAGACTAGGGGTGAGACTGTAAATATATGAGCCAGGGTCATCTTAAATTATGAGAAATTAAAGAAACTAAAGACAACTATCAAGCTGTCCAAACTGATACAAATGAATGTTGACACAGTGTTATCTGTATACACCAGCAAATAACAATCTGAAAAGGAATTTAAACAAACAATTCCCTTTCAATCATGTCAACATTAATAAAAGACTTTGCTATGGACGGAATGAGGATTACAAGAATGGCACACTGGAAATGATACATGATTGCTGAAAAATACCCTAAAGACATGGACAGATGCTCCATAGAGATGAGAAGACTTCAGTTGGAAATACCGTGGAATGCATCTTCAATCTGAAATGAAGATTCAATATGAATTACAAAAGGCTGAAAGGGGGTTGCTAAACCACAAAAGATGCCAGCATTCTTGGCCTTCAGAGGAGAATTCCATCCAGGGCAAGTGACGAAGCTTGATGGCTCAGAGGTTTTCTGTTATAAAGTTTTATTAAAGTATAAAAGAGATCGAGAGAGCTGCTGACGTAGACATTAAAAGGGGGAAGAAAGAGGACCCCCTGCTAGTCTTTAGCCAGATGTTATACAGCCACTAGCAGTCTGCTAATGAAAGAAAGACAATGTCTCAGAGAATGGCACCAGGCCCCTCACCCACAGCATGCATTGAGATAACACTGGCAGCAGATGAGTCGTCCCAGGCCATAAAATGATGGACATGAATCTTGAAGAAAGGCAGATTTCCAAGCACATATATAGTTTCATTCACATAGATTAAGAGAACAAGGTATGAGTAAAACATGCTGGTTTGTCAAGTCGTTTCTGAGGCTTTAGGGGGAACTGACCTGAAGACAGAGCCTTGGGTGAATACCTAGTACATTAACATACCTTAAGACAAACATTTCCATAAGAAAAATGCATTGCTTAGTTCAAGGTTTGAGAAAAGTGACATTCAGTTGGAGCCAGGAGTTGTCATGGCAACACAAAATTTTCAGAGAAACCTCTTTTTAAATTTGTATCAAGATGGAGAAAAAAAAATGCAACACTCTTTTGTCTCCTCCTGCCTCTTAAGAGAGAGAAAGAAACGTCTGACACTTGCAGTCTATCTTCTCTGTCTGGAGACCCCTGGCCTTCCTGCCTGGTATCCTCTCCAGGCGTGTAGGAAGCAATACATAGGCTGCTTGGGAAAACCGCGCGGGTCTGAGCTTTATGCAAAGGGGTAAAGCGGTAAAACCGTTGGCCCCAAAGGCGAGGCTTTTCTGTGACCGGCATGTTTGTCGGCTCCGAGACTGCAAACAAAGAGGGCAGAATACATGGTTCCCTGCTCCGCCGAGTCCGAGTTCCCTTACCTGTGGTCCACAGGCCTCCGCTCTGCTCGCTGGCTGCCGATCGACAGGGACCCAGGAGCCCACAAAACGAGCATTCCCAGCTGCGATGGCGAGCCCTGAGAGCACAACCGGGAACCCCTGGCCCCGACGCGCCGCCATGGTCATCCCGCCCCAGACCCGCTCACGTGAGCCGCGCTCCTGACCAGCCGCCCAGGTTCGCCCCGCCCCCGACGCGCGCACGGGGCGCCCCACCCCGACGCCCCCTTCCAGGACGGGCCGGCGGGACCGCGACTGCCTCCGTGTGAAACACAAGGACAAGCAAATCCACCCCACCGAGGCAATCCAAGCTTTTTCTCAGTTGATCTGTCTATGATTTTGGGATAAAACTATGACTACAGAAAGCAAAGATGACCTAGGACAGCCATGATATTCTACAGAACCAGACCCTGGCGGGCAGAGGCTTGAAGAGGGCGCGGGAGCCCTATCAGCAACAGGAAGCCTCTGTAGCGTAGCGGTTAGGCAGGCTGGTGAGCAGGGAGACTATGGTGTGCAAGTTAGGAGTTCAAGTCCCCTATCTAACCCTTTTGCTTTTAGGGGGTGGGGGACCGCAAGAGGCAGGGCTTAGACCAGAAAAGTTTATTTTTATTTTAGAGGTTTATTGTTAAGCTTAGGGTTAGGGTTCGGGCAACCCCCCAACTTGTTTGGGTTCGGGTTCAGGGTTAGGGATAGAATTCGAGGAACCCCCCTCCTCTAAGAGTTCGTGCCAGAAGGCAGTGTGAGGAATCCCGCCCGTGACAAGGTCATGAGGAAGGAAGCTGACATACGCAAGGCGTGCTCAGACTTCAGGGACCCCTCTGAAAATTCCTAAGCATGTACCCCAAGAAAAATCTGCCGGCTTTTGTGCTCTGCTTTTCCACTCTTCTGACATTTTCTGGAAAAAGTCAATTCAGGGCTTTAGTCTTCTGCATTTGAAAGAGTGTTTCAATCCAAAATACCCTCTGATGGCTTTCTAGCCTGCCTGCAGGACTCGCATAGCTGTGCATGTGATTGTTTGAGGCCTCCTGACCGCAGGAGGCACAGGAAGCTTAAAACATCCTAGAAATGTAGGGGCTTCCGAACAGTCAAAATCTTTAGAATAGGACTGATTAAAAGTTTCATTTGTTGAGTCAATGCTTGCTGCCAAATTTTCATATCCTTTGTTTTTAGATATAGTTGGTATATAGAAAAACAAGTAGTAGACATTGTGTTAGCAACATTAGATCTGTGAGTTAAGTACAATTTTTGTTATAACCCACTGTGCCTTTGTTCTATACAGATGTAACATTAGCGCTTTAAGGAGATGCAGTTTAAAGAAAAACACTTCAGGGGAAACAAAAATAACATCCATTAAGGAAGAGAGCCAAAAAGTGTTAACAAGCCTCTTGGCCAGAAGATAATGTCAATCACCTGAGACCTCTTGTATACAAAATGATATATGGAAAGAATCTGGGTTGCGAACGCTACATAATTTTATGTTACCCATTGATCTCCATGTTTTATCAAAAGTATAAAAGGCCTTCTGAACAATAAAGGATGGGACCAGCTTCTCGGACCAGTTTCTCGAACTAGTCTCTCGGCCTGGTTTCTTGAGAATCTGGCTCCCCCCGTGTCTTTCTCTCTCTCTTCTTCTCTCCCTTTCCCTCTCTCTGCTCTTTACTTTAATTTCAGGCTGAATCTCCACCTGGGGCGCAGAGGCTCGCCAGGTCTACTTACTTGCCGCGGCTGTAAAGACCCGCGCAAAAGGGAGCTTAAGGCGAGGCACCCTTAGATATTCAAGCAGGCGCCGGTGCCCCAACGTAGATGGTACAAATTCCTTGTCTGGAATTTTATTGGTCTTCCGTGTAAACCAAGCCATTCAGCCCTCTTCCTCCACTTAATCTCCCTGCTACGCTATAGTTTCTTAATCTAATCTTATATTAATAAATAAACAAGTCTATCCACGCCAACGCCGTCCACCCTTCAAATTCCCTGGATCCACCGGGGCTGGACCCTGGCAAGTGGCGCCCAGAACAGGCTATTCGAAGGTAGGTTCCTCGGAGCAAAAGCTCCCCCCGGAGCACTCTCTGCTGCTCCCCCCGGAGTGACTTAATCACTCCCTGCAGAGTACTTTCGGGTACTCCCCCAGTGTTGAGTGTTTGGGACGGCTCGGACCCCACTCAGGGTGCCGCGGACCCGCCTGTAGGATAGACAGGGTGAGGAGGAGTGGGAAGTGTTCAAGGTTTTAAGAGAAACCTGGTGCTCTAGAGGTTGAAAACAAACCTGCTATCCTAGGGTTGAAAACAAAACCCCCCTCGCCAAAGGTAAAACCTTTTTGTTAAGATAGACTTCTCTATAAGACTTAATTTTCTGACATGGGTAACAGTGAATCAAAAGAAAGACAGCTTTTTATAGGAGTCATCTTGCAGTTACTAACTAAACGAGGAATTAAAGTTAAAAAGTCCAATATTCATTCATTTTTTTTCCTTTGTACAAGAACAGGGTCCCTGGTTTCCAGAAGAAGGCACTGTTAACTTAGACACCTGGGAGAGAGTAGGAAGACAACTAAAAACTTACCATGCTGAGCATGGCTCACAAAAGGTGCCTACTGACGCCTTTTCCTTATGGAATATAATTAGGGACGCTCTAGACCCTGCCCCTGAATCTGAAAAGGTACATCTTAAAGAGGAAAGTGCAGAGAAAAAGGTATCTATCCAAGAGGAGAGTGATGAAAAGGAGGCTACACCTAACTATCGGCAGTTGAGTCAAATGATAGCTGCAATGACTGCCGAAGAAAAGGTAATAGATAGAGATGACAAAAAAGAGCAGCTTTCAGATGAGGAAGATTTGGAAGAGGAAGTAAGTCAAGATCATTCTGATGAGGACTGGTCTTTATTAAATAAAGATGCTCCAAGGAGTTTAAGAGAAACTTCTCCAATTAGATTATCTGCTCCAAAGAGCTTAATAAAAACTTCCCCAACCAGACCACCTGCTTCCAGGAATTCAAGCGAAATTTCCTTAATTAAGCCTTCTGCTTCCAGAGGCTCAAGACAAATGTCCCCCATCAGGTTATATGCACCTGAGAGCTTAAGGCAGACATCCCTAGATAAAACATCCGTAAGACCTAAACACAAAACGGATAAAAAATTCCCAAAGTAGGAAGAAAGTGACATAGGACACCCCTTGCCCCCCCCCCATAAGGGTGAGGGGCCTCCACTAGAAGCTCCCCGAAGAAGGGTTTTCTCTAGCCCAGATGATGAACTTGATCCCCACCTTGAGGCTTGTTTCCCCATAATACTTGGTGGAAGTGGTGGGAGAACAGCCCCCCACTGGGAACCCATTCCAATGAAAATGATTAAAGAACTCAAACAGGCTTGTGCTTTGTATGGGCCTAAAGCCCCGTACACTGTATCATTGGTGGAGGCTTTAGCGGGCAGATGGATGACACCCCATGACTGGAAGACAGTCGCTAAAGCTTGTCTGTCTGGAGGTCAATATGTACTTTGGAGAAGTGAATATGAAGATCTTGCCCCAAAACAGGCTGATGCTAACCAAAAATATGGCCCAAGATATATTATAAAAAGTATGTTGGCAGGGACTAATGATTTCGGAACACTTAGAGATCAAATGGGATTAGACAAAACCACTTTAGATCAAGTAACCGCCTGCGCCCTTGGGGCTTGGCGTTTGTTGCCTGAAGGGAAAGAATCTACCTCTTCCTTCTCAAATGTTAAACAAAAACCAGAAGAGCCATATGAAGACTTTATATCAAGACTTGCAGCGGCAGTCAACAGAGTAATTTCCAATACTGAGGCAGCTAGTATATTGATAAAACAACTGGCATTTGAAAATGCTAATTCTACCTGCCAGGCCATTTTACGTCCTATTAAAAAAACTGGGGAAATAATAGATTATATCAGGCAATGTGCAGATGTAGGACCAGCAATGATGCAGGGCGTTGCCATAGCTGCAGCCATAAAGGGAAATTCTTACCAGCAGGCAGTACAGTCCTTTTTTACAAATAAAAATAACCCGTCAAAGAGTCATTCCAGTAGTCCAGGCCAGAATATTGGTTTATCCAAGGCCTGCTTCTCTTGCGGACGGGAAGGGCACTTTATGCGAGCTTGTCCCCAAAAAGCAACCGGTTCTTCTCTGCCGAATTCTCCCTCCCCGGCTGTGCCTACTAATCTCCCTAGATCTCTTCTGCCCTCGTTGTCAAAAAGGATATCATTGGGCAAAAGAATGTAGGTCACAATTCCATAGAAATGGAGCCTTTCTGGGCCCTGACCAGCTGTCGGGAAATGGATTGAGGCGCCAGCCTCAGGCACCGACAACAATTGGGGCAGCCTCACCAAACCCATTCATTCCCTTCGTCCTGTCGCAGAACTCATCAGAGCAACCCCAGGCAGCGCAGGACTGGACCTCAGTTCCACCACCTCAGCAATATTAACACCAGATAGCCCCACTGTAAAAATCCCTACAGGAGTTAAAGGCCCATTACCAACAGGTTTAGTAGGAATTATACTAGGCAGAAGTTCCTTAGCTATGCAAGGTCTCACAATCATCCCTGGAGTAATTGACTCAGATTATACAGGAGAAATCCAGATAATGATTTCACCCCCAATTAAAACTTTCCAAATACATCAGGGACAAAGAATAGCCCAACTTTTGCTTTTGCCTTACCACACTGCAATTGGGCACACAGCTACTCAGAATGAAAGGCAGGATAAAGGATTTGGGTCTAGTGATATGGTTTTTTGGATAACAAAAATTACTCAGAAACGGCCTATGAAAACTATTCTGATTAATGGCCAGTCTATTGTGGGGTTATTAGACACAGGAGCAGACGTTTCTTGCATTTCAGGAAAAGACTGGCCCAGCTCCTGGCCCACACATACTACTGAAAATAACTTGGTGGGGATAGGAAGAGCCCCCACAGTAGCCAAAAGTGCAAAAACTTTAGATTGGCAATTTGAGGATACCCGTGGAACTTTCCAACCTTATGTCGTTCCTTCGCTCCCCCTTACCCTGTGGGGGAGGGACGTGCTATCTCAAATGGGAGGGTTACTTTTTAGCCCTGATGATAAAGTGACCTCTCAGATGTTGCAGATGGGCTATGATCCATCAAAAGGATTGGGTAAACAACAGACAGGAATAATTGAGCCAATTTGCCCAACTCCTCGCAAGCTACGTGCTGGATTAGAATATCCAAATTTATAATTGAGTGCGGGGGACGGCCCGTGAAGGGTTAAGTCCTGGGAGCTGCTCCGCAGGTATGCAGAGCCTTAGGCGTTGTCCTAAGCTCCCTGTCCCGCCACCCTCAAGAATTCTTGTAGCCCTTAAGGCTCCAGGTCGTCTTGCTCCAGGATGTCTTGTTCCTGCAACATGTCTTAGAAGATTGATTATCCTATACACGTATCATAAAAGATAGATTATCTTATTGAAATTCTGTACACAATGGTAGGGGTCTGGTGATTGTATTTTGAGATTAAAGAATAACCTTGTACATGTCTTAAATCACGTACTTTACCCTATAAATACCGTGGCCTAATAAAGGAAGGCATCAGACATAGTGGGTCTGATCCTCTCAACCCCATCTTTTGTCTCTCTCTCTTATTTTTCCACGCGGGGACGCTCCGTTTCTCTCCCCTTGCAGGTGCGACTCTTGCTTGTGCTGGCCGCGGCAATTGAGGCCATTGTTTTTGCTGCCGACCCCATCACATGGAAATCTCAAGATCCGGTGTGGGTAGAACAATGGCCTCTGCATAAGGAAAAATTACTGGCAGCTAAAGCATTAATCTTTGAACAATTAGAATTGGGACATATTGAGCCCTCCAATAGCCCCTGGAACACTCCTATTTTTGTCATTAAGAAAAAATCTGGTAAATGGCGACTTTTACAGGATTTGAGAGCTATTAATGCCACCATGGAGGACATGGGGGCCTTACAGCCTGGGCTCCCTTCCCCAGTAGCCGTTCCAGAGGGATATAATATAACTGTTATTGATTTACAAGACTGTTTTTTCACTATTCCCTTAAATCCTGAGGATAAAAAGCGATTTGCCTTTAGTCTGCCATCAGAAAATCTTAAACAGCCTTACTTACGGTTTCAGTGGAAGGTTTTGCCTCAGGGAATGAAAAATAGCCCTACCTTATGCCAAAAATTTGTTAATGCCGCTCTAGAAGATACTAGGGCTAAATATGAACACTTATATATGATTCACTATATGGATGATATTTTAATAGCTCATCCTGATAGAGTTCACCTGCAAACTGTCCTCCAGGACCTGACCCAGGCATTGACAGACAGAGGCCTAAAAATTGCCCCAGAAAACATTCAAATCAATCCGCCCATAACTTACTTAGGAAGAGTCATAAATTCGGAAACGGTGACTCATACCCCGCTGCAATTGAGAAAAGACTATCTTATTACTTTCAATGATTATCAAAAACTCTTAGGTGATATTAATTGGATTAGACCATATTTAAAATTAACCACTGCCGAATTAAAACCTCTTTTTAACATTTTACGCGGGGATCCTGATCCAACCTCTAAAAGACAATTAACAGCTGAGGCTCAAGAAGCCCTAGGCAAAATAGAAGCAGCTTTATCGAATAGCTATGTAAAAAGAATTGATTTGACGATGACTTGGCAGTTCCTTTGCCTAGCTACTCCAACGGCGCCTACGGGAGTTCTGTGGCAAAGCGGCCCTTTAGAATGGATCCATCTTCCTACCCAAGCTAAAAAAGTCGTGGCTTCTTATCCTGGTTTAATTGCCACATTAATGCTAAAAGGAAGGAAGCGGAGCATTGAATTGTTTGGTAAAGAGCCATCAGAGATTGTAATTCCATACAATAAGGAGCAGCTTGATGCTCTTCTAATGTTTGATGAAGACTGGCAGATTGCCATAGGGAATTACTGTGGTCAAATTTTGCATCATTTACCCTCGCATATTTTGCTAAATTTTATGTCTAACCATCCAGTTATTTTTCCTGTCCGGTGTAAACAGTTCCCTATTTCAGATGCTCAGGTAGTCCTTACTGATGGATCGGCTAACGGTAGAGCCTCTATAGTCACAAGAGATCATCAGAAACTTTTGGAAACACAAGAAACTTCAGCTCAAAGAGCTGAAATCACAGCTGTTATTGAGGCCTTTGTTATGTTTGCAGAGAAAGAATTTAACCTTTATTCTGACTCTCAGTATGTGGTCAGGCTGTTTCCACACATTGAGACTGCAGTTTTGCCCAAAAACAAAACCGCTATCTTCCATTTGTTAACTAGACTGCAGCAGCAAATTTGGAAAAGAAATCGGGCGTTCTTTATCGACCACATTCGGGCTCATTCCGGCCTGCCTGGCCCTTTAAATGCTCTCAATGAATTGGCAGATTCGTTAACCAGTGTTTCAGTAGCTTCTGTTTTTGAAGAAGCTCGAGCTTCTCACTCACTTCATCATCAGAATGCCACTTCCTTACGATACCTGTTTCAAATTCCTCGAGAATCTGCCCGAGAGATTGCTCGTTCTTCTTCACATTGTCCTACTACCGTGAATGCTTTGCCTCTGGGAGTTAACCCTCGCAGTCTCAAACCTAATGCACTCTGGCAAATGGATGTAACCCATGTCTCTTCATTTGGAAAACTGTCTTTTGTTCATGTAACTGTAGATACCTTCTCTCATGTTATTATTGCCACTGCTCGTACAGGGGAAGCAGTTAAAGATGTAATACAACATCTTTTTACATGCTTTTCCTATCTGGGCTTGCCAAAAGCTTTAAAAACTGATAATGCTCCTGCTTACACTTCTAAATCTTTTCAGCAATTCTGTACAAGATTTCAAATTAAACATAACACCGGCATCCCTTATAACCCGCAAGGACAAGCCATTGTGGAAAGAGCACATCAAACACTGAAAATCCATATTCAAAAACTAAAAGAAGGTGAATTTAAATATAGTTCCCCCCATCAGATTTTGCAACATGCTCTTTTCGTAATAAATAACTTAAATGCTGATTCATCTGGAAACACTGCAATGCTTTGCCATTGGTGCCCAGAGCAATTGAATGCAAAACCATTAGTAAAATGGAGGGACCTTCTCTCCGGACAATGGAAAGGTCCTGACCCCTTATTAACCAGTGGGAGAGGGTATGCTTGTGTTTTTCCACAGGACGCGGACGCTCCGATTTGGGTTCCAGACAGACTAATTCGCCATGTCTCAGCTCCCCGGATACCAGAATCCCCCGCCACCGCGATCTCTAAAAAGGAAGAAACTCCCTCTTCCCCCGCTCCCTCCGCCAGCACAGGAAACGCCGCTGACCCCAGGACAGCTGACATTGGAGATCCCGGATAGGCGAGGAGCGGAGCCACCCACTGGACAGATGTCATGACTTCAGATACAGGATATTGCGCCCCCTGATTTTTTGCCTCGCAGGAATCCATTAGGACGCCCAACTCAGTCAACCCAACAAGCCTCCTTACCCACCTGGGGACAGATTAAAGCTCTCTGTCGCCAGGCACAGGGGATAGCTACCCTACAGGGATTGCCAGTCTCTCCTGAAAAGGTGTTTATTGCCATGCTTGCCTTGCTCTCTTGCCAGGTAAGCGCTGCTCCCATTCCAACCAAATATTGGGCGTTTCTCCCGGATCCTCCAACTTTCCAAGTTGTTACTTGGAACAGTGACCCCATACGAGTTAGTACAGACCAGCCTCGCCTTTTGGGAGGATCTTATACTTCCTATACAAAAGACCAATACCCTATTAATTTCAATTATACCTTTAAAGGACTAGCAGATGATTTTCCTGTTTGCTTTAATTTTCCTCCTGGCCTTACAGGAGATTTTTTTACCAAGACAGGATGCATTGGAGCCTCCACAAAAGCAGTTATGACAGATTCCCCAACCTCTAAATTTGCATCTAAAGGGGATCGGTCTGCTTGGATATTACGAGCCTGTATGCCTGGGGTCCTTGGCCCCTATAAGTCCTTGTCTCTCAAAACTCCATCAGAATATCCAAATTGTGACGATGTTGCTCCCTCAGATGTTATTTGGAAAACTATAGACGATCATTCAGGATATCTGATTTGGAAGTCTTGTATTTATAATTCGAGAATAGATTACAATATGCCGGGAGGAAGAAATTGTGCAATTCAGGACTGGAGCAACCCAAATCCAGGTCAAGACCCTGAGTCTGACGATGGCTTTATCAACAGATTGGATAATTGGAAAAAATATTCAGTTTCTTGGCCGTTAGTTGCCACCAGATGGCATCATAACCAATTTGTTCCCCCTATGCTGTCTTATACGACTAGAGGTAAAACCTTTTGGCAGCCAGAAATTTGGAGAGCCCTTGCAGCTACCGCCCCTATTATATTAATCCGACCAAAAAATACCTCTACCTACTCTATTTTAGCTTGTTTACCCTCTCCTTATGTTTTTCTTTTCACTAATGATTCTGAAAGACTTAACATACAATTGAATTATACAGGTGGACCCCATGTAGTGTCTTGTGAACAATGTATGCTTTCATCCTGTTTAACTCCTCAATATAAAGTTTGCTCTTTCATGGTTTTAAAACGTCCGCCCTATCTCATGGTACCTGTAACTGTAGCCACGTATTGGTATGATAACCATGGCCTAGCTGTACTGCAACAGCTACAAGATTTAATGCGGACACAACGGTTTGTGGGCTTACTTGTTTTGGGAATATCAGCTTTGATAACTGCAATTACTTCTGTTACTGTGGCGGCATTATCATTGTCTCAACAAGTGCATACTGCCCAATATGTTGATACCGTATCCAAAAATGTTTCTTTAACGCTGGCAACCCAGGAAATTGTAGATAGGAAGCTAGAAATAAGGGTTGATGCCTTAGAAGAAGCAGTAATGCATATTGGGACTGAATCACAGAGTCTGAAAGTGAAAATGGCTCTTTCATGTCATGCCGATTACCAGTGGATATATGTTACATCCCTGAAAGTAAATGAGACAGATTTTGAATGGGAGAGAGTGAAAAATCATATTTTAGGTGTTTGGAATAGCTCAGATATTAGTTTAGACTTAGGGAAACTTCATAATCAGATTTCAGACCTTGGAACACTCCCGATTAGATTTTACCACCGCAGGAGAAGCCAATGACTTTTCCCACACCTTCCCTGACTTCATTTCTGGAAAAACTCTTCTGACTACTGTTTCTAGCTATGCTGCTGTGGGTGCCATAATCCTGCTCCTTGTAATCGTGCTTCCTTGTGTTGTCAGGACTCTTCGGCAGAGCATTCAGAATCTCGCGACTGAACTGCACCTAATTTTTTAAAAAAATAATAAAGAAGGGGGAGATGCCGGAAGCCAGTGTGAGGAATCCTGCCCGTGACAAGGTCATGAGGAAGGAAGCTGACATACGCAAGGCGTGCTCAGACTTCAGGGACCCCTCTGGAAATTCCTAAGCATGTACCCCAACAAAAATCTGCCGGCTTTTGTGCTCTGCTTTTCCACTCTTCTGACATTTTCTGGAAAAAGTCAATTCAGGGCTTTAGTCTTCTGCATTTGAAAGAGTGTTTCAATCCAAAAAACCCCTCTGATGGCTTTCTAGCCTGCCTGCAGGACTTGTACAGCTGCACATGTGATTGTTTGAGACCTCCTGACCGCAGGAGGCACAGGAAGCTTAAAACATCCTAGGAATGTAGGGGCTTCCGAACAGTCAAAATCTTTAGAATAGGACTGATTAAAAGTTTCATTTGTTGAGTCAATGCTTGCTGCCAAATTTTCATATCCTTTGTTTTTAGATATAGTTGGTATATAGAAAAACAAGTAGTAGACCTTGTATTAGCAACATTAGATCTTTGAGTTAAGTACATTTTTTATTATAACCCACTGCGCCTTTGTTCTATAGAGATGTAACATTAGCGCTTTAAGGAGATGTAGATTAAAGAAAAACACTTCAGGGGAAACAAAAATAACATTCATTAAGGAAGAGAGCCAAAAAGTGTTAACAAGCCTCTTGGCCAGAAGATAATGTAAATCACCTGAGACCTCTTGTATACAAAATGATATATGGAAAGAATCTGGGTTGCGAACGCTACATAATTTTATGTTACCCATTGATCTCCATGTTTTATCAAAAGTATAAAAGGCCTTCTGAACAATAAAGGATGGGACCAGCTTCTCGGACCAGTTTCTCGAACTAGTCTCTCGGCCTGGTTTCTTGGGAACCTGGCTCCCCCCGTGTCTTTCTCTCTCTCTTCTTCTCTCCCTTTCCCTCTCTCTGCTCTTTACTTTAATTTCAGGCTGAATCTCCACCTGGGGCGCAGAGGCTCGCCAGGTCTACTTACTTGCCGCGGCTGTAAAGACCCGCGCGAAAGGGAGCTTAAGGCGAGGCACCCTTAGATATTCAAGCGGGCGCCGGTGGCCCAACGTAGATGGTGTAAATTCCTTGTCTGGAACTTTATTGGTCTTCCTCATAAACCAAGCTATTCAGCCCTCTTCCTCCACTTAATCTCCCTACTACGCTATAGTTTCTTAATCTAATCTTATATTAATAAATAAACAAGTCTTTCCACGCCAACGCCGTCCACCGTTCGAATTCCCTGGATCCACCGGGGCTGGACCCCGGCAAGTTCGGGTTTGGGTTAGGGTTCAGGTCAGGGTCAGGGTTCAGGTTACGGTTAGTGTTGGCATTAGCCTTAGGGTTACAGCTTAAAGTGAGCCCTAATAGGGCCCATAGTTCTTTATTGGCCTGCCCTGGCGGGCCGAGGCTTGAAGAGGGTCCGGGAGCCCTGTCAGAAACAGCAAACCTCTGTAGCATTGCGGTTCGGTGGGCCATTAGGCAGGCAGACTATGGTCTGTAAGATAGGAGTTCAAGCCTCCAGTCTAACCCTTTTGCTTTTAAGGGGCAGGGGACTGCAAGAGGCGGGGCTTAGACCAGAAAAGTTTTTTTATTTTAGAGGTTTATTGTTACGTTTATGGTTAGGGTTCCGGCAACCCCCCCACTTGTTAGGGTTCGGGGTTAGGGTTAGGATTCGGGGACCCCCCTCTTCTTAGAGTTCGGGATCAGGTTAGGGTTCAGGTCAGGGTCAGGGTTCGGGTTATGGTTAGGGTTGGCATTAGCGTTAGGGTTACACCTTAAAGTGAGCGCTAATAGGGCCCATAGTTCTTTATTAGCCTGCCCTGGTGGGCCGAGGCTTGAAGAGTGCCTGGGAGCAACATGAAACCCAGTTAGCCTCTACAGCATAGTGGTTAGGCCGACAGCTGGGTGAGTGGGCAATCTGGGTCCGTAGGTCAGGCATTCAAGTCCCAGGTTTGCTTCTTTTGCTTTTAGGGGGTGGGGGGGCCACAAGGGGCGGGGCTTAGGCCAGAAAAGTTTATTTTTATTTTAGAGTTTTATTGAGAAGGTTAGGTTTAGGGTTCCGGCATACCCCCAACTTGTTAGGGTTCAGGTTCAGAGTTCAGGTTCGCGGAATCCCCTCTATTCTTAGGGTTCGGATTCGGGTTCAGGTTAGGGTTCAGGGTTCGTGTTTGGGGTTTGGGGTTCAGGGTTTGGGGTTAGGGGTTTGCGGTTCTAGTTTGGGGTTTGGGGTTCTGATTAGGGGTTCAAGGTTCAGCTTAGGGGTTGGGGGGTTGGGGTTCGGGTTAGGGGTTCACGGCTCTGGTTTGGGGGTTGAGGATCAGGTTATAGGTTCTCGGTTCGGGTTAGGGGTTCACTGTTCGGGTTAGGGGTTAGTGATTGGGGTTTGTGTTTTAGGGTAGGGGTTCGCAGTTCAGGTTATGGGTTAGGGGTTTGGTGTCTGGATTTCGGGTTCGGGTTAGGGGTTCTGGTAGGGGTTTGGGTTAGGGGATTCTGGTTCAGGTTGGGAGTTCGAGATTTGGATTCGGTATATGAGTTGGGGTTCATGGTATGGTGTTCGCGTTAGGGGTTTGGGGTTCGGGGTTTGGGGTTTCTGGTTCCGATTAGGGGCTTGGGGTTTGGGGTATGGGGTTCGGCTTAGGGGTTAGAGGTTTGCGGTTTGGATTTGGGTTTGGAGATTGGAGTTTGGGTTTGGGATTTAGGGGTCGGTGTTCGGGTTTAGGGTTGGGTTAGGGTTACGGTATCACGGTTCAGGCTCACGGTTTGGGGATTGGAGCTCGGCGTTCAGTTTACGGGTTCGGGATATAGGGTTTTGAGGTCAGGGTCGACTTCGGGGTTTGGAGTCGCGGTTAGGGGCTAGTAAGTGCCACACGGCCAAGGGCTCCAGCAGTGAGAGCTCTGTCAGAGGAAAGGGAAGGGCAAGTGCAGGGCTCCTCCAGCAGTTGCTTGGCCGCCCAGACTCAGTGCCGCATGGAGAGCACCAGGCTCCCAGGGCCCCTGGCTGGGGTCTGCAACACCGCATACCCAGAGGCTGACTCTGTGGGCGCCAAGCAGGTGCCTGACAGACGTAGGTTGCCTAGCGCTCTCCTCCCCAGCAGAGATGTGTGCCGGTGGTTGGGGCCTGCCCCTGCGTGTCTGGGCTCCCGCCCACAGCCCCAGCTCAAGGGAAACAGCCCCTGAGCCAAGACCTGCAGGAGGCGCGGGGCGCCCCAGCCAGGAAGCGAGTGTACAGCATGCGGGGAAGTGAGCCTCCTCGGGGGAAGACGAGGCAGCCCAGCCGCGTGTGGCTGCAAACCCTGCCAGGGCAGAGCCTAGTTCGCCTCCAGTACGGCAGAGCTCCAGCACTATTCACAGGACCGATCTGGCAGAGGTCCGGGGGCGAGGCTACTCTGCCCTGGGCGAGCATTGCCCAGACTTTCCTTGCTGTTCGTCTTCCTGCCCAGGAAGGAGCAGGCGGCACGAGGCTGGGAGATGCCACTGGCGCCTTCCTGGCCTCAGCTCCGCTCCTGCCTTGCCTTTGCACCTAGGCCCCAGGCGTCCTTGCGGAGAGCTTAAGGGCCGGTGGGTTGCACACTGCCAAGGGCTCCAGCAGTGAGAGCTCTGTCAGAGGGAAGGGAAGGGCCAGTGCAGGGCTCCTCCAGCGGTTGCTTGGCCGCCCAGACTCAGCGCCGCACTGAGAGCACCAGGCTCCCTGGGCCCCTGGCTGGGGTCTGCAGCACCGCACGCCCGGAGGCTGACTCCGTGGGTGCCCAGCAGGTGCCTGACAGACATAGGTCCCTTAGCACTCTCCTCCCCAGAAGAGACATGTGCAGGTGGTTGGGGCCTGCCCCTGCGTGTCTGGGCTCCCGCCCACAGCCCTAGCTCAGGGGAAGCAGCCCCTGAGCCAAGACCTGCAAGAGGCGCGGAGCGCCCCCTCCTGGAAGCCCAGTGCACAGCATGTGGGGAAGCGAGCCTCCTCGGGGGAAGACGAGGCAGCCCAGCCGCGTGCGACTGCAAGCCCTGCTTGGGCGGAGACGAGTGTGCCTCCAGAACGGCAGAGCTCTAGCTCTGCTCCGAGGCCCGATCTGGCAGAGTTCCTGGTGCGAGGCTGCTCTGCCCTGTGTGAGCCTTGCTCAGACTTGTCTTGCTGCTAGGCTTCCTGCCCAGGAAGGAGTATGCTGCACGAGGCTTTGAGACACCACTGGCGCCTTCCTGGCCTCAGCTCCCCTCCTGCCTTTCCTTTGCACCTAGGCCTCAGGCGTCCTAGGTGAGGGCTTAGGGGTTGGTGTGTTGCAAACTGCCACGGGCTCCAGCAGTGAGAGCTCTGTCAGAGGGAAGGGAAGGACAACTGCAGGGCTCCTCGATCGGTTGCTTGTCGCCCAGACTCAGCGACGCACGGAGAACACCAGGCTCACAGGGCCCCTAGCTGGAGTCTCCAGCCCCGCACACCAGAAAGCTGAGTCTGTAGGCGACCAGCAGGTGCCTGAAAGACGTAGGTTCCCTAGAGCTCTCCTCCCCAGCAGAGACGTGTGCAGGTGGTTGGGGCCTGTCCCTGCGTGTCTGGGCTCCCGCCCACAGCCCCAGCTCACGGGAAGCAGCCCCTGAGCCAAGACCTGCAGGAGGCGCGGGGCGCCCCCGCCTGGAAGCCCAGTGCACAGCATGCGGGGAAGTGAGCCTCCTCGGGGGAAGACGAGGCAGCCCAGCCAGGTGTGGCTGCAAGCCCTACTTGGGCATAGCCGAGTGTGCCTCCAGTACGCAGAGCTCCAGCTCTGCTCAGAGGCCCCATCTGGCAGAGTTCCTGGTGCCAGGCTGCTCTGCCCTGGGCGAGCGTTGCCCAGATTTGCCTCGCTACTAGGCTTCCTGACCAGGAAGGAGCAGGCTGCACAAGGCTGGGAGACGCCGCTGGCGCCCTCCTGGCCTCAGCCTGCTCCTGACTTGCCTTTGCACCTAGGCCCCAGGAGTCCTTGGGGAGGGCGTAGGGGCTGTTGGGTAGCACACTGCCAAGGGCTCCAGCAGTGAGAGCTCTGTCAGAGGGAAGGGATGGGCAAGTGCAGGGCTTCTCCATCGGTTGCTTGGCCGCCCAGACTCAGTGACCCACGGAGAGCTGCAGACTCCCAGGACCCCTGGCTGGGGTCTGCAACACCGCACACCCGAGGCTGACTCCGTGGGTGCCCAGCAGGTGCCTGAAAGAGGTAAGTTCCCTAGCGCTATCCTCCCCAGCAGAATCATATGCCGTTGGTTGGGGCTTGCCCCTGCGTGTCTGGGCGCCCGCCCACAGCCTCAGCTCAAGGGACCCAGCCCATGAGACAAGACCTGCAGGAGGCGCGGGGCGCCCCAGCCAGGAAGCGAGTGCACAGCATGCGGGGAAGTGAGCCTCCTCGGGGGAAGACGAGGCAGCCCAGCCATGTGCGGCTGCAAGCCCTGCCTGGACAGAGCCTAGTTCACCTCCAGTACGGCAGAGCTCCAGCACTATTCACAGGACCGATCTGGCAGAGGTCCGGGCACGAGACTACTCTGCCCTGGGCGAGCCTTGCCCAGACTTGCCTCACTGTTCGTCTTCCTGCCCAGGAAGGAGCAGGCTGCACAAGGCTGGGAGACGCCGCTGGCGCCCTCCTGGCCTCAGCCCGCTCCTGCCTTGCCTTTGCACCTAGGCCCCAGGCGTCCTTGGGGAGAGCTTAGGGCCCGGTGGGTTGCACACTGCCAAGGGCTCCAGCAGTGAGAGCTCTGTCAGAGGGAAGGGAAGGGCAAGTGCAGGGCTCCTCCAGCGGTTGCTTTGCCACCCAGACTCAGCGACACATGGAGAGCACCAGGCTCCCAGGGCCTCTGGCTAGGGTCTGCATCCCCCCACACTGGAGGCTGACTCCGTGGGCGCCCAGCAGGTGCCTGACAGACGTAGGTTCCCTAGAGCTCTCCTCCCCAGCAGAGACGTGTGCAGGTGGTTGGGGCCTGCCCCTGCGTGTCTGGGCTCCCATCCACAGCCCCAGCTCAGGGAAGCAGCCCCTGAGCCAAGACCTGCAGGAGGCGCGTGGTGACCCTGCCTGCAAGCTGAGTGCACAGCATGCGGGAAGCGAGCCTCCACGGCGGAAGAGGAGGCAGCCCAGCTGCGTGCGGCTGCAATCCCTGTTTGGGTGGAGCCGAGTGCGCCTCCAGTACGGCAGAGCTCCAGCTCTGCTCAGAGGCCTGATCTAGTAGAGTTCCTGTCGTGATTCTGCTCTGCGCTGGGCGTGCCTCGCCCAGATTTTCCTCGCTGCTAGGCTTCCTGCCCAGGAAGGTGCAGGCTGCGGGAGACTGGGAGACGCCACTGGCGCCTTCCTGGACGCAGCTCCACTCAGGCATTGCGTTTGCACCTAGGCCCCAGGCGTCCTTGTGGAGGGCTTAGGGGTCGGTAGGTTGCACACTGCCAAAGGCTCCAGCAGTGAGAGCTCCGTCAGAGGGAAGGGAAGGGCAAATGCAGGGCTCCTTCAGTGGTTGCTTGGCCGCCCGGACTCAGCGCCGCACTGAGAGCACCAGGCACCCAGGGCCCCTATCTGGCATCTGCAGCCCCCAGACAGGGAGACTCACTCCGTGGCTACCCAGCAGGTGCCTGACAGACGTAGATTCCCTAGCGCTGTCCTCCCCTGCAGAGACGTGTGCATGTGGTTGGGGCCTGAACCTGCGTGTCTGGGCTCCCACCCACAGCCCAAGGTCAGGTGAAACAGCCCCTGAACCAAGACTTGTAGGAGGCGAGGGGCGGCTCCGCCTGGAAGCCAAGTGCACAGTACGCTGGTAAGCGTGCCTCTTTGGAGAGGATGAAGCAGCCCAGCCGCGTGCGGCTGCAAGCCCTGGTTGGGCGGAGCCGAGTGCGCCTCCAGTTCGGAAGAGCTCCACCTCTGCTCAGAGGCCCGATCTGGCAGAGTTCCTGGCGCGAGGCTGCTCTGCCCTGGGCGTGCCTTGCTGAGACGTGTCTCGCTGCTAGGCTTCGTGCCCAGGAAGGAGCAGACTGCGCCAGGCTGGGAGAAGCCACTGGCGCTTTCCTGCCCTAGCTCCGCTCCTGCCTTGCCTTTGCACCTAGGCCCCAGACGTCCTCAGGGAGGGTTTAGGGGCGAGTGGGTTCCAGACTGACAAGGGCTCCAGCAATAAGATCTCTGTAAGAGGGATGGGAAGGGCAACAGCAGAGCTATTCAGCTGTTGCTTGGTTGCTCAGACTCAGCGCCGCACTGAGAGCACCAGGTACCCAGGGCCCCTGGTTGGGGTCGACAGTCCCCACAACTGAAGACTCACTCTGTGGGCTCCAAGCAGGTCCCTGACAGACGTAGTTTCCCTAGCGCTGTCCTCCCCAGCAGAGATGTGTGCATGTGGTTGGCGCCTGCACCTGCCTGTCTGGGCTCCCGTCCACAGCCCTAGCTCAGGGGAAACAGCCCCTGAGCCAAGACTTACAGGAGGCGAGGTGTGGCTACTCCTGGAAGCTGAGTGCACAGCTTGCGGGGAAGCGAGCCTCCTCGGGGGAGGATGAGGCAGCCCAGCCGCGTTAAGCTGCAAGCCCTGGTTTGGCGGAGCTGAGTGCGCCTCCAGTATGGCAGAGCTCCAGCTCTGCTCAGAGGCCTGATCTGGCAGAGTTCCTGGCGCGAGGCTCCTCCGCCCTGGGAGAGCCTTGCCCAGAATTGCCTCACTTCTTGGCTTACTGCCCAGGAAGAAGCATGGTGCGCGAAGCTGCGAGATGACACTGGCGCCTTCCTGGCCTCAGCTCTGCTCCTGCCTTGCCTTGGCACCCAGGCCCCTGGCGACCTTAGGGAGGCGTTATGGCCGGTGGGTTCCACACTGCCAATCGCTCCTGCAGTGAGAGCTCTGTGAGAGGGAAGGGAAGGGCAACTGCAGGGATCCTTCTGTAGTTGCTTAGCCACCCACACTCAGCGCCACACTGAAAGCACCAGACTCCCAAGGTCCCTGGCTGGGGTCTGTAGTCCCCACACCCGGAAACTCACTCTGTGGGCTCTAAGCAGGTGCCTGACAGACGTAGGTTCCCTAGCGCTCTCCTACCAAGGAGAGATGTGTGAAGGTGTTTGGGTGCTGCCCCAGCATGTCTGGGCTCCCGCCCAAAGCCCCAGCTCAGGGGAATCGGACGTTGAGCCAATACTTGTAGGAGGAGTGGAGTGCCCCCACCTGGAAGCTGAGTGCACATTATGCGGGGAAGCGAACCTCCTCGGGGGAAGACGAGGCAGCCGAGCCGCGTGTGGCTGAAAGCCCTTCTTGGATGTAGCGAGTGTGCCTCCAGTATGGCAGAGCTCCAGCTCTGCTCATAGGCCCGATGTGGCAGAGTTCCTGGCGCGAGGCTCCGCTGCACTGGGCGAGCTTGCCCAGACTTGCCTCGCTGCTAGGCTTCTTTCCCAGGAAGGAGCAGTCTGCACGAGGCTGGCAGATGCCACTGGCGCCTTCCTGGCCTCAGCTCTGCTCTAGTCTTGCCTTTGCACATAGGCCCCTGGCGACTTGGGGAGTGGTTAGGGGCCGATGGGTTCCACACTGCTAAGGGCTCCAGCAGTGAGAGCTCTGTCAGAGGGAAGGGAAGGGCAACTGGAGGGCTCCTCTAGATGTTGCTTGGCCGCCCAGACTCAGCGTCCCACGGAGAGCACCAGGCACCCTGGGCCCTGGCTGGGGTCTGCAATTCCCACACCCAGAGACTGACTCCGTGGGCGCCCAGCAGGTGCCTGACAGACGTAGGTTCCCCAGTGCTCTCCTCCTCAGCAGAGATGCATGCAGGTGGTTGGGTCCTGCCCCTGTGTGTCTGGGCTCCCTCCCACAGCCCCAGCTCAGGGGAAGCACACCCTGAGCCAAGACTTGCAGGAGGCTTTGGGCACTCCCGCCTGGAAGCCGAGTGCACAGCATGCAGGGAATCGAGACTCCAAGGGGGAACCCAGGGCAGCCCAGCTGCATGCAGCTGCAAGGTCTCGTTGGGAGTAGCCGAGTTTAGCTCCTGTATGGCATAGCTCCAGCTGTGCTCAGAGGCCCGATTTGGCAGAGTTACTGGCGCAACGCTGCTCTGCCCTGGGCGAGCCTTGCCCAGATTTGGCTCACTGCTAGGCTTAGTGCACAGGAAGGAGCAGGCTGCGCGAGGCTGGGAGATGCCACTGGCGCGTTTCTGGCCTCAGCTCCATTCCTGCCTTGCCTTTGCACCTATGCCCCAAGCGTCCTTATGGAGAGGTTAGGGGCCGGTGGGTTCCACACTGCCAAGGGCTCCAGCAGCTAGAGCTCTGTCAGAGGGAAGGGAAGGGAACTACAGGGCTCCTCCAGCTGTTGCTTGGCTGCCCAGACTCAGCGCCACTAGGAGAGCACCAGGCTCCCAGGGCCCCAGGCTGGGGTCTGCATCCCCCAGACACGGAGACTCACACTGTGGGCACCCAGAAGGTGCATGACAGACGTAGGTTCCCTAGCGCTCTCCTCTCCAGCCGAGACATATGCAGGTGATTGGAGCCTTCCCCTGCTTGTTGGGCTCCCGCCCACAGCCCTAGCTCAGGGGAAGCAGCCCCTGAGCCAAGACCTGCGGGAAGCCAGGGGCGGCTCCGACTGGAAGCCGAGTGCATAGCACGCGGGGAAGCGACCCTCTTCGGGGGAAGATGAGGTAGCCCAGGCTCCTGCGGCTGTAAGTCCTGGTTGGGCGGAGCTGAGTGGGGCTCCAGGATGGCAGAACTCGAGCTTTGCTCAGAGGCCCAATATGGCAGAGTTCCTGGCACGAGGCTGCTGTGTCCTGGCCGAGACTAGCCGAGACTTGCCTTGCTGCTAGGCTTACTGTCCAGGAAGGAGTAGGCTGCGCGAGGCTGGGAGACGGCACTGGTGCCTTCCTGGCCTCAGTTCCGCTCCTGCCTTGCCTTTGAACTTAGGCCCCCGGGTCCTTCGGGAGGGGTTAGGGGCCTTTGCCTTCACACTGCCAAGGGCTCCGGCAGTGAGAGCTCGGTCAGAGGGAAGGGAAGGGCAACTGCAGAGCTCCTTCAGCTCTTGCTTGGCTGCCCAGACTCAGCGCCGCACTGAGAGCAGCAGGAACGCAGGGCCCCTGGCTGGCGTCTGCAGCCCCCAGACCCGAGAGTCACTCCTTGGGCGCCCAGCAGGTGCCTGACAGATGTAGGCTCCCTAGCGCTCTCCTCCCCAGCAGAGATGTATGCAGGTGGTTGGGGCCTGCACTTGCGCGTCTGGGCTCCCACCTACAGCCCCAGCTCAGGGGAAGCAGCCCCTGAGCCAAGACCAGCAGGAGGTGACGGTCGGCTCCACCTGGAAGCCGAGTGCACAGCATGCGGGGAAGCGAGCCTCCTTGGGGGAAGATGAGGCAGCCCAGCCGCGTGCGCCGGCAAGCCCTGGCTCGGCGGAGCCGAGCACGCCTCCAGTACGGCAGAGCTCCAGCTTTGCTCAGAGTCCCGATCTGATAGAGTTCCTGGCGCGAGGCTTCTCTGCTCTGGTCGAGCCTTGCTGAGACGTGGCTCACTGCTCGGCTTCCTACCCAGGAAGGAGCAGACTGTGCGAGGCTACCAGACGACACTGGCGCCTTCCTGGCCTCAGCTCTGCTCCTGCCTTTCCTTTGCACCTAGGCCCCAGGCGTCCTTTGGGAGGGGTTAGGGGCCGGTGGGTTCCAATCTGCAAAGGGCTCCAGCAGTGAGAGCTATGTCAGAGTGAAGGGAAAGGCAAATACAAGGATCCTCCAGCTATTGCTTGGTGGCCCGACTCAGCGCCGCACGTAGAGCACCATGTACACTGGGCCCCTGGCTGGGATCTGCAGCCCCCACACCCAGAGTCTCACTCCGTTGGTGCCCAGCAGCTGCTTGGCAGACGTTGGTTTACTAGCACTCTCCTCCCCAGCAGAGACGTGTGCAGGTGGTTGGGGCCTGCCCCTGCGTGTCTGGGCTCCGGCTCACAGCCCCAGCTTAAGGGAAGTAGCCCCTGAGCTAAGACCTGCAGGAGGAGCGGGGCACCCCAGCATGGAAGCCGAGTGCAGAACATGCGGGGAAGCATTCCTCCTCGGGGTATGACGAGGCAGCCCAGCCGCGTGCGGCTGCAAGCCTTGGTTGGGCGGAGCCAAGTGCGCCTCCTGTATGGCAGAGCCCCAGCTCTGCTCAGAGGCACGATCTGGCAGTGTTCCTGGCGTGACGCTGCTCTGCCCTGGGCGAGCCTTGCCTAGACTTGCCTCCCTGCTATCCTGTAGTGCCCAGGAAGGAGCAGGCTCTTTGAGGCTGGGAGATGCCACTGGCGCCTTCCTGGCCTCAGCTCCGCTCCTGCCTTGCCTGTGCAACTAGGTCCCAGGCGTCCTTTTGGAGGGGTTAGGGGCCGGTGGGTTCCACTCTGCCAAGAGCTCCAGCAGTGAGAGCTCTGTCAGAGGGAAGGGAAGAGCAACTACAGGGCTCCTTCAGCTGTTGCTTGTCTGCCAGACTCAGCGCTGAACTGAGTTCCAGGCACACTGGGCCCCTGCCTGGGGTCTGCAGTCCCCACTACCAGAGACTCACTCGGTGTGCTCCAAGCAGGTGCCTGTCAGACGTAGGTTCCCTAGTGCTTTCCTCCCCAGCAGAGACCTGTGCAGGTGGTTGGGGCCTGCAGCTGCGTGTCTGGTCCCCACCCACAGCCACAGATCAGGGGAAGCAGCCCCTGAGCTAAGACCTGCAGGAGGAGCTGGGCGCCCCAGCCTGGAAGCCGAGTGGACAGCATGCGGGGATGGAGCCTCCTCGGGGGAAGATGAGCCAGCCCAGCCGCGTGTGGCTGCAAGCCCTGCTTGGTCAGAGCCGAGTGCGCCTCCAGTATGGCAGAGCTCCAGCTCGGCTCAGAGTCCCGATTTGGCACAACCCAGGGCGCGAGGCAGTTTTGTCCTGGGCGAGCCTTTCCCAGACTTGCCTCGATGCTAGGCTTACTGCCCAGGAAGGAGCAGGCTGCGCGAGGTTGGGAGATGCCGCTGGTGCCTTCCTGGCCTCAGCTACGCTCCTTCTTTGCCTTTGAACCTATTCCCCAGGCGTCCTTGTGGATGGGTTAGGGGCCAGTGGGTTCCAACCTGCCGAGGGCTACAGCAGTTAGAGGTCTGTCAGATGGAAGGGAAGTGAAACTGCAGGGCTTCTACAGCCTTTATTTGGTCGCCCAGACTCACCGCTGCACGGAGAGCACCAGGCTCCCTGGGGCTGTGGATGGGGTCTGCAGCCCCCAACACCCGGAGGCTGACTCTGTGGGCGCCAAGCAGGTGCCTGAGAAACGTGGGTTCCCGAGCGCTCTCTTCCCATCAGAGACGTGTACAGGTGGTTTCGGCCTGGCCCTGCATGTCTGGGTTCCGGCCCACAGCCACAGCTCAGCGGAAGCAGCCCCTGAGACAAACACGCTGGAGGCGTCCAGGAGAGATGAGGCCCTTTAATGCTGAGGCATATCCTGGCAAAACGCACCTTCCCTCTAGGACTTCCAAATGGTCCTTCACATTTTTGCTGCAACTCAGGAAGTTCACCAACAATCCCATCTCCACTCAAGAGGAAGAAAGAGGGCTCAGGAAACATCAGGAAGAGCCTTGTTTCCACCTCGTAATCGAGATGAGGGATCCTTTCTCTGCTTCGTCAGAAAAGGATTCCTGGCGTTCCCGTCGCATCTCAAGAGTAGGCGGTCTAAATGAGAAAGTCGAGAGGAACTACAGGGTTTGTGCCCCAGTGCAAAAGTCCCCCAAATGTCTCAACCCACTCCGAGGGACCTGATTTCCCTGCACTGCCTCGAATTTCACGCCGAGTATCGATTCACACATGGTGTCACGTGTGACAGACCTCTGCGAAAGACACGTGGGAAAACCTCAAGGGAAAGCCACAGATCCCTTGATCCACATGACGGGAAGCCTGACACAGCAGCTACAGCTCGGGAGGAAAGTGTACCTGCATGTCCCCTTCAGGACCAGGACGGAAACCCCTGGGAAGACTCCAGAAGAACACCAAGATCCATGTCAGCACTGGAGAGGAATCCTCAGGTTCTGGACCAACATCACACAAGGTTTTAGGCCCTGGCATCGATTGGAGAGAAATCACGAGGGGCCCAATAGCAACTCGCATGGGGACTGGCCATTTCTGAGGCCAACAGAGCGGGTCCTTGAGGTCCCCATAGTAACTCGAGTGCACCTGCTGCAACTCGAGAAACTCCAGGAGATTCTCCACTCCAGGCGAGATGAGGCCCATTTCCACTGAGGCGTCTCGAGGCTGATCACACCTTCCCTCTGGAACCTCGAAAGGGTCCTTCACACCCTTACTGCAACTCAAGAAGCACCCTGACATACCCATCTCCATTCGAGAGAAAGCACGAGGGTCCCTCCCATATCCAGAGGAACCCAGTTTTGGCCTCGTATCTTGAGATGAGCAATCCTGTCTCTGCTTCATCGGGAAAGAATTCCCGGCATTCCAGTCGCATCTCAAGAGGAGCTGGTCTCAACAGGAAAGGCGAGAGGAAATCCAGAGTCGTGCCAACATTCCAAGAGTACTCCAGATGTCTCAGTCCATTCCAGAAGAACCTGTTTTCCCTGAACTGCCTCGACTTTGACGCTGAGGATCGACTCACACAACGGTGGCACGTGGAACAGCGCTGTGGGAATGCCCCGTGGGAAAGCCTCGAGGGAAAGCCACAGATCCCTTGATCCACGCGACGGGAAGTGTGACACTGTTTCTACAGCTTGGGAGGAAAGCGGACGTGCATGCCCCCACTCGAGACGACGACTGACTCCCCTGTGGAGCCTCCAGAAGTGAGCCAAGATTCATGTCAGCACTGGAGAGGAATCCTCAGGTTCCGGTCCCGAGGCCACACAAGGTCTTAGGGCCCGGCCTCGACTGGAGAGGAATCCCGAAGGGTCCCATAGCGAATCGCATGGGGATTGGTCTTTCCTTAGGCCACCAGAGGGGTTCTCTGATGTCCCCATTGTAACTAGAGAGCACCTGCCCCAACTCGAGATAATCCAGGAGGTTATCCCCTTAAGGCGCGATGAGGTCCATTTCCGCTGAGGCGACTCGAGGCTAATCACACCTAACCTCTGGAATTTCGAAAGGGTCCTTCACACCTTTCCGGCAACTCAAGAAGTTCCCTGTCATACCCGTCTCCCCTCGAGAGGAAGCCCAAGGGTCCCGTCCACATTCAGAGGAGCCCCGTTTCCACCTCGTAGCTCGAGATGTGGGATCCTTTCCCTGCTTCGTCGGGAAAGAATTCCCGGCGTTCCCGTCGCAACTCAAGAGGAGGCGAGCTCAACAGGAATGGGGAGAGGAACTCCAGGGTCGTGTCACCATCCGAGTCCCCCAGATGTCTCAGTCCATTCCAGCGGCACCTTTTTTCCCTGCACAGCCAAGACTTTCTCGCCAAGGATCGAGTCACATCACGGTGGAACGTGGGACATCTCTGTGGGAAATCCTCGTGGGAAAGCCTCGAGGGAAGACCACAGATCCCTTGGTCCACGCGACGGGAAGCGTGTGACTGCTGCTACAGCTCGGGAGGAAAGCGGACGTGCATGTCCCCACTCGAGACGACGAGTGACTCCCCTGTGTAGACTCCAGAATTACCCAAGATTCATGTCAGCACTGGAAAGGAATCCTCAGGTTCCTGTCCCGAGTCCACACAAGGTCTTAGGCCTCGGCCTCGACTGGAGAGGAATCCCGAGGGGCCCCCTAGCAACTCGCACGGGTACTGGCCTTTCCTGAGGCCACCAGAGCGGGTCCCTGAGGTCCCCGTAATAACTGGAGAGCACCTGCCGCATCTCGAGAAAATCCAGGAGGTTCTCCCCTTCAGGCGAGATGAGGCCCATTTCCGCTGACACCGCTCGAGGCTAATCACACCTAAACTCTGGAACTTCGAAAGGGTCCTTCACACCCTTGCTGCACCTCACGAAGTTTCCCGAAATATCCGTCTCCACTCGAGAGGAAGCCCGAGTGTCCCGCCTACATCCAGAGGAGCCCCATTGCCGCCTCATTGCTCGGGATGAGGAATCCTTTCCCTGCTTCGTCGGGAAAGAATTCCCAGCCTTCCCGTCGAATCTGAAGAGGAGGCCCGCTCAACAGGAAAGGTGAGAGGAACTCCAGGCTTGTGCGACCATTCCAAGTCCCCCAGATTTCTCAGTCCATTCCAGAGGAACCTCTTTTCTCTGCACTGCCTCGACTTTCACGCCGAGGATCGACTGACACCACGGTGGCACGTGGGACAGCCCTGTAGGAAATCCTCATGGGAAAGCCTCGCGGGAAAGCCACAGATCCCTTGATCCACCCAAAGGGAAGCATGAAACTGGTGCCACTGCTCGAGAGGAAAGCGGACGGGCAAGCCCCCACTCGAGACGACGACTGACTCCCCTGTGGAGACTCCAGAAGTGCCCCATCATCCATGTCAGCACTGGCAAGGAATCCTCAGATTTCGGCCCCGACTCCACACAGGTTTTAGGCCCTGGCATCCACTGGAGAGGAATCCCGCGGGCCTCCTAGCAACTCGTTTGGGGACTGGCCTTTCCTGAGGCCACCAGAGCGGGTCGCTGAGGTCCCCGTCGTAACTCGAGAGTACGTGCCACAAATCGAGAAAATCCAGTGCCGGGAGCCAGTGTGAGGAATCCCGCCCGTGACAAGGTCATCAGGAAGGAAGCTACATACGCAAGGCGTGCTCAGACTTCAGGGACCCCTCTGGAAATTCCTAAGCATGTACCCCAACAAAAATCTGCCGGCTTTTGTGCTCTGCTTTTCCACTCTTCTGACATTTTCAGGAAAAAGTCAATTTAGGGCTTTAGTCTTCTACATTTGAAAGAGTGTTTCAATCCAAAAAACCCCTCTGATGGCTTTCTAGCCTGCCTGCAGGACTCATACAGCTGCGCATGTGATTGTTTGAGGCCTCCTGACCGCAGGAGGCACAGGAAGCTTAAAACATCCTAGGAATGTCGGGGCTTCTGAAGAGTCAAAATCTTTAGAATAGGACCAATGAAAGGTTTCATTTGTTGAGTCAATGCTTGCTGCCAAATTTTCATATCCTTTGTTTTTAGATATAGTTGGTATATAGAAAAACAAGTAGTAGGCCTTGTATTAGCAACATTAGATCTTTGAGTTAAGTACCTTCTTTGTTATAACCCACTGTGCCTTTGTTCTATAGAGATGCAACTTTAGCGCTTTTGAGGAGATGCAGATTAAAGAAAAACACTTCATGGGAAAAAAAAAATAACATTCATTAAGGAAGAGAGCCAAAAAGTGTTAACAAGCCTCTTGGCCAGAAGATAATATAAATCACCTGAGACCTTTTGTACACAAAATGATGTATAGAAAGAGTCTGGGCTGCGAACGCTACATAATTTTGTGTTACCCATTGATCTCCATGTTTTATCAAAAGTATAAAAGGCCTTCTGAACAATAAAGGAGCGGACCAGCTTCTCGGACCAGATTCTTGAACTGGGCTCTCGGCCTGGTTTCTTGGGAATCTGGCTCCCCCCGTGTCTTTCTTTCTCTCTTCTGCTCTCCCTTTCCCTCTCTGCTCTTTACTTTAATTTCAGGCTGAATCTCCACCTAGGGTGCAGAGGCTCGCCAGGTCTACTTACTTGCCCTGGCTGTTAAGACCCGCGCGAAAGGGAGCTTAAGGAGAGGCACCCTTAGATATTCAAGTGGGCGCCGGTGCCCCAACGTAGATGGTGCAAATTCCTTGCTGGAATTTTATTGGTCTTCCGCATAAAGCAAGCTATTCAGCCCTCTTCCTCCACTTAATCTTCTTACTACACGATAGTTTCTTACTATAATCTTATATTAATAAATAAACAAGTCTTTCCACGCCAACGCCATCCACCCTTCAAATTCTCTGGATCCACCGGGGCTGGACCCTGGCAATCCAGGAGGTTCTCCCCTCCAGGCGAGATGAGACCCATTTCCACTGAGGCATCTCGAGGCTAATCACACCTAACCTCTGGAACTTCGAAAGGGTCCTTCACACCCTTGCTGCAACTCAAAAAGTTCCGTGACATACCGGTGTCCACTGACGAGGAAGCACGAGGGACCCGCCCACATCCAGAGGAGCCCCGTTTCTGCACCTTTGCTCGAGATGAGGGATCCTTTCCCTGCTTCTTCTGGAAAGAATTCCCGGCATTCTGGTCGCATCTCAAGAGGAGGCGTGCTCAACAGGAAAGGTGAGAGGAACTCCAGCATCGTGCTTCCATCCGAGTCCCCCGGATGTCTCAGTCAATTCCAGAGGAATCTGTTTCCCTGCACTGCCTCGACTTTCACGACAAGGATCGACCTACACCACGGTGGCATGTGGGACAGCCCTGTGGAAAATCCTCGTGGGAAAGCCTGGAGGGAAGGCCACAGATCCCTTGATCCACGCGACGGAAAGCGTGACACTGCTGCTACATCTCGGGAGGATAGCGGACGTGCATGCCCCCACTCGAGATGACGACTTACTCCCTTGTGGAGACTCCAGAATTACCCAAGATTCATGTCAGCAATGGAGACGTATCCTCAGGTTCTGGCCCTGACTCCTCACAAGGTCTTAGGCCCGGCATCGACTGGAGAGGAATCCCGATGGTCCCCCGAGCAACTCGCATGGGGATTGGCCTTTCCTGAGGCCACCAGAGTGGGTCCCTGAGGTCCCCGTCGTAACTCGTGAGCACCTGCCACAACTCGAGAACATCCAGGAGGTTCTCCCCTCCAGGCGAGATGAGGCCCATTTCCGCTGAGGCGTCTCAAGGCTAATCACACCTAACCTCTGGAACTTCGAAAGGGTCCTTCACACCCTTGCTGCAACTCAAGAAGTTCCCTGACATATCCGTCTCCCCTCGAGAGGAAGCACGAGGATCCCGCTCACATCCAGAGGAGCCTCGATTCCACCTCGTAGCTTGAGATGAGGGATCCTTTCCCTGCTTCGTCAGGAAAGAATTCCCGGCATTCTGGTCACATCTCAAGAGGAGGCCCGCTCAACAGGAAAGGCGAGAGTAACTCCAGGGTCGTGTCACCATCTGAATCCCCCAGATGTCTCAGTCCATTCCAGAGGCACCTATTTTCCGGCACTGCCAAGACTTTCTCGCCGAGGATCGAGTCACATCACGGTGGAACGTGGGATAGTCCTGTGGGAAATCCTCATGGGAAAACCTCGAGGGAAGGCCACAGATCCTTTGATCCACGCGACGGGAAGCGTGTGACTGCTGCTACAGCTCAGGAGGAAAGCGGACATGCATTCCCCCACTCTAGACGACGACTGACTCCCCTGTGTAGTCTCCAGAATTACCCAAGATTCATGTCATCACTGGAGAGGAATCCTTCGGTTCCGGTCCCGAGTCCACACAGGGTCTTAGGCCCCGGCCTCGACTGGAGAGGAATCCCGAGGGGCCTCCTAGCAACTCGCACGGCTACTGGCCCTTCCTGAGGCCAACAGAGTGGGTCCCTGAGGTCCCCATAGTTACTGGAGAGCACCTGCCGCATCTCGAGAAAATCCAGGAGGTTCTCCCCTCCAGGCGAGATGAGGCCCATTTCCGCTGACGCCGCTTGAGGCTAATCACACCTAACTTCTGGAACTTCGAAAGGGTCCTTCACACCTTTCCGGCAACTCAAGAAGTTCCCCGACATACCCGTCTCCACTCGGGAGGAAGCCCGAGTGTCCCGCCCACATCCAGAGGAGCCTCGTTGCCGCCTCGTAGCTCGAGATGAGGGATCCTTTCCCTGCTTCGTCGGGAAAGAATTCCCGGCCTTCCCGTCGAATCTGAAGAGGAGGCGCACTCAACAGGAAAGATGAGAGGAACTCCAGGCTCGTGCGACCATTCCGAGTCCCCCAGATTTCTCAGTCCATTCCAGAGGAACCTCTTTTCTCTGCACTGCCTCGACTTTCACGCTGATCATCGAGTCACATCACGGTGGCACGTGGGACAGCCCTGTGGGAAATCCTCGTGGGAAAGCCTCGAGGGACAGCCACAGATCCCTTGATCCACGCAACAGGAAGCGTGAAACTGCTGCTATAGCTCGGGAGGAAAGTGGACGTGCATGCCTCAACTCGAGACGACGACTGACTCCCCTGTGGAGACTCCAGAAGTGCCCCATCATCCATGTCAGCACTGGCGAGGAATCCTCAGGTTTCGGCCCCGACTCCACACAGGTTTTAGGCCCCGGCATCGACTGGAGAGGAATCCCGCGGGCCTCCTAGCACTTCGTATGGGGACTGGCCTTTCCTGAGGCCACCAGAGCGGTCCCCTGAGGTCCCCTTAGTAACTGGAGAGCACTTGCTGCATCTCGAGAAAATCCAGTAGGTTCTCCCCTCCAGGCGAGATGAGGCCCATTTCCACTGACGCCACTCGAGGCTAATCACACCTAAACTCTGGAACTTCGAAAGGGTCCTTCACACCCTTGCCGCACCTCATGAAGTTCCCCGAAATACCCGTCTCCACTCGAGAGGAAGCCCGAGTGTCCCTCCCACATCCAGAGGAGCCCCGTCGCCGCCTTGTAGCTTGAGATGAGGGATCCTTTCCCTGCTTCGTCGGGAAAGAATTCCCGGCCTTCCTGTCGAATCTGAAGAGGAGGCCCGCTCAACAGGAAAGGTGAGAGGAACTCCAGGCTCGTCGACCATTCCGAGTCCCCCAGATTTCTCAGTCCATTCCAGAGGAATCTCTTTTTTCTGCACTGCCTCGACTTTCACGCCGAGGATCGACTGACACCACGGTGGCACGTGGGACAGCCCTGTAGGAAATCCTCATGGGAAAGCCTCGCGGGAAAGCCACAGATCCCTTGATCCACCCAAAGGGAAGCATGAAACTGGTGCCACTGCTCGGGAGGAAATCGGACGGGCAAGCCCCCACTCGAGACGACGACTGACTCCCCTGTGGAGACTCCAGAAGTGCCCCATCATCCATGTCAGCACTGGCAAGGAATCCTCAGGTTTTGGCCCCGACTCCACACAGGTTTTAGGCCCCGACATCGACTGGTGAGGAATCCCGTGGGCCTCCTAGCAACTCGTTTGGGGACTGGCCTTTCCTGAGGCCACCAGTTCGGGTACCTGAGGTCCCCGTCATAACTCAAGAAAATCCACAACTCGAGAAATGCCACAACTTGAGAAAATCCAGTGCCGGGAGCCAGTGTGAGGGATCCCGCCCATGACAAGGTCATCAGGAAGGAAGCTACATACGCAAGGCGTGCTCAGACTTCAGGGACCCCTCTGGAAATTCCTAAGCATGTACCCCAACAAAAATCTGCCGGCTTTTGTGCTCTGCTTTTCCACTCTTCTGACATTTTCAGGAAAAAGTCAATTTAGGGCTTTAGTCTTCTACATTTGAAAGAGTGTTTCAATCCAAAAAACCCCTCTGATGGCTTTCTAGCCTGCCTGCAGGACTCATACAGCTGCGCATGTGATTGTTTGAGGCCTCCTGACCGCAGGAGGCACAGGAAGGTTAAAACATCCAAGGAATGTAGGGGCTTCCGAAGAGTCAAAATGTTTAGAATACGACTGATTAAAAGTTTCATTTGTTGAGTCAATGCTTGCTGCCAAATTTTCATATCCTTTGTTTTTAGATATAGTTGGCATATAGAAAAACAAGTTGTAGACCTTGTATTAGCAACATTAGATCTTTGAATTAAGTACTTTCTTTGTTATAACCCACTGCACCTTTGTTCTATAGAGATGCAACTTTAGCGCTTTTAAGGAGACACAGATTAAAGAAAAACACTTCAGGGGAAACAAAAATAACATTCATTAAGGAAGAGAGCCAAAAAGTGTTAACAAGCCTCTTGGCCAGAAGATAATGTAAATCACCTGAGACCTTTTGTACACAAAATGATGTATAGAAAGAGTCTGGGCTGCGAACGCTACATAATTTTGTGTTACCCATTGATCTCCATGTTTTATCAAAAGTATAAAAGGCCTTCTGAACAATAAAGGAGCAGACCAGCTTCTCGGACCAGCTTCTCTGACCAGATTCTCAGACCAGATTCTCGAACTGGGCTCTGGGCCTGGTTTCTTGAGAATCTGGCTCCCCCCGTGTGTTTCTCTCTCTCTTCTTCTCTCCCTTTCCCTCTCTGCTCTTTACTTTAATTTCAGGCTGAATTTCCACATTGGGGCCCGGAGGCTCGCCAGGTCTACTTACTTGCCCTGGCTGTTAAGACCCGCGCGAAACGGAGCTTAAGGCGAGGCACCCTTAGATATTGAAGTGGGTGCCTGTGCCCCAACGTAGATGGTGCAAATTCATTGCTGGAATTTTATTGGTCTTCCGCATAAACCAAGCTATTCAGCCCTCTTCCTCCACTTAATCTTCTTACTACACTATAGTTTCTTAATATAATCTTATATTGATGAACAAACAAGTCTTTCCACGCCAACGCCATCTACCCTTCAAATTCCCTGGATCCACCGGGGCTGGACCCCGGCAATCCAGAAGGTTCTCAACTCCAGGCGAGATGAGGCCCATTTCCGATGAGACATCTCGAGGCTAATCACACTTACCCTCTGGAACTTCGAAAGGGTCCTTCACACCCTTGCTGCAACTCAAGAAGTTCCCCGACATACCCGTCTCCACTCGAGAGGAAGCACGAGGGTCCCGCCCACGTACAGAGGAGCACCGTTTCCGCATTGTAGCTCAAGATGAGGGATTCTTTCCCTGCTTGAGCGGGAAAGAATTCCCGGCGTTCCCGTCGCATCTCAAGACGAGGCGCTCTCAACAGGAAAGGCGAGAGGAACTCCAGGGTCGTGCCACAATTCCAAGAGTCCCACAGATGTCTCAGTCCATTCCAGAGGAAGCTCTTTTCCCTCCACTGGCTCGTTTTTCACGCCCAGGAACGACTCACACCACGGTGGCACGTGGGACAGCCCTGTGGGAAAGCCTCGTGGGAAAGCCTCGAGGGAAAGCCGCAGATCCCTTGATCCACGTGACGGGAAGAGTGACATTGCTGCTACAGCTCGGGAGGAAAGCACACGTGCATGCCCCCACTCAAGACAAAGATTGACACCCCCTGGGGAGACTCCAGAAGCACCCCAAGATCCATATCAGCACTGGAGAGGAATCCTCAGGTCCGGCCCCGACTCCTCACAAGGTCCTATGCCCCGGCATCGACGGGAGAGTAATCTCGAGATGTTCTCTAGTAACGAGCATGGGGACTGGCCTATCCTGAGGCCACCAGGGCGTGTCCCTGATGTCCCTGTCGTCACTCGAGAACAACTGCCGCAACTCGAGAAAATCCAGGAAGTTCTCCCCTCCAGGCGAGATGAGGCCCATTTTGGCTGAGGCGTCTTGGGGCTAATCACACATAACCTCTGGAACTTCGAAAGGGTATTTCAAACCCTTGCTGAAACTCAGGAAGTTTCCCGACATACCCGTCTCCACTCGAGAGGAAGCACGAGGGTCCCGCACACATCCAGAGGAGCCCCGTTTCTGCCTCGTAGCTCGAGATGAGTGATCCTTTCCCTGCTTCGTCGGGAAAGAATTCCCAGGGTTCCCGTCGCATCTCAAGAGGAGGCGCTCTCGACAGGAAAGGCGACAGGAACTCCAGTGTCGTGCCACCATTCCAAGAGTCCTCCAGATGTCTCATTCCATTCCAGAGGAACAGTTTTTTCATGCACTGGCCCGTTTTTCACGGCGAGGATCAACTCACAACATGGTGGCACATGGGACAGCCCTGTGGGAAAGCCTCGAGGGAAAGCCACAGATCCCTTGGTCCATCTGACGGGAAGTGTGACACTGCTGTTACAGCTCGGGAGGAAAGCACACGTGCAGGCCCCCACTCGAGAGGAGGCCTGACTCCCATGGGGAGAGTCCAGAAGTACCCAAAATCCATTTCAGTCCGGAGAGGAGTCCTCAGGTTCCGGCCGCGACTCCAAACAAGGTCTTAAGCCCGGCATCGATGGGAGAGGAATCCCGAGAGGCCCCCTAGCAACTCACATGGGGAATGTTTTTTCCAGAGGCCATAAGTGCGGGTCCCTGAGGTCCCCGTCGTAACACGAGAAGATCTGCCGCAACTCGAGAAAATCCAGGAGGTTCTCCCCTTAAGGCGAGATGAGGCCCATTTCCGCTGAGGCATCTCGAGGCTAATCACACATAACATCTGGAACTTCCAAAGGTTCCTTTACACCCTTGCTGCAACTCAAGAAGTTCACCGCCATACCCGTCTCCACTCGAGAGGAAGCACGATGGTCCCGCCCACATCCAGAGGAGGCCCGTTTCCCCCTCGTAGCTCAAGATGAGGAATCCTTTCCCTGCTTTCAACGGGAAAGAAATCCCGGCGTTCCCGTCGCATCTCAAGAGGAGGCACTCTCAACAGGAAAGGCGAGAGGAACTCCATGGTCGTACCACCATTCCAAGAGTCCTCCAGATGTCTCAGTCCATTCCAGAGGAACCTCTTTGCCCTTCACTGGCTCATCTTTCACGCCGAGGATCGACTCACACCACGGTGGCACGTGGGACAGCCCTGTGGGAAAGCCTCGGGGGAAAGTCTCGAGGGAAAACCACAGATCCTTTGATCCACGCGACGGGAAGCGTGACATTGCTGCTACAGCCTGAAAGGAAAGCGAACGAGCATGCCCCCACTCGAGACCAGGCCTGACTCCCCTTGGGAGACTCCAGAAGTACCCAAAGATCCATGTCAGCCCCTGAGAGGAATCCTCGGTTCCGGCCCTGATTCCACACAAGGTTTTTGGCCCCGGTATCGACGGGAGAGGAATCCCGAGAGGACCCCTAGCAACTCACATGGGGACTGGCCTTTCCTGAGGCCACCAGGGCCGGTCCCTGAGGTCCCCGTCGTAACTCGAGAACACCTGCCGCAACTCGAGAAAATCCAGGAACTTCTCCCTTCCAGGCTAGATGAGGCCTATTTCCAATGAGGCGTCTGGAGACTAATGACACCTAACCTCTGGAACTTCGAAAGGGTCTTTCACACCCTTGCTGCAACTCAAGAAGTTCACTGCCATACCCGTCTCCACTCGAGAGGAAGCACGATGGTCCCGCCCACATCCAGAGGAGTCCCGTTTCCCCCTCGTAGCTCGAGATGAGGGATCCTTTCCCTGCTTTCAACGGGAAAGAATTCGCGGCGTTACCGTCCCATCTCAAGAGGAGGCACTCTCAACAGGAAAGGCGAGAGGAACTCCATGGTCGTACCACCATTCCAAGAGTCCCTCAGATGTCTCAGTCCATTCCAGAGGAACCTCTTTGCCCTGCACTGGCTCATCTTTCACGCCGAGGATCGACTCACACCACGGTGGCACGTGGGACAGCCCTGTGGAAAGCCTCGAGGGAAAGCCTCGAGGGAAAACCACAGATCCTTTGATCCACGCGACAGGAAGCGTGACATTGCTGCTACAGCCTGGAAGGAAAGCGAACGTGCATGCCCCAACTCGAGACGAGGCCTGACTCCCCTGGGGAGACTCCAGAGGTACCTAAAGACCCATGTCAGGCCCTGAGAGGAATCCTCGGTTCCGGCCCTGACTCCACACAAGGTTTTTGGCCCCAGTATCGACGGGAGAGGAATCCCGAGAGGCCCCCTAGCAACTCGCATGGGGAATGGCCTTTCCTGAGGCCACCAGGGCGGGTCCCTGAGGTCCCCGTCGTAACTCGAGAACACCTGCCGCAACTCGAGAAAATCCAGGAAGTTCTCCCTTCCAGGCGAGATGATGCGTATTTCCGATGAGGCGTCTGGAGACTCATTACACCTAACCTCTGGAACTTCGAAAGGGTCTTTCACACCCTTGCTGCAACTCAAGAAGTTCACCGCCATACCCGTCTCCACTCGAGAGGAAGCACGATGGTCCCGCCCACATGCAGAGGAGCCCCGTTTCCCCCTCGGAGCTCGAGATGAGGGATCCTTTCCCTGCTTTCAACGGGAAAGAATTCCCGGCGTCCCCGTCACATCTCAAGAGGAGGCACTCTCAACAGGAACGGCGATAGGAACTCCATGGTCGTACCACCATTCCAAGAGTCCCCCAGATGTCTCAGTCCATTCCAGAGGAACCTCTTTGCCCTGCACTGGCTCATCTTTCACGCCGAGGATCGACTCACACCATGGTGGCACGTGGGACAGCCCTGTGGGTAAGCTTCGAGGGAAAAACACAGATCCTTTGATCCACACCACGGGAAGCGTGACATTGCTGCAACATCCTGGAAGGAAAGCGCACGTGCATGCCCCCACTCGAGACCAGGCCTGACTCCCCTGGGGAGACCCCAGAAGTACCCAAAGATCCATGTCAGCCCCTGAGAGGAATCTTCGGTTCCGGCCCTGACTCCACACAAGGTTTTTGGCCCCGGTATCGACGGGAGAGGAATCCCGAGAGGCCCCCTAGCAACTCGCATGGGGACTGGCCTCTCCTGAGGCCACCAGGGCGGGTCCCTGATGTCCCCGTCGTAACTCGAGAACACCTGCCGCAACTCGAGAAAATCCAGGAAGTTCTCCCTTCCAGGCGAGATGAGGCCAATTTCCGATGTGGCGTCTGGAGACTAATGACACCCAACCTCTGGAACTTCGAAAGGGTCTTTCACACCCTTGCTGCAACTCAAGAAGTTCACCGCCATACCCGTCTCCACTCGAGAGGAAGCACGATGGTCCCGCCCACATCCAGAGGAGCCCCGTTTCCCCCTCGTAGCTCGAGATGAGGGATCCTCTCCCTGCTTTCAACGGGAAAGAATTCCCGGCGTTCCCGTCGCATTTCAAGAGGAGGCACTCTCAACAGGAAAGGCGAGAGGAACTCCATGGTCGTACCACCATTCCAAGAGTCCCCCAGATGTCTCAGTCCATTCCAGAGGAACCTCTTTGCCCTGCACTGGCTCATCTTTCACGCCGAGGATCGACTCACACCACGGTGGCACGTGGGACAGCCCTGTGGGAAAGCCTCGAGGGAAAACCACAGATCCTTTGATCCACGCGACGGGAAGCCTGACATTGCTGCTAAAGCCTGGAAGGAAAGCGCACGTGCATGCCCCGACTTGAGACGAGGCCTGACTCCCCTGGGGAGACTCCAGAAGTACCCACAGATCCATGTCAGCCCCTGAGAGGAACCCTCGGTTCCGCCCCTGACTCCACACAAGGTTTTTGGCCCCGGTATCGACGGGAGAGGAATCCCGAGGGGCCCCCTAGCAACTCGCATGGGGACTGGCCTCTCCTGAGGCCACCAGGGCGGGTCCCTGAGGTCCCCGTCGTAACTCGAGAACACCTGCCGCAACTCGAGAATATCCAGGAAGTTCTCCCTTCCAGGCGAGATGAGGCCTATTTCCGATGAGGAGTCTGGGGACTAATGACACCTAACCTCTGGAACTTCGAAAGGGTCTTTCACACCCTTGCTGCAACTCAAGAACTTCACCGCCATACCCGTCTCCACTCGAGAGGAAGCACGATGGTCCCGCCCACTTCCAGAGGAGCCCCGTTTCCCCCTCGTAGCTCGAGATGAGGGATCCTTTCCCTGCTTTCAACGGGAAAGAATTCCCGGCGTTCCCGTCGCATCTCAAGAGGAGGCACTCTCAAAAGGAAAGGCGAGAGGAACTCCATGGTGGTACCACCATTCCAAGAGTTCCCCAGATGTCTCAGTCCATTCCAGAGGAACCTCTTTGCCCTGCACTGGCTTATTTTTCACGCCGAGGATCGACTCACACCACGGTGGCACGTGGGACAGCCCTGTGGGAAAGCCTCGAGGGAAAAGCACAGATCCTTTGATCCACGCGACGGGAAGCGTGACATTGCTGCTACAGCCTGGAAGGAAAGCGCACGTGCATGCCCCGACTCGAGACGAGGCCTGACTCCCCTGGGGAGACTCCAGAAGTACCCACAGATCCATGTCAGCCCCTGAGAGGAATCCTCGGTTCCGGCCCTGACTCCACACAAGGTTTTTGGCCCCAGTATCGACGGGAGAGGAATCCCGAGAGGCCCCCTAGCAACCCGCATGGGGACTGGCCTCTCCTGAGGCCACCAGGGCGGGTCCCTGAGGTCCCCGTCGTAACTCGAGAACACCTGCAGCAACTCGAGAAAATCCAGGAAGTTCTCCCTTCCAGGCGAGATGAGGCCTATTTCCGATGAGGCGTCTGGAGACTAACGACACCCAACCTCTGGAACTTGGAAAGGATCTTTCACACCCTTGCTGCAACTCAAGAAGTTCACCGCCATACCCGTCTCCACTCGAGAGGAAGCATGATGGTCCCGCCCACATCCCGAGGAGCCCCGTTTTCCCCTCCGAGCTCAGGATGAGGTATCCTCTCCCTGCTTTCAACGGGAAATTATTCCCGGCGTTCCCGTCGCATCTCAAGAGGAGGCACTCTCAACAGGAAAGGCGAGAGGAACTCCATGGTCGTACCACAATTCCAAGAGTCCCCCAGATGTCTCAGTCCATTCCAGAGGAAGCTCTTTGCCCTGCACTGGCTCATCTTTCACGCCGAGGATCGACTCACACCACGGTGACACGTGGGACAGCCCTGTGGGAAAGCCTCGAGGGAAAACCTCGAGGGAAAAGCACAGATCCTTTGATCCAGGCGACGGGAAGCGTGACATTACTGCTACAGCCTGGAACGAAAGCGCACGTGCATGCCCCCACTCGAGACGAGGCCTGACTCCCCTGGGGAGACTCCAGAAGTACCCAAAGATCCATGTCAGCCCCTGAGAGGAATGCTCGGTTCCGGCCCTGACTCCACACAAGGTTTTTGGCCCCGGTATCGACGGGAGAGGAATCCCGAGAGGCCCCCTAGCACCTCGCATGGGGACTGGCCTCTCCTGAGGCCACCAGGGCGGGTCTCTGAGGTCCCCATTGTAACTCGAGAACACCTGCCTCATCTCGAGAAAATCCAGGAAGTTCTCCCTTCCAGGCGAGATGAGGCCTATTTCCGATGAGTCGTCTGGAGACTAATGACACCTAACCTCTGGAACATCGAAAGGGTCTTTCACAACCTTGCTGCAACTCAAGAAGTTCACCGCCATACCCGTCTCCACTCGAGAGGAAGCACGATGGTCCCGCCCACATCCAGAGGAGCCCCGTTTCCCCCTCGTAGCTCGAGATGAGGGATCCTTTCCCTGCTTTCAACGGGAACGAATTTCCGGCGTTCCCGTCGCATTTCAAGAGGAGGCACTCTCAACAGGAAAGGCGAGAGGAACTCCATGGTCGTACCACGATTCCAAGAGTCCCCCAGATGTCTCAGTCCATTCCAGAGGAACCTCTTTGTCCTGCACTGGCTCATCTTTCACGCCGAGGATCGACTCACACCACGGTGGCACGTGGGACAGCCCTGTGGGAAAGCCTCGAGGGAAAACCACAGATCCTTTGATCCACGCGACGGGAAGCGTGACATTGCTGCTACAGCCTGGAAGGAAAGCGCACGTGCATGCCCCGACTCGAGACGAGGCCTTACTCCCCTTGGGAGACTCCAGAAGTACCCACAGATCCATGTCAGCCCCTGAGAGGAATCCTCGGTTCCTGCCCTGACTCCACACAAGGTTTTTGGCCCCGGTATCGACGGGAGAGGAATCCCGAGAGGCCCCCTAGCAACCCGCATGGGGACTGGCCTCTCCTGAGGCCACCAGGGCGGGTCCCTGTGGTCCCCGTCGTAACTCGAGAACACCTGCAGCAACTCGAGAAAATCCAGGAAGTTCTCCCTTCCAGGCGAGATGAGGCCTATTTCCGATGAGGCGTCTGGAGACTAACGACACCCAACCTCTGGAAATTGGAAAGGATCTTTCACACCCTTGCTGCAACTCAAGAAGTTCACCGCCATACCCGTCTCCACTCGAGAGGAAGCATGATGGTCCCGCCCACATCCCGAGGAGCCCCGTTTCCCCCTCCGAGCTCAGGATGAGGTATCCTCTCCCTGCTTTCAACGGGAAAGAATTCCCGGCGTTCCCGTCGCATCTCAAGAGGAGGCACTCTCAACAGGAAAGGCGAGAGGAACTCCATGGTCGTACCACGATTCCAAGAGTCCCCCAGATGTCTCAGTCCATTCCAGAGGAAGCTCTTTGCCCTGCACTGGCTTATCTTTCACGCCGAGGATCGACTCACACCACGGTGACACGTGGGACAGCCCTGTGTGAAAGCCTCGAGGGAAAGCCTCGAGGGAAAAGCACAGATCCTTTGATCCACGCGACGGGAAGCGTGACATTGCTGCTACAGCCTGGAACGAAAGCGCACGTGCATGCCCCCACTCGAGACGAGGCCTGACTCCCCTGGGGAGACTCCAGAAGTACCCAAAGATCCATGTCAGCCCCTGAGAGGAATGCTCGGTTCCGGCCCTGACTCCACACAAGGTTTTTGGCCCCGGTATCGACGGGAGAGGAATCCCGAGAGGCCCCCTAGCACCTCGCATGGGGACTGGCCTCTCCTGAGGCCACCAGGGCGGGTCTCTGAGGTCCCCGATGTAACTCGAGAACACCTGCCTCATCTCGAGAAAATCCAGGAAGTTCTCCCTTCCAGGCGAGATGAGGCCTATTTCCGATGAGGCGTCTGGAGACTAATGACACCTAACCTCTGGAACATCGAAAGGGTCTTTCACAAACTTGCTGCAACTCAAGAAGTTCACCGCCATACCCGTCTCCACTCGAGAGGAAGCACGATCGTCCCGCCCACATCCAGAGGAGCCCCGTTTCCCCCTCGTAGCTCGAGATGAGGGATCCTTTCCCTGCTTTCAACGGGAACGAATTTCCGGCGTTCCCGTCGCATTTCAAGAGGAGGCACTCTCAACAGGAAAGGCGAGAGGAACTCCATGGTCGTACCACGATTCCAAGAGTCCCCCAGATGTCTCAGTCCATTCCAGAGGAACCTCTTTGTCCTGCACTGGCTCATCTTTCACGCCGAGGATCGACTCACACCACGGTGGCACGTGGGACAGCCCTGTGGGAAAGCCTCGAGGGAAAACCACAGATCCTTTGATCCACGCGACGGGAAGCGTGACATTGCTGCTACAGCCTGGAAGGAAAGCGCACGTGCATGCCCCGACTCGAGACGAGGCCTGACTCCCCTTGGGAGACTCCAGAAGTACCCACAGATCCCTGTCAGCCCCTGAGAGGAATCCTCGGTTCCTGCCCTGACTCCACACAAGGTTTTTGGCCCCGGTATCGACGGGAGAGGAATCCCGAGAGGCCCCCTAGCAACCCGCATGGGGACTGGCCTCTCCTGAGGCCACCAGGGCGGGTCCCTGAGGTCCCCGTCGTAACTCGAGAACACCTGCCGCAACTCGAGAAAATCCAGGAAGTTCTCCCTTCCAGGCGAGATGAGGCCTATTTCCGATGAGGCGTCTGGAGACTAACGACACCCAACCTCTGGAACTTCGAAAGGGTCTTTCACACCCTTGCTGCAACTCAAGAAATTCACCGCCATACCCGTCTCCACTCGAGAGGAAGCACGATGGTCCCGCCCACATCCAGAGGAGCCCCGTTTCCCCCTCATAGCTCGAGATGAGGGATCCTCTCCCTGCTTTCAACGGGAAAGAATTCCCGGCGTTCTGTCGCATCTCAAGAGGAGGCACTCTCAACAGGAAAGGCGAGAGCAACTCCATGGTCGTACCACCATTCCAAGAGTCCCCCAGATGTCTCAGTCCATTCCAGAGGAACCTCTTTGCCCTGCACTGGCTCATCTTTCACGCCGAAGATCGACTCACACCACGGTGGCACGTGGGACAGCCCTGTGGGAAAGCCTCGAGGGAAAACCACAGATCCTTTGATCCACAGACGGGAAGCGTGACATTGCTGCTACAGCCTGGAAGGAAAGTGCACGTGCATGCCCCGACTCGAGACGAGGCCTGACTCCCCTGGGGAGACTCCAGAAGTACCCACAGATCCATGTCAGCCCCTGAGAGGAATCCTCGGTTCCTGCCCTGACTCCACACAAGGTTTTTGGCCCCAGTATCGACGGGAGAGGAATCCCGAGAGGCCCCCTAGCACCTCGCATGGGGACTGGCCTCTCCTGAGGCCACCAGGGCGGGTCCCTGAGGTCCCCGTCGTAACTCGAGAACACCTGCAGCAACTCGAGAAAATCCAGGAAGTTACCCCTTCCAGGCGAGATGAGGCCTATTTCCGATGAGGCGTCTGGAGACTAACGACACCCAACCTCTGGAACTTGGAAAGGATCTTTCACACCCTTGCTGCAACTCAAGAAGTTCACCGCCATACCCGTCTCCACTCGAGAGGAAGCACGATGGTCCCGCCCACATCCAGAGGAGCCCCGTTTCCCCCTCCGAGCTCAGGATGAGGGATCCTTTCTCTGGTTTCAACGGGAAAGAATTCCCGGCGTTCCCGTCGCATCTTAAGAGGAGGCACTCTCAACAGGAAAGGTGAGAGGAACTCCATGGTCGTACCACCATTCCAAGAGTCCCCCAGATGTCTCAGTCCATTCCAGAGGAACCTCTTTGCCCTGCACTGGCTCATCTTTCACGCCGAGGATCGACTCACACCACCGTGGCACGTGGGACAGCCCTGTGGGAATGCCTCGAGGGAAAAGCACAGATCCTTTGATCCACGCGACGGGAAGCGTGACATTGCTGCTACAGCCTGGAAGGAAAGCGCACGTGCATGCCCCCACTCGAGACGAGGCCTGACTCCCCTGGGGAGACTCCAGAAGTACCCAAAGATCCATGACAGCCCCTGAGAGGAATCCTCGGTTCCGGCCCTGACTCCACACAAGGTTTTTGGCCCCGGTATCGACGGGAGAGGAATCCCGAGAGGCCCCCTAGCAACTCGCATGGGGACTGGCCTCTCCTGAGGCCACCAGGGCTGGTCCCTGAGGTCCCCATCGTAACTCGAGAACACCTGCCGCAACTCGAGAAAATCCAGGAAGTTCTCCCTTCCAGGCGAGATGAGGCCTATTTCCGATGAGGTGTCTGGAGACTAATGACACCTAACCTCTGGAACTTCGAAAGGGTCTTTCACACCCTTGCTGCTACTCAAGAAGTTCACCGCCATACCCGTCTCCACTCGAGAGGAAGCACGATGGTCCCGCCCACATCCAGAGGAGCCCCGTTTCCCCCTCGTAGCTCGAGATGAGGGATCCTTTCCATGCTTTCAATGGGAAAGAATTCCCGGCGTTCCCGTCGCATCTCAAGAGGAGGCACTCTCAACAGGAAAGGCAAGAGGAACTCCATGGTCGTACCACCATTCCAAGAGTCCCCCAGATGTCTCAGTCCATTCCAGAGGAACCTCTTTGCCCTGCACTGGCTCATCTTTCAAGCCGAGGATCGACTCACACCACGGTGGCACGTGGGACAGCCCTGTGGGAAAGCCTCGAGGGAAAGCCTCGAGGGAAAACGAGAGATCCTTTGATCCACGCGACGGGAAGCGTGACATTACTGCTACAGCCTGGAAGGAAAGCGCACGTGCATGCCCCCACTCGAGACGAGGCCTGACTCCCCTGGGGAGACTCCAGAAGTACCCAAAGATACATGTCAGCCCCTGAGAGGAATCCTCGGTTCTGGCCCTGACTCCAGACAAGGTTTTTGGCCCCAGTATCGACGGGAGAGGAATCCCGAGAGGCCCCCTAGCAACTCGCATGGGGACTGGGCTCTCCTGAGGCCATCAGGGCGGGTCCCTGAGGTCCCCGTCGTAACTCGAGAACACCTGCCGCAACTCGAGAACATCCAGGAAGTTCTCCCTTCCAGGCGAGATGAGGCCTATTTCCGATGAGGCGTCTGGAGGCTAATAACACCTAACCTCTGGAACTTAGAAAGGGTCTTTCACACCCTTGCTGCAACTCAAGAAGTTCACCGCCATACCCGTCTCCCCTCGAGAGTAAGCACGATGGTCCCACCCACATCCAGAGGAGCCCCGTTTCCCCCTCGTACCTCGAGATGAGGGATCCTTTCCCTGCTTTCAACGGGAAAGAATTCCCGGCGTTCCCGTCGCATCTCAAGAGGAGGCACTCTCAACAGGAAAGGCGAGAGGAACTCCATGGTCCTACCACCATTCCAAGAGTCCCCCAGATGTCTCAGTCCATTCCAGAGGAACCTCTTTGCCCTGCACTGGCTCATCTTTCACGCCGAGGATCGATTCACACCACGGTGACACGTGGGACAGCCCTGTGGGAAAGCCTCGAGGGAAAGTCTCGACGGAAAACGACAGATCCTTTGATCCACGCGACGAGAAGCGTGACATTGATGCTACAGCCTGGAAGGAAAGCGCACGTGCATGCCCCCACTCGAGACGAGACCTGACTCCCCTGGGGAGACTCCAGAAGTACCCAAAGATCCATGTCAGCCCCTGAGAGGAATGCTCGGTTCCGGCCCTGACTCCACACAAGGTTTTTGGCCCCGGTATCGACGGGAGAGGAATCCCGAGAGGCCCCCTAGCACCTCGCATGGGGACTGGCCTCTCCTGAGGCCACCAGGGCGGGTCCCTGAGGTCCCCGTCGTAACTCGAGAACACCTGCCGCAACTCGAGAACATCCAGGAAGTTCTCCCTTCCAGGCGAGATGAGGCCTATTTCCGATGAGGCGTCTGGAGACTAATGACACCTAACCTCTGGAAATTCGAAAGGGTCTTTCACACCCTTGCTGCAACTCAAGAAGTTCACCGCCATACCCGTCTCCACTCGAGAGGAAGCACGATGGTCCCGCCCACATCCAGAGGAGCCCCGTTTCCCCCTCGGAGCTCGAGATGAGGGATCCTTTCCCTGCTTTCAACGGGAAAGAATTCCCGGCGTTCCCGTCGCATCTCAAAAGGAGGCACTCTCAACAGGAAAGGCGAGAGGAACTCCATGGTCATACCACCATTCCAAGAGTCCCCCAGATGTCTCAGTCCATTCCAGAGGAACCTCTTTGTCCTGCACTGGCTCATCTTTCACGCCGAGGATCGACTCACACCATGGTGGCACGTGGGACAGCCCTGTGGGAAAGCCTCGAGGGAAATCCTCGAGGGAAAAGCACAGATCCTTTGATCCACGCGACGGGATGCGTGACATTGCTGCTACAGCCTGGAAGGAAAGCGCACGTGCATGCCCCCACTGGAGACGAGGCCTGACTCCCCTGGGGAGACTCCAGAAGTACCCAAAGATCCATGTTAGCCACTGAGAGGAATCCTCGGTTCCTGCCCTGACTCCATACAGTGTTTTTGGCTCCGGTATGGACGGGAGAGGAATCCCGAGAGGCCCCCTAGCACCTCGCATGGGGAATGCCCTCTCCTGAGGCCACCAGGGCGGGTCCCTTAGGTCCCCGTCGTAACTCCAGAACACCTGCCGCAACTCGAGAAAATCCAGGAAGTTCTCCCTTCCAGGCGAGATGAGGCCTATTTTCGATGAGGTGTCTGGAGACTAATGACACCTAACCTCTGGAACTTCGAAAGGGTCTTTCACACCCTTGCTGCAACTCAAGAAGTTCACCGCCATACCCGTCTCCACTCGAGAGGAAGCACGATGGTCCCGCCCACATCCAGAGGAGCCCCGTTTCCCCCTCGGAGCTCGAGATGAGGGATCCTTTCCCTGCTTTCAACGGGAAAGAATTCCCGGCGTTCCCGTCGCATCTCAAGAGGAGGCACTCTCAACAGGAAAGGCGAGAGGAACTCCATGGTCGTACAACCATTCCAAGAGTCCCCCAGATGACTCAGTCCATTCCAGAGGAACCTCTTTGCCCTGCACTGGCTCATCTTTCACGCCGAGGATCGACTCACACCACGGTGGCACGTGGGACAGCCCTGTGGGAAAGCCTCGAGGGAAAGCCTCGAGGGAAAACCACAGATCCTTTGATCCACGCGACGGGAAGCGTGACGTTGCTGCTACAGCCTGGAAGGAAAGCGCACGTGCATGCCCCCACTCGAGACGAGGCCTGACTCCCCTGGGGAGACTCCAGAAGTACCCAAAGATCCAAGTCAGCCCCTGAGAGGAATCCTCGGTTCCGGCCCTGACTCCACACAAGGTTTTTGGCCCCGGTATCGACGGGAGAGGAATCCCGAGAGGCCCCCTAGCACCTCGCATGGGGACTGGCTTCTCCTGAGGCCACCAGGGCGGGTCCCTGAGGTCCCCGTCGTAACTCGAGAACACCTGCCGCAACTCGAGAAAATCCAGGAAGTTCTCCCTTCCAGCCGAGATGAGGCCTTTTTCCGATGAGGCGTCTGGAGACTAATGACACCTAACCTCTGGAACTTCGAAAGGGATTTTCACACCCTTGCTGCAACTCAAGAAGTTCACCGCCATACCCGTCTCCACTCGAGAGCAAGCACGATGGTCCCGCCCACATCCAGAGGAGCCCCGTTTCCCCCTCGCAGCTCGAGATGAGGGATCCTATCCCTGCTTTCAACGGGAAAGAATTCCCGGCCTTCCCGTCGCATCTCAAGAGGAGGCACTCTCAACAGGAAAGGCGAGAGGAACTCCATGGTCATACCACCATTCCAAGAGTCCCCCAGATGTCTCAGTCCATTCCAGAGGAACCTCTTTGTCCTGCACTGGCTCATCTTTCACGCCGAGGATCGACTCACACCACGGTGGCACGTGGGACAGCCCTGTGGGAAAGCCTCGAGGGAAAGCCTCGAGGGAAAACCACAGATCCTTTGATCCACTTGACGGGAAGCGTGAGATTGCTGCTACAGCCTGGAAGGAAAGCGCACGTGCATGCCCCCACTCGAGACGAGGCCTGACTCCCCTGGGGAGACTCCAGAAGTACCCACAGATCCATGTCAGCCCCTGAGAGGAATCCTCGGTTCCAGCCCTGACTCCACACAAGGTTTTTGGCCCCGGTATCGACGGGAGAGGAATCCCGAGAGGCCCCCTAGCACCTCGCATGGGGACTGGCCTCTCCTGAGGCCACCAGGGCGGGTCCCTGAGGTCCCCGTCGTAACTCGAGAACACCTGCCACAACTCGAGAAAATCCAGGAAGTTCTCCCTTCCAGGCGAGATGAGGCCTATTTTCGATGAGGTGTCTGGAGACTAATGACACCTAACCTCTGGAACTTGGAAAGGGTCTTTCACACCTTTGCTGCAACTCAAGAAGTTCACCGCCATACCCGTCTCCACTCGAGAGGAAGCACGATGGTCCTGCCCACATCCAGAGGAGCCCCGTTTCCCCCTCCTAGCTCGAGATAAGGGATCCTTTCCCTGCTTACAACGGGAAAGAATTCCCGGCTTTCCCGTCGCATCTCAAGAGGAGGCACTCTCAACAGGAAAGGGGAGAAGAACTCCATGGTCGTACCACCATTCCAAGAGTCCCCCAGATGTCTCAGTCCATTCCAGAGGAACCTCTTTGCCCTGCACTGGCTCATCTTTCACGCCGAGGATCGACTCACACCACGGTGGCACGTGGGACAGCCCTGTGGGAAAGCCTCGAGGGAAAGCCTCGAGGGAAAACCACAGATCATTTGATCCACGCGACGGGAAGCGTGACATTGCTGCTACAGCCTGGAAGGAAAGTGCACGTGCATGCCCCCACTCGAGACGAGGCCTGACTCCCCTGGGGAGACTCCAGAAGTACCCAAAGATCCATGTCAGCCCCTGAGAGGAATCCTCGGTTCCGGCCCTGACTCCACACAAGGTTTTTGGCCCCGGTATCGACGGGCGAGGAATCCCGAGAGGCCCCCTAGCAAATCGCATGGGGACTGGCCTCTCCTGAGGCCACCAGGGCGGGTCCCTGAGGTCCCCGTCGTAACTCGAGAACACCTGCTGCAACTCGAGAAAATCCAGGAAGTTCTCCCTTCCAGGCGAGATGAGGCCTATTTCCAATGAGGCGTCTGGAGACTAATGACACCTAACCTCTGGAACTTAGAAAGGGTCTTTCACACCCTTGCTGCAACTCAAGAAGTTCACCGCCATACCCGTCTCCACTCGAGAGGAAGCACGATGGTCCCGCCCACATCCAGAGGAGCCCCGTTCCCCCCTCGTAGCTCGAGATGAGGGATCCTTTCCCTGCTTTCAACGGGAAAGAATTCCCGGCGTTCCCGTCGCATCTCAAGAGGAGGCACTCTCAACAGGAAAAGCGAGAGGAACTCCATGGTCGTACCACCATTCCAAGAGTCCCCCAGATGTCTCAGTCCATTCCAGAGGAACATCTTTGCCCTGCACTGGCTCATCTTTCACGCCGAGGATCGACTCACACCACGGTGGCACGTGGGACAGCCCTGTGGGAAAGCCTCGAGGGAAAGCCTCGAGGGAAAACCACAGATCCTTTGATCCACGCGACGGGAAGCGTGACATTGCTGCTACAGCCTGGAACGAAAGCGCACGTGCATGCCCCCACTCGAGACGAGGCCTGACTCCCCTGGGGAGACTCCAGAAGTACCCAAAGATCCATGTTAGCCCCTGAGAGGAATGCTCGGTTCCGGCCCTGACTCCACACAAGGTTTTTGGCCCCGGTATCGACGGGAGAGGAATCCCGAGAGGCCCCCTAGCACCTCGCATGGGGACTGGCCTCTCCTGAGGCCACCAGGGCGGGTCTCTGAGGTCCCCGATGTAACTCGAGAACACCTGCCTCATCTCGAGAAAATCCAGGGAGTTCTCCCTTCCAGGCGAGATGAGGCCTATTTCCGATGAGGCGTCTGGAGACTAATGACACCTAACCTCTGGAACATCGAAAGGGTCTTTCACAAACTTGCTGCAACTCAAGAAGTTCACCGCCATACCCGTCTCCACTCGAGAGGAAGCACGATCGTCCCGCCCACATCCAGAGGAGCCCCGTTTCCCCCTCGTAGCTCGAGATGAGGGATCCTTTCCCTGCTTTCAACGGGAACGAATTTCCGGCGTTCCCGTCGCATCTCAAGAGGAGGCACTCTCAACAGGAAAGGCGAGAGGAACTCCATGGTCGTACCACGATTCCAAGAGTCCCCCAGATGTCTCAGTCCATTCCAGAGGAACCTCTTTGTCCTGCACTGGCTCATCTTTCACGCCGAGGATCGACTCACACCACGGTGGCACGTGGGACAGCCCTGTTGGAAAGCCTCGAGGGAAAACCACAGATCCTTTGATCCACGCGACGGGAAGCGTGACATTGCTGCTACAGCCTGGAAGGAAAGCGCACGTGCATGCCCCGACTCGAGACGAGGCCTGACTCCCCTTGGGAGACTCCAGAAGTACCCACAGATCCATGTCAGCCCCTGAGAGGAATCCTCGGTTCCTGCCCTGACTCCACACAAGGTTTTTGGCCCCGGTATCGACGGGAGAGGAATCCCGAGAGGCCCCCTAGCAACCCGCATGGGGACTGGCCTCTCCTGAGGCCACCAGGGCGGGTCCCTGAGGTCCCCGTCGTAACTCGAGAACACCTGCCGCAACTCGAGAAAATCCAGGAAGTTCTCCCTTCCAGGCGAGATGAGGCCTATTTCCGATGAGGCGTCTGGAGACTAACGACACCCAACCTCTGGAACTTCGAAAGGGTCTTTCACACCCTTGCTGCAACTCAAGAAGTTCACCGCCATACCCGTCTCCACTCGAGAGGAAGCACGATGGTCCCGCCCACATCCAGAGGAGCCCCGTTTCCCCCTCGTAGCTCGAGATGAGGGATCCTCTCCCTGCTTTCAACGGGAAAGAATTCCCGGCGTTCTGTCGCATCGCAAGAGGAGGCACTCTCAACAGGAAAGGCGAGAGCAACTCCATGGTCGTACCACCATTCCAAGAGTCCCCCAGATGTCTCAGTCCATTCCAGAGGAACCTCTTTGCCCTGCACTGGCTCATCTTTCACGCCGAAGATCGACTCACACCACGGTGGCACGTGGGACAGCCCTGTGGGAAAGCCTCGAGGGAAAACCACAGATCCTTTGATCCACAGACGGGAAGCGTGACATTGCTGCTACAGCCTGGAAGGAAAGCGTACGTGCATGCCCCGACTCGAGACGAGGCCTGACTCCCCTGGGGAGACTCCAGAAGTACCCACAGATCCATGTCAGCCCCTGAGAGGAATCCTCGGTTCCTGCCCTGACTCCACACAAGGTTTTTGGCCCCAGTATCGACCGGAGAGGAATCCCGAGAGGCCCCCTAGCACCTCGCATGGGGACTGGCCTCTCCTGAGGCCACCAGGGCGGGTCCCTGAGGTCCCCGTCGTAACTCGAGAACACCTGCAGCAACTCGAGAAAATCCAGGAAGTTACCCCTTCCAGGCGAGATGAGGCCTATTTCCGATGAGGCGTCTGGAGACTAACGACACCCAACCTCTGGAACTTGGAAAGGATCTTTCACACCCTTGCTGCAACTCAAGAAGTTCACCGCCATACCCGTCTCCACTCGAGAGGAAGCACGATGGTCCCGCCCACATCCAGAGGAGCCCCGTTTCCCCCTCCGAGCTCAGGATGAGGGATCCTTTCTCTGCTTTCTACGGGAAAGAATTCCCGGCGTTCCCGTCGCATCTTAAGAGGAGGCACTCTCAACAGGAAAGGTGAGAGGAACTCCATGGTCGTACCACCATTCCAAGAGTCCCCCAGATGTCTCAGTCCATTCCAGAGGAACCTCTTTGCCCTGCACTGGCTCATCTTTCACGCCGAGGATCGACTCACACCACGGTGGCACGTGGGACAGCCCTGTGGGAAAGCCTCGAGGGAAAGCCTCGAGGGAAAACCACAGATCCTTTGATCCACGCGACGGGAAGCGTGACATTGCTGCTACAGCCTGGAAGGAAAGCGCACGTGCATGCCCCGACTCGAGACGAGGCCTGACTCCCCTAGGGAGACTCCAGAAGTTCCCAAAGATCCATGTCAGCCCCTGAGAGGAATCCTCGGTTACGGCCCTGACTCCACACAAGGTTTTTGGCCCCGGTATCGACGGGCGAGGAATCCCGAGAGGCCCCCTAGCAAATCGCATGGGGACTGGCCTCTCCTGAGGCCACCAGGGCGGGTCCCTGAGGTCCCCGTCGTAACTCGAGAACACCTGCCGCAACTCGAGAAAATCCAGGAAGTTCTCCCTTCCAGGCGAGATGAGGCCTATTTCCAATGAGGCGTCTGGAGACTAATGACACCTAACCTCTGGAACTTAGAAAGGGTCTTTCACACCCTTGCTGCAACTCAAGAAGTTCACCGCGATACCCGTCTCCACTCGAGAGGATGCAAGATGGTCCCGCCCACATCCAGATGAGCCCCGTTTCCCCCTCGTAGCTCAAGATGAGGGATCCTTTCCCTGCTTTCAACGGGAAAGTATTCCCGGCGTTCCCGACGCATCTCAAGAGGAGGCACTCTCAACAGGAAAGGCGAGAGGAACTCCATGGTCGTACGACCATTCCAAGAGTCCCCCAGATGTCTCAGTCCATTCCAGAGGAAGCTCTTTGCCCTGCACTGGCTCATCTTTCACGCCGAGGATCGACTCACACCACGGTGGCACGTGGGACAGCCCTGTGGGAAAGCCTCGAGGGAAAGCCTCGAGGGAAAACCTCAGATTCTTTGATCCACGCGACGGGAAGCGTGACATTGCTGCTACATCCTGGAAGGAAAGCGCACGTGCATGCCCCCACTCGAGACGAGGCCTGACTCCCGTGGGGAGACTCCAGAAGTACCCAAAGATCCATGTCACCCCTGAGAGGAATCCTCGGTTCTGGCCCTGACTCCACACAAGTTTTTTGGCCCCAGTATCGACGGGAGAGGAATCCCGAGAGGCCCCCTAGCAACTCGCATGGGGACTGGCCTCTCCTGAGGCCACCAGTGCGGGTCCCTGAGGTCCCCGTCGTAACTCGAGAACACCTGCCGCAACTCGAGAAAATCCAGGAAGTTCTCCCTTCCAGGCGAGATGAGGCCTATTTCCGATGAGGCGTCTGGAGACTAATGACACCTAACCTCTGGAACTTCGAAAGGGTCTTTCACACCCTTGCTGCAACTCAAGAAGTTCACCTCCATACCCGTCTCCACTCGAGAGGAAGCACGATGGTCCCGCCCACATCCAGAGGAGCCCCGTTTCCCCCTCGTAGCTCGAGATGAGGGATCCTTTCCCTGCTTTCAACGGGAAAGAATTCCCGGCGTTCCCGTCGCATCTCAAGAGGAGGCACTCTCAACAGGAAAGGCGAGAGGAACTAAATGGTCGTACCACCATTCCAAGAGTCCCGCAGATGTCTCAGTCCATTCCAGAGGAACCTCTTTGCCCTGCACTGGCTCATCTTTCACGCTGAGGATCGACTCACACCACGGTGGCACGTGGGACAGCACTGTGGGAAAGCCTCGAGGGAAAGCCTCGAGGGAAAACCACAGATCCATTGATCCACGCCACGGGAAGCGTGACATTGCTGCTACAGCCTGGAAGGAAAGCACACGTGCATGCCCCCACTCGAGACGAGGCCTGACTCCCCTGGGGAGACTCCAGAAGTACCCAAAGATCCATGTGAGCCCATGAGGTGAATCCTCGGTTCCGGCCCTGACTCCACACAAGGTTTTTGGCCCCGGTATCGACGGGAGAGGAATCCCGAGAGGCGCCCTAGCAACTCCCATGGGGACTGGCTTCTTCTGAGGCCACCAGGGCGGGTCCCTGAGGTCCCCGTCGTAACTCGAGAACACCTGCCGCAACTCGAGAAATTCCAGGAAGTTCTCCCTTCCAGGCGAGATGAGGCCTATTTCCGATGAGGCGTCTGGAGACTAATGACACCTAACCTCTGGAACTTCGAAAGGGTCTTTCACACCCTTGCTGCAACTCAAGAAGTTCACCGCCATACCCGCTTCCACTCGAGAGGAAGCACGATTGTCCCGCCCACAACCAGAGGAGCCCCGTTTCCCCCTCGGAGCTCGAGATGAGGGATCCTTTCCCTGCTTTCAACGGGAAAGAATTCCCGGCGATCCCGTCGCATCTCAAGAGGAGGCACTCTCAACAGGAAAGGCGAGAGGAACTCCATGGTCGTACCACCATTCCAAGAGTCCCCCAGATGTCTCAGTCCATTCCAGAGGAAGCTCTTTGCCCTGCACTGGCTCATCTTTCACGCCGAGGATCGACTCACACCACGGTGGCACGTGGGACAGCCCTGTGGGAAAGCCTCGAGGGAATATCACAGATCCTTTGATCCACGCGACGGGAAGCGTGACATTGCTGCTACAGCCTGGAAGGAAAGCGCACGTGCATGCCCCCACTCGAGACGAGGCCTGACTCCCCTGGGGAGACTCCAGAAGTACCCAAAGATCCATGTCAGCCCCTGAGAGGAATCCTCGGTTCCGGCCCTGACTCCACACAAGGTTTTTGGCCCCGGTATCGACGGGAGAGGAATCCCGAGAGGCCCCCTAGCAACTCGCATGGGGACTGGCCTCTCCTGAGGCCACCAGGGCGGGTCCCTGAGATCCCTGTCGTAACTCGAGAACACCTGCCACAACTCAAGAAAATCCAGGAAGTTCCCCTTCCACGCGAAATGAGGCCTATTTCCAATGAGGCGTCTGGAGACTAATGACACCTAACCTCTGGAACTTCGAAAGGGTCTTTCACACCCTTGCTGCAACTCAAGAACTTCACCGCCATACCCGTCTCCACTCGAGAGGAAGCACGATGGTCCCGCCCACATCCAGAGGAGCCCCGTTTCCCCCTCGGAGCTCGAGATGAGGGAACCTTTCCCTGCTTTCAACGGGAAAGAATTCCCGGCGTTCCCGTCGCATCTCAAGAGGAGGCACTCTCAACAGGAAAAGCGATAGGAACTCCATGGTCGTACCACCATGCAAAGAGCCCCCCAGATGTCTCAGTCCATTCCAGAGGAAACTCTTTGCCCTGCACTGGCTCACCTTTCACGCCGAGGATCGACTCACACCACGGTGGCACGGGGGACAGCCCTGTGGGAAAGCCTCGAGGGAAAGCCTCGAGGAAAAGCCTCGAGGGAAAACCACAGATCCTTTGATCCACGCGACGGGAAGCATGACATTGCTGCTACAGCCTGGAAGGAAAGCGCACGTGCATGCCCCCACTCGAGACGAGGCCTGACTCCCCTGGGGAGACTCCAGAAGTACCCAAAGATCCATATCAGCCCCTGAGAGGAATCCTCGGTTCCGGCCCTGACTCCACACAAGGTTTTTGGCCCCGGTATCGACGGGAGAGGAATCCCAAGAGGCCCCCTAGCAGCTCGCATGGGGACTGGCCTCTCCTGAAGCCACCAGGGCGGGTCCCTGAGGTCCCCGTCGTAACTCGAGAACACCTGCCGCAACTCGAGAAAATCCAGGAAGTTCTCCCTTCCAGGCTAGATGAGGCCTATTTCCGAGGAGGCGTCTGGAGACTAATGACACCTAACCTCTGGAACTTCGAAAGGGTCTTTCACACCCTTGCTGCAACTCAAGAAGTTCACCGCCATACCCGTCTCCACTCGAGAGGAAGCACGATGGTCCCGCCCACCTCCAGAGGAGCCGCGTTTCCCCCTCGTAGCTCGAGATGAGGGATCCTTTCCCTGCTTTCAACGAGAAAGAATTGCCGGCGTTCCCGTCGCATCTCAAGAGGAGGCACTCTCAACAGGAAAGGCGAGAGGAACTCCACGGTCGTACCACCATTCCAAGAGTCCCCCAGATGTCTCAGTCCATTCCAGAGGACTCTCTTTGCCCTGCACTGGCTCATCTTTCACGCCGAGGATCGACTCACACCACGGTGGCACGTGGGACAGCCCTGTGGGAAAGCCTCGAGGGAAAGCCTCGAGGGAAAACCACAGATCCTTTGATCCACGCGACGGGAAGCGTGACATTGCTGCTACAGCCTGGAAGGAAAGCGCACATGCATGCCCCCACTCGAGACGAGGCCTGACTCCCCTGGGGAGACTCCAGAAGTACCCAAAGATCCATGTCAGCCCCTGAGAGGAATCCTCGGTTCCGGCCCTGACTCCACACAAGGTTTTTGGCCCCGGTATCGACGGGAGAGGAATCCCGAGAGGCCCCCTAGCAACTCGCATGGGGAGTGGCCTCTCCTGCGGCCACCAGGGCGGGTCCCTGTGGTCCCCGTCGTAACTCGAAAACACCTGCCCCAACTCGAGAAAATCCAGGAAGTTCTCCCTTCCAGGCGAGATGAGGCCTATTTCCGATGAGGCGTCAGGAGACTAATGACACCTAACCTCTGGAACTTCGAAAGGGTCTTTCACACCCTTGCTGCAACTCAAGAAGTTCACCGCCATACCCGTTTCCTCTCGAGAGGAAGCACGATGGTCCCGCCCACATCCAGAGGAGCCCCGTTTCCTCCTCGTAGCTCGAGATGAGGGATCCTTTCCCTGCTTTCAACGGGAAAGAATTCCCGGCGATCCCGTCGCATCTCAAGAGGAGGCACTCTCAACAGGAAAGGCGAGAGGAACTCCATAGTCGTAGCACCATTCCAAGAGTCCCCCAGATGTCTCAGTCCATTCCAGAGGAACCTCTTTGCCCTGCACTGGCTCATTTTTGACGCCGAGGATCGACTCACACCACGGTGGCACGAGGGACAGCCCTGTGGGAAAGCCTCGAGGGAAAGCCTCGAGGGAAAACCACAGATCCTTTGATCCACGCCACGGGAAGCGTGACATTGCTGCTACAGCCTGGAAGGAAAGCGCACGTGCATGCCCCCACTCGAGACGAGGCCTGACTCCCCTGGGGAGACTCCAGAAGTACCCAAAGATCCATGTCAGCCCTTGAGAGGAATCCTCGGTTCCGGCCCAGACTCCACAAAAGGTTTTTGGCCCCGGTATCGACGGGAGAGGAATCCCGAGAGGCCCCCTAGCAACACGCATGGGGACTGGCCTCTCCTGAGGCCACCAGGGCGGGTCCCTGTGGTCCCCGTCGTAACTCGAGAACACCTGCTGCAACTCGAGAAAATCCAGGAAGTTCTCCCTTCCAGGCGAGATGAGGCCTATTTCCGATGAGGCTTCTGGAGACTAAGGACACCTAACCTCTGGAACTTCGAAAGGGTCTTTCACACCCTTGCTGCAACTCAAGAAGTTCACCGCCATACCCTTCTCCACTGGAGAGGAAGCACGATGGTCCCGCCCACATCCAGAGGAGCCCCGTTTCCCCCTCGTAGCTCGAGATGAGGGATCCTTTCCCTGCTTTCAACGGGAAAGAATTCCCGGCGTTCCCGTCGCATCTCAAGAGGAGGCAATGTCAACAGGAAAGGCGAGAGGAACTCCATGGTCGTACCACCATTCCAAGAGTCCCCCAGATGTCTCAGTCCATTCCAGAGGAAGCTCTTTGCCCTGCACTGGCTCATCTTTCACGCCGAGGATCGACTCACACCACGGTGGCACGTGGGACAGCCCTGTGGGAAAGCCTCGAGGGAAAGCCTCGAGGGAAAACCACAGATCCTTTGATCCACGCGACGGGAAGCGTGACATTGCTGCTACAGCCTGGAAGGAAAGCGCACGTGCATGCCCCCACTCGAAACGAGGCCTGACTCCCCTGGGGAGACTCCAGAAGTACCCAAAGATACATGTCAGCCCCTGAGAGGAATCCTCGGTTCCGGCCCTGACTCCACACAAGGTTTTTGGCCCCGGTATCGACGGGAGAGGAATCCCGAGAGGCCCCCTAGCAACTCGCATGGGGAGTGGCCTCTCCTGCGGCCACCAGGGCGGGTCCCTGTGGTCCCCGTCGTAACTCGAAAACACCTGCCCCAACTCGAGAAAATCCAGGAAGTTCTCCCTTCCAGGCGAGATGAGGCCTATTTCCGATGAGGCGTCAGGAGACTAATGACACCTAACCTCTGGAACTTCGAAAGGGTCTTTCACACCCTTGCTGCAACTCAAGAAGTTCACCGCCATACCCGTTTCCTCTCGAGAGGAAGCACGATAGTCCCGCCCACATCCAGAGGAGCCCCGTTTCCTCCTCGTAGCTCGAGATGAGGGATCCTTTCCCTGCTTTCAACGGGAAAGAATTCCCGGCGATCCCGTCGCATCTCAAGAGGAGGCACTCTCAACAGGAAAGGCGAGAGGAACTCCATAGTCGTAGCACCATTCCAAGAGTCCCCCAGATGTCTCAGTCCATTCCAGAGGAACCTCTTTGCCCTGAACTGGCTCATTTTTGACGCCGAGGATCGACTCACACCACGGTGGCACGAGGGACAGCCCTGTGGGAAAGCCTCGAGGGAAAGCCTCGAGGGAAAACCACAGATCCTTTGATCCACGCCACGGGAAGCGTGACATTGCTGCTACAGCCTGGAAGGAAATCGCACGTGCATGCCCCCACTCGAGACGAGGCCTGACTCCCCTGGGGAGACTCCAGAAGTACCCAAAGATCCATGTCAGCACTTGAGAGGAATCCTCGGTTCCGGCCCAGACTCCACAAAAGGTTTTTGGCCCCGGTATCGACGGGAGAGGAATCCCGAGAGGCCCCCTAGCAACACGCATGGGGACTGGCCTCTCCTGAGGCCACCAGGGCGGGTCCCTGTGGTCCCGGTCGTAACTCGAGAACACCTGCCGCAACTCGAGAAAATCCAGGAAGTTCTCCCTTCCAGGCGAGATGAGGCCTATTTCCGATGAGGCGTCTGGAGACTAATGACACCTAAACTCTGGAACTTCGAAAGGGGCTTTCACACCCTTGCTGCACTCAAGAAGTTCACGGCCATACCCGTCTCCACTCGAGAGGAAGCACGATGGTCCCGCCCACATCCAGAGGAGCCCCGTTTCCCCCTCGTAGCTCGAGATGAGGGATCCTTTCCCTGCTTTCAACGGGAAAGAATTCCCGGCGTTCCCGTCGCATCTCAAGAGGAGGCACTCTCAACAGGAAAGGCGAGAGGAACTTCATGGTTGTACCACCATTCCAAGAGTCCCCCAGATGTCTCATTCCATTCCAGAGGAACCTCTTTGCCCTGCACTGGCTCATCTTTCACGCTGAGGATCGACTCACACTACGGTGGCACGTGGGACAGCCCTGTGGGAAAGCCTCGAGGGAAAGCCTCGAGGGAATACCACAGATCCTTTGATCCACGCGAAGGGAAGCGTGACATTGCTGCTACAGCCTGGAAGGAAAGCGCACGTGCATGCCCCGACTCGAGACGAGGCCTAACTCCCCTGGGGAGACTCAAGAAGTACCCAAAGATCCATGTCAGCCCCTGAGAGGAATCCTCGGTTCCGGCCCTGACTCCACACAAGGTTTTTGGCCCCGGTATCGACGGGAGAGGAATCCCGAGAGGCCCCCTAGCAACTCGCATGGGGACTGGCCTTTCCTGAGGCCACCAGGGTGGGTCATTGAGGTCCCCGTCGTAACTCGAGAACACCTGCCGCAACTCAAGAAAATCCAGGAAGTTCTCCCTTCCAGGCGAGATGAGGCCTATTTCCGATGAGGCGTCTGGAGACTAATGACACCTAACCTCTGGAACTTCGAAAGGGTCTTTCACACCCTTGCTGCAACTGAAGAAGTTCACCGCCATACCCGTCTCCACTCGAGAGGAAGCACGATGGTCCCGCCCACATCCAGAGGAGACCCGTTTTCCCCTCGGAGCTCGAGATTAGGAATCCTTTCCCTGCTTTCAACGGGAAAGAATTCCCGGCGTTCCCGTCGCATCTCAAGAGGAGGCACTTTCAACAGGAAAGTCGAGGGAACTCCATGGTCGTACCACCATTCCAAGAGTCCCCCAGATGTCTCAGTCCATTCCAGAGGAAGCTCTTTGCCCTGCACTGGCTCATCTTTCACGCCGAGGATCGACTCACACCACGGTGGCACGTGGGACAGCCCTGTGGGAAAGCCTCGAGGGAAAACCTCGAGGGAAAAGCACAGATCCTTTGATCCACGCGAAGGGAAGCGTGACATTGCTGCTACAGCCTGGAAGGAAAGCGCACGTGCATGCCCCCACTCGAGACGAGGCCTGACTCCCCTGGGGAGACTCCAGAAGTACCCAAAGATCCATGTCAGCCCCTGAGAGGAATCCTCGGTTCCGGCCCTGACTCCACACAAGGTTTTTGGCCCCGGTATCGACGGGAGAGGAATCCCGAGAGGCCCCCTAGCAACTCGCATGGGGACTGGCCTCTCCTGAGGCCACCAGGGCGGGTCCCTGAGGTCCCCGTCGTAACTCGAGAACACCTGCCGCAACTCGAGAAAATCCAGGAAGTTCTCCCTTCCAGGCGAGATGAGGCCTATTTCCGATGAGGCGTCTGGAGACTAATGACACCTAAACTCTGGACTTAGAAAGGGTCTTTCACACCCTTGCTGCACTCAAGAAGTTCACCGCCATACCCGTCTCCACTCGAGAGGATGCACGATGGTCCCGCCCACATCCAGAGGAGCCCCATTTCCCCCTCGTAGCTCGAGATGAGGGATCCTTTCCCTGCTTTCAACGGGAAAGAATTCCCGGCGTTCCCGTCGCATCTCAAGAGGAGGCACTCTCAACAGGAAAAGCGAGAGGAACTCCATGGTTGTACCACGATTCCAAGAGTCCCCCAGATGTCTCAGTCCATTCCAGAGGAACCTCTTTGCCCTGCACTGGCTCGTCTTTCACGCCGAGGATCGACTCACACCACGGTGGCACGTGGGACAGCCCTGTGTGAAAGCCTCGAGGGAAAGCCTCGAGGGAAAACCACAGATCCTTTGATCCACGCGACGGGAAGCGTGACATTGCTGCTACAGCCTCGAAGGAAAGTGCACGTGCATGCCCCCACTCGAGACGAGGCCTGACTCCCCTGGGGAGACTCCAGAAGTTCCCAAAGATCCATGTCAGCCCCTGAGAGGAACCCTCGGTTCCGGCCCTGACTCCACAGAAGGTTTTTGGCCCCAGTATCGACGGGAGAGGAATCCCGAGAGGCCCCCTAGCAACTCGCATGGGGACTGGCCTCTCCTGAGGCCACCAGGGCGGGTCCCTGTGGTCCCAGTCGTAACTCGAGAACACCTGCCGCAACTCGAGAAAATCCAGGAAGTTCTCCCTTCCAGGCGAGATGAGGCCTATTTCCGATGAGGCGTCTGGAGACTAATGACACCTAAACTCTGGAACTTAGAAAGGGTCTTTCACACCCTTGCTGCAACTCAAGAAGTTCACCGCCATACCCGTCTCCACTCGAGAGGAAGCACGATGGTCCCGCTCACATCCAGAGGAGCCCGGTTTCCCCCTCGGAGCTCGAGATGAGGGATCCTTTCCCTGCTTTCAACGGGAAAGAATTCCCGGCGTTCCCGTCGCATCTCAAGAGGAGGCACTCTCAACAGGAAAGGCGAGAGGAACTCCATGGTCGTACCACCATTCCAAGAGTCCCCCAGATGTCTCAGTCCATTCCAGAGGAACCTCTTTGACCTGCACTGGCTCATCTTTCACGCCGAGGATCGACTCACACCACGGTGGCACGTGGGACAGCCCTGTGGGAAAGCCTCGAGGGAAAGCCTCGAGGGAAAAGCACAGATCCTTTGATCCACGCGACGGGAAGCGTGACATTGCTGCTACAGCCTGGAAGGAAAGCGCACGTGCATGCCCCGACTCGAGACGAGGCCTGACTCCCCTGGGGAGACTCCAGAAGTACCCAGAGATCCATGTCAGCCCCTGAGAGGAATCCTCGGTTCCGGCCCTGACTCCACACAAGGTTTTTGGCCCCAGTATCGATGGGACAGGAATCCCGAGAGGCCCCCTAGCAACTCGCATGGGGACTGGCCTCTCCTGAGGCAACCAGGGCGGGTCCCTGAGGTCCCCATCGTAACTCGAGAACACCTGCCGCAACTCGAGAAAATCCAGGAAGTTCTCCCTTCCAGGCGAGATGAGGCCTATTTCCGATGAGGCGTCTGGAGACTAATGACACCTAAACTCTGGAACTTAGAAAGGGTCTTTCACACCCTTGCTGCACTCAAGAAGTTCACCGCCATACCCGTCTCCACTCGAGAGGATGCACGATGGTCCCGCCCACATCCAGAGGAGCCCCATTTCCCCCTCGTAGCTCGAGATGAGGGATCCTTTCCCTGCTTTCAACGGGAAAGAATTCCCGGCGTTCCCGTCGCATCTCAAGAGGAGGCACTCTCAACAGGAAAAGCGAGAGGAACTCCATGGTTGTACCACGATTCCAAGAGTCCCCCAGATGTCTCAGTCCATTCCAGAGGAACCTCTTTGCCCTGCACTGGCTCATCTTTCACGCCGAGGATCGACTCACACCACGGTGGCACGTGGGACAGCCCTGTGGGAAAGCCTCGAGGGAAAGCCTCGAGGGAAAACCACAGATCCTTTGATCCACGCGACGGGAAGCGTGACATTGCTGCTACAGCCTGGAAGGAAAGTGCACGTGCATGCCCCCACTCGAGACGAGGCCTGACTCCCCTGGGGAGACTCCAGAATTTCCCAAAGATCCATGTCAGCCCCTGAGAGGAACCCTCGGTTCCGGCCCTGACTCCACACAAGGTTTTTGGCCCCGGTATCGACGGGAGAGGAATCCCGAGAGGCCCTGTAGCAACTCGCATGGGGACTGGCCTCTCCTGAGGCCACCAGGGCGGGTCCCTGTGGTCCCGGTCGTAACTCGAGAACACCTGCCGCAACTCGAGAAAATCCCGGAAGTTCTCCCTTCCAGGCGAGATGAGGCCTATTTCCGATGAGGCGTCTGGAGACTAATGACACCTAACCTCTGGAACTTCGAAAGGGGCTTTCACACCCTTGCTGCACTCAAGAAGTTCACCGCCATACCCGTCTCCACTCGAGAGGAAGCACGATGGTCCCGCCCACATCCAGAGGAGCCCCGTTTCCCCCTCGGAGCTCGAGATGAGGGATCCTTTCCCTGCTTTCAACGGGAAAGAATTCCCGGCGTTCCCGTCGCATCTCAAGAGGAGGCACTCTCAACAGGAAAGGCGAGAGGAACTCCATGGTCGTACCACGATTCCAAGAGTCCCCCAGATGTCTCAGTCCATTCCAGAGGAAACTCTTTGCCCTCCACTGGCTCATCTTTCACACCGAGGATCGACTCACACCACGGTGGCACGTGGGACAGCCCTGTGGGAAAGCCTCGAGGGAAAGCCTCGAGGGAAAAGCACAGATCCTTTGATCCACGCCACGGGTAGCGTGACATTGCTGCTACAGCCTGGAAGGAAAGCGCACGTGCATTCCCCCACTCGAGACGAGGCCTGACTCCCCTGGGGAGACTCCAGAAGTACCCAAAGATCCATGTCAGCCCCTGAGAGGAATCCTCGGTTCCGGCCCTGACTCCACACAAGGTTTTTGGCCCCGGTATCGACGGGAGAGGAATCCCGAGAGGCCCCCTAGCACCTCGCATGGGGACTGGCCTCTCCTGAGGCCACAAGGGCGGGTCCCTGACGTCCCCGTCGTAACTCGAGAACACCTGCCGCAACTCGAGAAAATCCAGGAAGTTCTCCCTTCCAGGCGAGATGAGGCCTATTTCCGATGAGGCGTCTGGAGACTAATGACACCTAACCTCTGGAACTTTGAAAGGGTCTTTCACACCCTTACTGCACTCAAGAAGTTCACCGCCATACCCGTCTCCACTCGAGAGGATGCACGATGGTCCCGCCCACATCCAGAGGAGCCCCATTTCCCCCTCGTAGCTCGAGATGAGGGATCCTTTCCCTGCTTTCAACGGGAAAGAATTCCCGGCGTTCGGGTCGCATCTCAAGAGGAGGCACTCTCAACAGGAAAAGCGAGAGGAACTCCATGGTTGTACCACGATTCCAAGAGTCCCCCAGATGTCTCAGTCCATTCCAGAGGAACCTCTTTGCCCTGCACTGGCTCATCTTTCACGCCGAGGATCGACTCACACCACGGTGGCACGTGGGACAGCCCTGTGGGAAAGCCTCGAGGGAAAGCCTCCAGGGAAAACCACAGATCCTTTGATCCACGCGACGGGAAGCGTGACATTGCTGCTACAGCCTGGAAGGAAAGTGCACGTGCATGGCCCCACTCGAGACGAGGCCTGACTCCCCTGGGGAGACTCCAGAAGTTCCCAAAGATCCATGTCAGCCCCTGAGAGGAACCCTCGGTTCCGGCCCTGACTCCACACAAGGTTTTTGGCCCCGGTATCGACGGGAGAGGAATCCCGAGAGGCCCTCTAGCAACTCGCATGGGGACTGGCCTCTCCTGAGGCCACCAGGGCGGGTCCCTGTGGTCCCGGTCGTAACTCGAGAACACCTGCCGCAACTCGAGAAAATCCAGGAAGTTCTCCCTTCCAGGCGAGATGAGGCCTATTTCCGATGAGGCGTCTGGAGACTAATGACACCTAACCTCTGGAACTTCGAAAGGGGCTTTCACACCCTTGCTGCACTCAAGAAGTTCACGGCCATATCCGTCTCCACTCGAGAGGAAGCACGATGGTCCCGCCCACATCCAGAGGAGCCCCGTTTCCCCCTCGTAGCTCGAGATGAGGGATCCTTTCCCTGCTTTCAACGGGAAAGAATTCCCGGCGTTCCCGTCGCATCTCAAGAGGAGGCACTCTCAACAGGAAAGGCGAGAGGAACTCCATGGTTGTACCACCATTCCAAGAGTCCCCCAGATGTCTCATTCCATTCCAGAGGAACCTCTTTGCCCTGCACTGGCTCATCTTTCACGCTGAGGATCGACTCACACTACGGTGGCACGTGGGACAGCCCTGTGGGAAAGCCTCGAGGGAAAGCCTCGAGGGAAAACCACAGATCCTTTGATCCACGCGAAGGGAAGCGTGACATTGCTGCTACAGCCTGGAAGGAAAGCGCACGTGCATGCCCCGACTCGAGACGAGGCCTAACTCCCCTGGGGAGACTCCAGAAGTACCCAAAGATCCATGTCAGCCTCTGAGAGGAATCCTCGGTTCCGGCCCTGACTCCACACAAGGTTTTTGGCCCCGGTATCGACGGGAGAGGAATCCCGAGAGGCCCCCTAGCAACTCGCATGGGGACTGGCCTTTCCTGAGGCCACCAGGGCGGGTCATTGAGGTCCCCGTCGTAACTCGAGAACACCTGCCGCAACTCAAGAAAATCCAGGAAGTTCTCCCTTCCAGGCGAGATGAGGCCTATTTCCGATGAGGCGTCTGGAGACTAATGACACCTAACCTCTGGAACTTCGAAAGGGTCTTTCACACCCTTGCTGCAACTGAAGAAGTTCACCGCCATACCCGTCTCCACTCGAGAGGAAGCACGATGGTACCGCCCACATCCAGAGGAGCCCCGTTTTCCCCTCGGAGCTCGAGATTAAGAATCCTTTCCCTGCTTTCAACGGGAAAGAATTCCCGACGTTGCCGTCGCATCTCAAGAGGAGGCACTCTCAACAGGAAAGGCGAGAGGAACTCCATGGTCGTACCACCATTCCAAGAGTCCCCCAGATGTCTCAGTCCATTCCAGAGGAAGCTCTTTGCCCTGCACTGGCTCATCTTTCACGCCGAGGATCGACTCACACCACGGTGGCACGTGGGACAGCCCTGTGGGAAAGCCTCGAGGGAAAGCCTCGAGGGAAAACCACAGATCCTTTGATCGACGCGAAGGGAAGCGTGACATTGCTGCTACAGCCTGGAAGGAAAGCTCACGTGCATGCCCCCACTCGAGACGAGGCCTAACTCCCCTGGGGAGACTCAAGAAGTACCCAAAGATTCATGTCAGCCCCTGAGAGGAATCCTCGGTTCCGGCCCTGACTCCACACAAGGTTTTTGGCCCCGGTATCGACGGGAGAGGAATCCCGAGGGGCCCCCTAGCAACTCCCATGGGGACTGGCCTCTCCTGAGGCCACCAGGGCGGGTCCCTGAGGTCCCCGTCCTAACTCGAGAACACCTGCCGCAACTCGAGAAAATCCAGGAAGTTCTCCCTTCCAGGCGAGATGAGGCCTATTTCCGATGAGGCGTCTGGAGACTAATGACACCTAACCTCTGGAACTTTGAAAGGGTCTTTCACACCCTTACTGCACTCAAGAAGTTCACCGCCATACCCGTCTCCACTCGAGAGGATGCACGATGGTCCCGCCCACATCTAGAGGAGCCCCATTTCCCCCTCGTAGCTCGAGATGAGGGATCCTTTCCCTGCTTTCAACGGGAAAGAATTCCCGGCGTTCGGGTCGCATCTCAAGAGGAGGCACTCTCAACAGGAAAAGCGAGAGGAACTCCATGGTTGTACCACGATTCCAAGAGTCCCCCAGATGTCTCAGTCCATTCCAGAGGAACCTCTTTGCCCTGCACTGGCTCATCTTTCACGCCGAGGATCGACTCACACCACGGTGGCACGTGGGACAGCCCTGTGGGAAAGCCTCGAGGGAAAGCCTCGAGGGAAAACCACAGATCCTTTGATCCACGCGAAGGGAAGCGTGACATTGCTGCTACAGCCAGGAAGGAAAGCGCACGTGCATGCCCCGACTCGAGACGAGGCCTAACTCCCCTGGGGAGACTCAAGAAGTACCCAAAGATCCATGTCAGCCCCTGAGAGGAATCCTCGGTTCCGGCCCTGACTCCACACAAGGTTTTTGGCCCCGGTATCGACGGGAGAGGAATCCCGAGAGGCCCCCTAGCAACTCGCATGGGGACTGGCCTTTCCTGAGGCTACCAGGGCGGGTCATTGAGGTCCCCGTCGTAACTCGAGAACACCTGCCGCAACTCAAGAAAATCCAGGAAGTTCTCCCCTCCAGGCGAGATGAGGCCTATTTCCGATGAGGCGTCTGGAGACTAATGACACCTAACCTCTGGAACTTCGAAAGGGTCTTTCACACCCTTGCTGCAACTGAAGAAGTTCACCGCCATACCCGTCTCCACTCGAGAGGAAGCACGATGGTCCCGCCCACATCCAGAGGAGCCCCGTTTTCCCCTCGGAGCTCGAGATTAGGAATCCTTTCCCTGCTTTCAACGGGAAAGAATTCCCGGCGTTCCCGTCGCATCTCAAGAGGAGGCACTTTCAACAGGAAAGTCGAGGGAACTCCATGGTCGTACCACCATTCCAAGAGTCCCCCAGATGTCTCAGTCCATTCCAGAGGAACCTCTTTGACCTGCACTGGCTCATCTTTCACGCCGAGGATCGACTCACACCACGGTGGCACGTGGGACAGCCCTGTGGGAAAGCCTCGAGGGAAAGCCTCGAGGGAAAACCACAGATCCTTTGATCCACGCGAAGGGAAGCGTGACATTGCTGCTACAGCCTGGAAGGAAAGCGCACGTGCATGCCCCGACTCGAGACGAGGCCTGACTCCCCTGGGGAGACTCCAGAAGTACCCAGAGATCCATGTCAGCCCCTGAGAGGAATCCTCGGTTCCGGCCCTGACTCCACACAAGGTTTTTGGCCCCAGTATCGATGGGAGAGGAATCCCGAGAGGCCCCCTAGCAACTCGCATGGGGACTGGCCTCTCCTGAGGCAACCAGGGCGGGTCCCTGAGGTCCCCATCGTAACTCGAGAACACCTGCCGCAACTCGAGAAAATCCAGGAAGTTCTCCCTTCCAGGCGAGATGAGGCCTATTTCCGATGAGGCGTCTGGAGACTAATGACACCTAACCTCTGGAACTTCGAAAGGGTCTTTCACACCCTTGCTGCAACTAAAGAAGTTCACCGCCATACCCGTCTCCACTCGAGAGGAAGCACGATGGTCCCGCCCACATCCAGAGGAGCCCAGTTTCCCCCTCGGAGCTCGAGATGAGGGATCCTTTCCCTGCTTTCAACGGGAAAGAATTCCCGGCGTTGCCGTCGCATCTCAAGAGGAGGCACTCTCAACAGGAAAGGCGAGAGGAACTCCATGGTCGTACCACCATTCCAAGAGTCCCCCAGATGTCTCAGTCCATTCCAGAGGAAGCTCTTTGCCCTGCACTGGCTCATATTTCACGCCGAGGATCGACTCACACAACGGTGGCACGTGGGACAGCCATGTGGGAAAGCCGCGAGGGAAAGCCTCGAGGGAAAACCACAGATCCTTTGATCCACGCGAAGGGAAGCGTGACATTGCTGCTACAGCCTGGAAGGAAAGCGCACGTGCATGCCCCCACTCGAGACGAGGCCTAACTCCCCTGGGGAGACTCCAGAAGTACCCAAAGATTCATGTCAGCCCCTGAGAGGAATCCTCGGTTCCGGCCCTGACACCACACAAGGTTTTTGGCCCCGGTATCGACGGGAGAGGAATCCCGAGAGGCCCCCTAGCAACTCGCATGGGGACTGGCCTCTCCTGAGGCCACCAGGGCGGGTCCCTGAGGTCCCCGTCGTAACTCGAGAACACCTGCCGCAACTCGAGAAAATCCAGGAAGTTCTCCCTTCCAGGCGAGATGAGGCCTATTTCCGATGAGGCGTCTGGAGACTAATGACACCTAAACTCTGGAACTTAGAAAGGGTCTTTCACACCCTTGCTGCACTCAAGAAGTTCACCGCCATACCCGTCTCCACTCGAGAGGATGCACGATGGTCCCGCCCACATCCAGAGGAGCCCCATTTCCCCCTCGTAGCTCGAGATGAGGGATCCTTTCCCTGCTTTCAACGGGAAAGAATTCCCGGCGTTCCCGTCGCATCTCAAGAGGAGGCACTCTCAACAGGAAAAGCGAGAGGAACTCCATGGTTGTACCACGATTCCAAGAGTCCCCCAGATGTCTCAGTCCATTCCAGAGGAACCTCTTTGCCCTGCACTGGCTCATCTTTCACGCCGAGGATCGACTCACACCACGGTGGCACGTGGGACAGCCCTGTGTGAAAGCCTCGAGGGAAAGCCTCGAGGGAAAACCACAGATCCTTTGATCCACGCGACGGGAAGCGTGACATTGCTGCTACAGCCTGGAAGGAAAGTGCACGTGCATGCCCCCACTCGAGACGAGGCCTGACTCCCCTGGGGAGACTCCAGAATTTCCCAAAGATCCATGTCAGCCCCTGAGAGGAACCCTCGGTTCCGGCCCTGACTCCACACAAGGTTTTTGGCCCCGGTATCGACGGGAGAGGAATCCCGAGAGGCCCTGTAGCAACTCGCATGGGGACTGGCCTCTCCTGAGGCCACCAGGGCGGGTCCCTGTGGTCCCGGTCGTAACTCGAGAACACCTGCCGCAACTCGAGAAAATCCCGGAAGTTCTCCCTTCCAGGCGAGATGAGGCCTATTTCCGATGAGGCGTCTGGAGACTAATGACACCTAACCTCTGGAACTTCGAAAGGGGCTTTCACACCCTTGCTGCACTCAAGAAGTTCACCGCCATACCCGTCTCAACTCGAGAGGAAGCACGATGGTCCCGCCCACATCCAGAGGAGCCCCGTTTCCCCCTCGGAGCTCGAGATGAGGGATCCTTTCCCTGCTTTCAACGGGAAAGAATTCCCGGCGTTCCCGTCGCATCTCAAGAGGAGGCACTCTCAACAGGAAAGGCGAGAGGAACTCCATGGTCGTACCACGATTCCAAGAGTCCCCCAGATGTCTCAGTCCATTCCAGAGGAAACTCTTTGCCCTGCACTGGCTCATCTTTCACGCCGAGGATCGACTCACACCACGGTGGCACGTGGGACAGCCCTGTGGGAAAGCCTCGAGGGAAAGCCTCGAGGGAAAACCACAGATCCTTTGATCCACGCCACGGGAAGCGTGACATTGCTGCTACAGCCTGGAAGGAAAGTGCACGTGCATGCCCCCACTCGAGACGACGCCTGACTCCCCTGGGGAGACTCCAGAAGTACCCAAAGATCCATGTCAGCCCCTGTGAGGAATCCTCGGTTCCGGCCCTGACTCCACACAAGGTTTTTGGCCCCGGTATCGACGGGAGAGGAATCCCGAGAGGCCCCCTAGCAACTCGCATGGGGACTGGCCTCTCCTGAGGCCACCAGGCCGGGTCCCTGAGGTCCCCGTCGTAACTCGAGAACACCTGCCGCAACTCGAGAAAATCCAGGAAGTTCTCCCTTCCAGGCGAGATGAGGCCTATTTCCGATGAGGCGTCTGGAGACTAATGACACCTAACCTCTGGAACTTCGAAAGGGTCTTTCACACCCTTGCTGCAACTCAAGAAGTTCACCGCCATACCCGTCTCCACTCGAGAGGAAGCACGATGGTCCCCCCCACATCCAGAGGAGCCCCGTTTCCCCCTCGGAGCTCGAGATGAGGGATCCTTTCCCTGCTTTCAACGGGAAAGAATTCCCGGCGTTCCCATCGCATCTCAAGAGGAGGCACTCTCAACAGGAAAGGCGAGAGGAACTCCATGGTCGTACCACCATTCCAAGAGTCCCCCAGATGTCTCAGTCCATTCCAGAGGAACCTCTTTGCCCTGCACTGGCTCATCTTTCACGCCGAGGATCGACTCACACCACGGTGGCACGTGGGATAGCCCTGTGGGAAAGCCTCGAGGGAAAGCCTCGAGGGAAAACCACAGATCCTTTGATCCACGCGACGGGAAGCGTGACATTGCTGCTACAGCCTGGAAGGAAAGCGCACGTGCATGCCCCCACTCGAGACGAGGCCTGACTCCCCTGGGGAGACTCCAGAAGTACCCAAAGATCCATGTCAGCACCTGAGAGGAACCCTCGGTTCCGGCCCTGACTCCACACAAGGTTTTTGGCCCCGGTGTCGACGGGAGAGGAATCCCGAGAGGCCCCCTAGCAACTCGCATGGGGACTGGCCTCTCCTGAGGCCACCAGGGCGGGTCCCTGAGGTCCCCGTCGTAACTCGAGAACACCTGCTCCAACTCGAGAAAATCCAGGAAGTTCTCCCTTCCAGGCGAGATGAGGCCTGTTTCCGATGAGGCGTCTGGAGACTAATGACACCTAACCTCTGGAACTTCGAAAGGGTCTTTCACACCCTTGCTGCAACTCAAGAAGTTCACCGCCATACCCGTCTCCACTCGAGAGGAAGCACGATGGTCCCGCCCACATCCAGAGGAGCCCCGTTTCCCCCTCGGAGCTCGAGATGAGGGATCCTTTCCCTGCTTTCAACGGGGAAGAATTCCCGGCGTTCCCGTCGCATTTCAAGAGGAGGCACTCTCAACAGGAAAGGCGAGAGGAACTCCATGGTCGTACCACCATTCCAAGAGTCCCCCAGATGTCTCAGTCCATTCCAGAGGAACCTCTTTGCCCTGCACTGGCTCATCTTTCACGCCGAGGATCGACTCACACCACGGTGGCACGTGGGACAGCCCTGTGGGAAAGCCTCGAGGGAAAGCCTCCAGGGAAAACCACAGATCCTTTGATCCACTCGAAGGGAAGAGTGACATTGCTGCTACAGCCTGGAAGGAAAGCGCACGTGCATGCCCCCAATCGAGACGAGGCCTAACTCCCCTGGGGAGACTCCAGAAGTACCCAAAGATTCATGTCAGCCCCTGAGAGGAATCCTCGGTTCCGGCCCTGAATCCACACAAGGTTTTTGGCCCCGGTATCGACGGGAGAGGAATCCCGAGAGGCCCCCTAGCAACTCGCATGGGGACTGGCCTCTCCTGAGGCCACCAGGGCGGGTCCCTGTGGTCCCAGTCGTAACTCGAGAACACCTGCCGCAACTCGAGAAAATCCAGGAAGTTCTCCCTTCCAGGCGAGATGAGGCCTATTTCCGATGAAGTGTCTGGAGACTAATGACACCTAACCTCTGAAACTTCGAAAGGGTCTTCCACACCCTTGCTGCAACTCAAGAAGTTCACCGCCATACCCGTCTCCACTCGAGAGGAAGCACGATGGTCCCGCCCACATCCAGAGGAGCCCCGTTTCCCCCTCGGAGCTCGAGATGAGGGATCCTTTCCCTGCTTTCAACGGGAAAGAATTCCCGGCGTTCCCGTCGCATCTCAAGAGGAGGCACTCTCAACAGGAAAGGCGAGAGGAACTCCATGGTCGTACCACCATTCCAAGAGTCCCCCAGATGTCTCAGTCCATTCCCGAGGAACCTCTTTGCCCTGCACTGGCTCATCTTTCACGCCTAGGATCGACTCACACCACGCTGGCACTTGGGACAGCCCTGTGGGAAAGCCTCGAGGGAAAGCCTCGAGGGAAAACCACAGATCCTTTGATCCACGCTACGGGAAGCGTGACATTGCTGCTACAACCTGGAAGGAAAGAGCACGTGCATGCCCCCACTCGAGACGAGGCCTGACTCCCCTGGGGAGACTCCAGAAGTACCCAAAGATCCATGTCAGCCCCTGTGAGGAATCCTCGGTTCCGGCCCTGACTCCACACAAGGTTTTTGGCCCTGGTATCGACGGGAGAGGAATCCCGAGAGGCCCCCTAGCAACTCGCATGGGGACTGGCCTCTCCTGAGGCCACCAGGGCGGGTCCCTGACGTCCCCGTCGTAACTCGAGAACACCTGCCACAACTCGAGAAAATCCAGGAAGTTCTCCCTTCCAGGCGAGATGAGGCCTATTTCCGATGAGGCGTCTGGAGACTAATGACACCTAACCTCTGGAACTTCGAAAGGGTCTTTCACACCCTTGCTGCAACTCAAGAAGTTCACCGCCATACCCGTCTCCACTCGAGACGAAGCACGATGGTCCCGCCCACATCCAGAGGAGCCCCGATTCCCCCTCGGAGCTCGAGATGAGGGATCCTTTCCCTGCTTTCAACGGGAAAGAATTCCCGGCGTTCCCGTCGCATCTCAAGAGGAGGCACTCTCAACAGGAAAGGCGAGAGGAACTCCATGGTCGTACCACGATTCCAAGAGTCCCCCAGATGTCTCAGTCCATTCCAGAGGAAACTCTTTGCCCTGCACTGGCTCATCTTTCACGCCGAGGATCGACTCACACCACGGTGGCACGTGGGACAGCCCTGTGGGAAAGCCTCGAGGGAAAGCCTCGAGGGAAAACCACAGATCCTTTGATCCACGCCACTGGAAGCGTGACATTGCTGCTACAGCCTGGAAGGAAAGCGCACGTGCATGCCCCCACTCGAGACGAGGCCTGACTCCCCTGGGGAGACTCCAGAAGTACCCAAAGATCCATGTCAGCACCTGAGAGGAACCCTCGGTTCCGGCCCTGACTCCACACAAGGTTTTTGGCCCCGGTGTCGACGGGAGAGGAATCCCGAGAGGCCCCCTAGCAACTCGCATGGGGACTGGCCTCTCCTGAGGCCACCAGGGCGGGTCCCTGAGGTCCCCGTCGTAACTCGAGAACACCTGCTCCAACTCGAGAAAATCCAGGAAGTTCTCCCTTCCAGGCGAGATGAGGCCTGTTTCCGATGAGGCGTCTGGAGACTAATGACACCTAACCTCTGGAACTTCGAAAGGGTCTTTCACACCCTTGCTGCAACTCAAGAAGTTCACCGCCATACCCGTCTCCACTCGAGAGGAAGCACGATGGTCCCGCCCACATCCAGAGGAGCCCCGTTTCCCCCTCGGAGCTCGAGATGAGGGATCCTTTCCCTGCTTTCAACGGGGAAGAATTCCCGACGTTGCCGTCGCATCTCAAGAGGAGGCACTCTCAACAGGAAAGGCGAGAGGAACTCCATGGTCGTACCACCATTCCAAGAGTCCCCCAGATGTCTCAGTCCATTCCAGAGGAAGCTCTTTGCCCTGCACTGGCTCATCTTTCACGCCGAGGATCGACTCACACCACGGTGGCACGTGGGACAGCCCTGTGGGAAAGCCTCGAGGGAAAGCCTCGAGGGAAAACCACAGATCCTTTGATCCACGCGAAGGGAAGCGTGACATTGCTGCTACAGCCAGGAAGGAAAGCGCACGTGCATGCCCCGACTCGAGACGAGGCCTAACTCCCCTGGGGAGACTCAAGAAGTACCCAAAGATCCATGTCAGCCCCTGAGAGGAATCCTCGGTTCCGGCCCTGACTCCACACAAGGTTTTTGGCCCCGGTATCGACGGGAGAGGAATCCCGAGAGGCCCCCTAGCAACTCGCATGGGGACTGGCCTTTCCTGAGGCTACCAGGGCGGGTCATTGAGGTCCCCGTCGTAACTCGAGAACACCTGCCGCAACTCAAGAAAATCCAGGAAGTTCTCCCCTCCAGGCGAGATGAGGCCTATTTCCGGTGAGGCGTCTGGAGACTAATGACACCTAACCTCTGGAACTTCGAAAGGGTCTTTCACACCCTTGCTGCAACTGAAGAAGTTCACCGCCATACCCGTCTCCACTCGAGAGGAAGCACGATGGTCCCGCCCACATCCAGAGGAGCCCCGTTTTCCCCTCGGAGCTCGAGATTAGGAATCCTTTCCCTGCTTTCAACGGGAAAGAATTCCCGGCGTTCCCGTCGCATCTCAAGAGGAGGCACTTTCAACAGGAAAGTCGAGGGAACTCCATGGTCGTACCACCATTCCAAGAGTCCCCCAGATGTCTCAGTCCATTCCAGAGGAACCTCTTTGACCTGCACTGGCTCATCTTTCACGCCGAGGATCGACTCACACCACGGTGGCACGTGGGACAGCCCTGTGGGAAAGCCTCGAGGGAAAGCCTCGAGGGAAAACCACAGATCCTTTGATCCACGCGAAGGGAAGCATGACATTGCTGCTACAGCCTGGAAGGAAAGCGCACGTGCATGCCCCGACTCGAGACGAGGCCTGACTCCCCTGGGGAGACTCCAGAAGTACCCAGAGATCCATGTCAGCCCCTGAGAGGAATCCTCGGTTCCGGCCCTGACTCCACACAAGGTTTTTGGCCCCAGTATCGATGGGAGAGGAATCCCGAGAGGCCCCCTAGCAACTCGCATGGGGACTGGCCTCTCCTGAGGCAACCAGGGCGGGTCCCTGAGGTCCCCATCGTAACTCGAGAACACCTGCCGCAACTCGAGAAAATCCAGGAAGTTCTCCCTTCCAGGCGAGATGAGGCCTATTTCCGATGAGGCGTCTGGAGACTAATGACACCTAACCTCTGGAACTTCGAAAGGGTCTTTCACACCCTTGCTGCAACTAAAGAAGTTCACCGCCATACCCGTCTCCACTCGAGAGGAAGCACGATGGTCCCGCCCACATCCAGAGGAGCCCAGTTTCCCCCTCGGAGCTCGAGATGAGGGATCCTTTCCCTGCTTTCAACGGGAAAGAATTCCCGGCGTTGCCGTCGCATCTCAAGAGGAGGCACTCTCAACAGGAAAGGCGAGAGGAACTCCATGGTCGTACCACCATTCCAAGAGTCCCCCAGATGTCTCAGTCCATTCCAGAGGAAGCTCTTTGCCCTGCACTGGCTCATCTTTCACGCCGAGGATCGACTCACACAACGGTGGCACGTGGGACAGCCATGTGGGAAAGCCGCGAGGGAAAGCCTCGAGGGAAAACCACAGATCCTTTGATCCACGCGAAGGGAAGCGTGACATTGCTGCTACAGCCTGGAAGGAAAGCGCACGTGCATGCCCCCACTCGAGACGAGGCCTAACTCCCCTGGGGAGACTCCAGAAGTACCCAAAGATTCATGTCAGCCCCTGAGAGGAATCCTCGGTTCCGGCCCTGACACCACACAAGGTTTTTGGCCCCGGTATCGACGGGAGAGGAATCCCGAGAGGCCCCCTAGCAACTCGCATGGGGACTGGCCTCTCCTGAGGCCACCAGGGCGGGTCCCTGAGGTCCCCGTCGTAACTGGAGAACACCTGCCGCAACTCGAGAAAATCCAGGAAGTTCTCCCTTCCAGGCGAGATGAGGCCTATTTCCGATGAGGCGTCTGGAGACTAATGACACCTAAACTCTGGAACTTAGAAAGGGTCTTTCACACCCTTGCTGCACTCAAGAAGTTCACCGCCATACCCGTCTCCACTCGAGAGGATGCACGATGGTCCCGCCCACATCCAGAGGAGCCCCATTTCCCCCTCGTAGCTCGAGATGAGGGATCCTTTCCCTGCTTTCAACGGGAAAGAATTCCCGGCGTTCCCGTCGCATCTCAAGAGGAGGCACTCTCAACAGGAAAAGCGAGAGGAACTCCATGGTTGTACCACGATTCCAAGAGTCCCCCAGATGTCTCAGTCCATTCCAGAGGAACCTCTTTGCCCTGCACTGGCTCATCTTTCACGCCGAGGATCGACTCACACCACGGTGGCACGTGGGACAGCCCTGTGTGAAAGCCTCGAGGGAAAGCCTCGAGGGAAAACCACAGATCCTTTGATCCACGCGACGGGAAGCGTGACATTGCTGCTACAGCCTGGAAGGAAAGTGCACGTGCATGCCCCCACTCGAGACGAGGCCTGACTCCCCTGGGGAGACTCCAGAATTTCCCAAAGATCCATGTCAGCCCCTGAGAGGAACCCTCGGTTCCGGCCCTGACTCCACACAAGGTTTTTGGCCCCGGTATCGACGGGAGAGGAATCCCGAGAGGCCCTGTAGCAACTCGCATGGGGACTGGCCTCTCCTGAGGCCACCAGGGCGGGTCCCTGTGGTCCCGGTCGTAACTCGAGAACACCTGCCGCAACTCGAGAAAATCCCGGAAGTTCTCCCTTCCAGGCGAGATGAGGCCTATTTCCGATGAGGCGTCTGGAGACTAATGACACCTAACCTCTGGAACTTCGAAAGGGGCTTTCACACCCTTGCTGCACTCAAGAAGTTCACCGCCATACCCGTCTCCACTCGAGAGGAAGCACGATGGTCCCGCCCACATCCAGAGGAGCCCCGTTTCCCCCTCGGAGCTCGAGATGAGGGATCCTTTCCCTGCTTTCAACGGGAAAGAATTCCCGGCGTTCCCGTCGCATCTCAAGAGGAGGCACTCTCAACAGGAAAGGCGAGAGGAACTCCATGGTCGTACCACGATTCCAAGAGTCCCCCAGATGTCTCAGTCCATTCCAGAGGAAACTCTTTGCCCTGCACTGGCTCATCTTTCACGCCGAGGATCGACTCACACCACGGTGGCACGTGGGACAGCCCTGTGGGAAAGCCTCGAGGGAAAGCCTCGAGGGAAAACCACAGATCCTTTGATCCACGCCACGGGAAGCGTGACATTGCTGCTACAGCCTGGAAGGAAAGTGCACGTGCATGCCCCCACTCGAGACGACGCCTGACTCCCCTGGGGAGACTCCAGAAGTACCCAAAGATCCATGTCAGCCCCTGTGAGGAATCCTCGGTTCCGGCCCTGACTCCACACAAGGTTTTTGGCCCCGGTATCGACGGGAGAGGAATCCCGAGAGGCCCCCTAGCAACTCGCATGGGGACTGGCCTCTCCTGAGGCCACCAGGCCGGGTCCCTGAGGTCCCCGTCGTAACTCGAGAACACCTGCCGCAACTCGAGAAAATCCAGGAAGTTCTCCCTTCCAGGCGAGATGAGGCCTATTTCCGATGAGGCGTCTGGAGACTAATGACACCTAACCTCTGGAACTTCGAAAGGGTCTTTCACACCCTTGCTGCAACTCAAGAAGTTCACCGCCATACCCGTCTCCACTCGAGAGGAAGCACGATGGTCCCCCCCACATCCAGAGGAGCCCCGTTTCCCCCTCGGAGCTCGAGATGAGGGATCCTTTCCCTGCTTTCAACGGGAAAGAATTCCCGGCGTTCCCATCGCATCTCAAGAGGAGGCACTCTCAACAGGAAAGGCGAGAGGAACTCCATGGTCGTACCACCATTCCAAGAGTCCCCCAGATGTCTCAGTCCATTCCAGAGGAACCTCTTTGCCCTGCACTGGCTCATCTTTCACGCCGAGGATCGACTCACACCACGGTGGCACGTGGGATAGCCCTGTGGGAAAGCCTCGAGGGAAAGCCTCGAGGGAAAACCACAGATCCTTTGATCCACGCGACGGGAAGCGTGACATTGCTGCTACAGCCTGGAAGGAAAGCGCACGTGCATGCCCCCACTCGAGACGAGGCCTGACTCCCCTGGGGAGACTCCAGAAGTACCCAAAGATCCATGTCAGCACCTGAGAGGAACCCTCGGTTCCGGCCCTGACTCCACACAAGGTTTTTGGCCCCGGTGTCGACGGGAGAGGAATCCCGAGAGGCCCCCTAGCAACTCGCATGGGGACTGGCCTCTCCTGAGGCCACCAGGGCGGGTCCCTGAGGTCCCCGTCGTAACTCGAGAACACCTGCTCCAACTCGAGAAAATCCAGGAAGTTCTCCCTTCCAGGCGAGATGAGGCCTGTTTCCGATGAGGCGTCTGGAGACTAATGACACCTAACCTCTGGAACTTCGAAAGGGTCTTTCACACCCTTGCTGCAACTCAAGAAGTTCACCGCCATACCCGTCTCCACTCGAGAGGAAGCACGATGGTCCCGCCCACATCCAGAGGAGCCCCGTTTCCCCCTCGGAGCTCGAGATGAGGGATCCTTTCCCTGCTTTCAACGGGGAAGAATTCCCGGCGTTCCCGTCGCATTTCAAGAGGAGGCACTCTCAACAGGAAAGGCGAGAGGAACTCCATGGTCGTACCACCATTCCAAGAGTCCCCCAGATGTCTCAGTCCATTCCAGAGGAACCTCTTTGCCCTGCACTGGCTCATCTTTCACGCCGAGGATCGACTCACACCACGGTGGTACGTGGGACAGCCCTGTGGGAAAGCCTCGAGGGAAAGCCTCCAGGGAAAACCACAGATCCTTTGATCCACTCGAAGGGAAGAGTGACATTGCTGCTACAGCCTGGAAGGAAAGCGCACGTGCATGCCCCCAATCGAGACGAGGCCTAACTCCCCTGGGGAGACTCCAGAAGTACCCAAAGATTCATGTCAGCCCCTGAGAGGAATCCTCGGTTCCGGCCCTGAATCCACACAAGGTTTTTGGCCCCGGTATCGACGGGAGAGGAATCCCGAGAGGCCCCCTAGCAACTCGCATGGGGACTGGCCTCTCCTGAGGCCACCAGGGCGGGTCCCTGTGGTCCCAGTCGTAACTCGAGAACACCTGCCGCAACTCGAGAAAATCCAGGAAGTTCTCCCTTCCAGGCGAGATGAGGCCTATTTCCGATGAAGTGTCTGGAGACTAATGACACCTAACCTCTGAAACTTCGAAAGGGTCTTCCACACCCTTGCTGCAACTCAAGAAGTTCACCGCCATACCCGTCTCCACTCGATAGGAAGCACGATGGTCCCGCCCACATCCAGAGGAGCCCCGTTTCCCCCTCGGAGCTCGAGATGAGGGATCCTTTCCCTGCTTTCAACGGGAAAGAATTCCCGGCGTTCCCGTCGCATCTCAAGAGGAGGCACTCTCAACAGGAAAGGCGAGAGGAACTCCATGGTCGTACCACCATTCCAAGAGTCCCCCAGATGTCTCAGTCCATTCCCGAGGAACCTCTTTGCCCTGCACTGGCTCATCTTTCACGCCTAGGATCGACTCACACCACGCTGGCACTTGGGACAGCCCTGTGGGAAAGCCTCGAGGGAAAGCCTCGAGGGAAAACCACAGATCCTTTGATCCACGCTACGGGAAGCGTGACATTGCTGCTACAACCTGGAAGGAAAGAGCACGTGCATGCCCCCACTCGAGACGAGGCCTGACTCCCCTGGGGAGACTCCAGAAGTACCCAAAGATCCATGTCAGCCCCTGTGAGGAATCCTCGGTTCCGGCCCTGACTCCACACAAGGTTTTTGGCCCTGGTATCGACGGGAGAGGAATCCCGAGAGGCCCCCTAGCAACTCGCATGGGGACTGGCCTCTCCTGAGGCCACCAGGGCGGGTCCCTGACGTCCCCGTCGTAACTCGAGAACACCTGCCACAACTCGAGAAAATCCAGGAAGTTCTCCCTTCCAGGCGAGATGAGGCCTATTTCCGATGAGGCGTCTGGAGACTAATGACACCTAACCTCTGGAACTTCGAAAGGGTCTTTCACACCCTTGCTGCAACTCAAGAAGTTCACCGCCATACCCGTCTCCACTCGAGACGAAGCACGATGGTCCCGCCCACATCCAGAGGAGCCCCGATTCCCCCTCGGAGCTCGAGATGAGGGATCCTTTCCCTGCTTTCAACGGGAAAGAATTCCCGGCGTTCCCGTCGCATCTCAAGAGGAGGCACTCTCAACAGGAAAGGCGAGAGGAACTCCATGGTCGTACCACCATTCCAAGAGTCCCCCAGATGTCTCAGTCCATTCCAGAGGAACCTCTTTGCCCTGCACTGGCTCATCTTTCACGCCTAGGATCGACTCACACCACGCTGGCACTTGGGACAGCCCTGTGGGAAAGCCTCGAGGGAAAGCCTCGAGGGAAAACCACAGATCCTTTGATCCACGCGACGGGAAGCGTGACATTGCTGCTACAGCCTGGAAGGAAAGTGCACGTGCATGCCCCCACTCGAGACGAGGCCTGACTCCCCTGGGGAGACTCCAGAATTTCCCAAAGATCCATGTCAGCCCCTGAGAGGAACCCTCGGTTCCGGCCCTGACTCCACACAAGGTTTTTGGCCCCGGTATCGACGGGAGAGGAATCCCGAGAGGCCCTGTAGCAACTCGCATGGGGACTGGCCTCTCCTGAGGCCACCAGGGCGGGTCCCTGTGGTCCCGGTCGTAACTCGAGAACACCTGCCGCAACTCGAGAAAATCCCGGAAGTTCTCCCTTCCAGGCGAGATGAGGCCTATTTCCGATGAGGCGTCTGGAGACTAATGACACCTAACCTCTGGAACTTCGAAAGGGGCTTTCACACCCTTGCTGCACTCAAGAAGTTCACCGCCATACCCGTCTCCACTCGAGAGGAAGCACGATGGTCCCGCCCACATCCAGAGGAGCCCCGTTTCCCCCTCGGAGCTCGAGATGAGGGATCCTTTCCCTGCTTTCAACGGGAAAGAATTCCCGGCGTTCCCCTCGCATCTCAAGAGGAGGCACTCTCAACAGGAAAGGCGAGAGGAACTCCATGGTCGTACCACGATTCCAAGAGTCCCCCAGATGTCTCAGTCCATTCCAGAGGAAACTCTTTGCCCTGCACTGGCTCATCTTTCACGCCGAGGATCGACTCACACCACGGTGGCACGTGGGACAGCCCTGTGGGAAAGCCTCGAGGGAAAGCCTCGAGGGAAAACCACAGATCCTTTGATCCACGCCACTGGAAGCGTGACATTGCTGCTACAGCCTGGAAGGAAAGCGCACGTGCATGCCCCCACTCGAGACGAGGCCTGACTCCCCTGGGGAGACTCCAGAAGTACCCAAAGATCCATGTCAGCACCTGAGAGGAACCCTCGGTTCCGGCCCTGACTCCACACAAGGTTTTTGGCCCCGGTGTCGACGGGAGAGGAATCCCGAGAGGCCCCCTAGCAACTCGCATGGGGACTGGCCTCTCCTGAGGCCACCAGGGCGGGTCCCTGAGGTCCCCGTCGTAACTCGAGAACACCTGCTCCAACTCGAGAAAATCCAGGAAGTTCTCCCTTCCAGGCGAGATGAGGCCTGTTTCCGATGAGGCGTCTGGAGACTAATGACACCTAACCTCTGGAACTTCGAAAGGGTCTTTCACACCCTTGCTGCAACTCAAGAAGTTCACCGCCATACCCGTCTCCACTCGAGAGGAAGCACGATGGTCCCGCCCACATCCAGAGGAGCCCCGTTTCCCCCTCGGAGCTCGAGATGAGGGATCCTTTCCCTGCTTTCAACGGGGAAGAATTCCCGGCGTTCCCGTCGCATTTCAAGAGGAGGCACTCTCAACAGGAAAGGCGAGAGGAACTCCATGGTCGTACCACCATTCCAAGAGTCCCCCAGATGTCTCAGTCCATTCCAGAGGAAGCTCTTTGCCCTGCACGTGCTTATCTTTCACGCCGAGGATCGACTCACACCACGGTGGCACGTGGGACAGCCCTGTGGGAAAGCCTCGAGGGAAAGCCTCCAGGGAAAACCACAGATCCTTTGATCCACGCGAAGGGAAGAGTGACATTGCTGCTACAGCCTGGAAGGAAAGGGCACGTGCATGCCCCCACTCGAGACGAGGCCTAACTCCCCTGGGGAGACTCCAGAAGTACCCAAAGATTCATGTCAGCCCCTGAGAGGAATCCTCGGTTCCGGCCCTGACTCCACACAAGGTTTTTGGCCCCGGTATCGACGGGAGAGGGATCCCGAGAGGCCCCCTAGCAACTCGCATGGGGACTGGCCTCTCCTGAGGCCACCAGGGCGGGTCCCTGAGGTCCCCGTCGAAACTCGAGAACACCTGCCGCAACTCGAGAAAATCCAGGAAGTTCTCCCTTCCAGGCGAGATGAGGCCTATTTCCGATGAGGCGTCTGGAGACTAATGACACCTAACCTCTTGAACTTCGAAAGGGTCTTTCACACCCTTGCTGCAACTCAAGAAGTTCGCCGCCATACCCGTCTCCACTCGAGAGGAAGCACGATGGTCCCGCCCACATCCAGAGGAGCCCCGTTTCCCCCTCGGAGCTCGAGATGAGGGATCCTTTCCCTGCTTTCAACGGGAAAGAATTCCCGGCGTTCCCGTCGCATCTCAAGAGGAGGCACTCTCAACAGGAAAGGCGAGAGGAACTCCATGGTCGTACCACCATTCCAAGAGTCCCCCAGATGTCTCAGTCCATTCCAGAGGAACCTCTTTGCCCTGCACTGGCTCATCTTTCACGCCGAGGATCGACTCACACCACGGTGGCACGTGGGACAGCCCTGTGGGAAAGCCTCGAGGGAAAGCCTCGAGGGAAAACCACAGATCCTCTGATCCACTCGAAGGGAATCGTGACATTGCTGCTACAGCCTGGAAGGAAAGCGCACGTGCATGCCCCCACTCGAGACGAGGCCTAACTCCCCTGGGGAGACTCCAGAAGTACCCAAAGATCCATGTCAGCCCCTGTTAGGAATCCTCGGTTCCGGCCCTTACTCCCCACAAGGTTTTTGGCCCCGGTATCGACGGGAGAGGAATCCCGAGAGGCCCCCTAGCAACTCGCATGGGGACTGGCCTCTCCTGAGGCCACCAGGGCGGGTCCCTGAGGTCCCCGTCGTAACTCGAGAACACCTGCACCAACTCGAGAAAATCCAGGAAGTTCTCCCTTCCAGGCGAGATGAGGCCTATTTCCGATGAGGCGTCTGGAGACTAATGACACGTAACCTCTGGAACTTCGAAAGGGTCTTTCACACCCTTGCTGCAAATCAAGAAGTTCACCGCCATACCCGTCTCCACTCGAGAGGAAGCACGATGGTCCCGCCCACATCCAGAGGAGCCCCGTTTCCCCCTCGTAGCTCGAGATGAGTGATCCTTTCCCTGCTTTCAACGGGAAAGAATTCCGGGCGTTCCCGTCGCATCTCAAGAGGAGGCACTCTCAACAGGAAAGGCGAGAGGAACTCCATGGTCGTACCACCATTCCAAGAGTCCCCCAGATGTCTCAGTCCATTCCAGAGGAACCTCTTTGCCCTGCACTGGCTCATCTTTCACGCCGAGGATCGACTCACACCACGGTGGCACGTGGGACAGCCCTGTGGGAAAGCCTCGAGGGAAAGCCTCGAGGGAAAACCACAGATCCTTTGATCCACGCGAAGGGAAGCGTGACATTGCTGCTACAGCCTGGAAGGAAAGCGCACGTGCATGCCCCCACTCGAGACGAGGCCTGACTCCCCTGGGGAGACTCCAGAAGTACCCAAAGATCCATGTCAGCCCCTGAGAGGAATCCTCGGTTCCGGCCCTGACTCCACACAAGGTTTTTGGCCCCGGTATTGATGGGAGAGGAATCCCGAGAGGCCCCCTAGCAACTCGCATGTGGACTGGCCTCTCCTGAGGCCACCAGGGCGGGTCCCTGAGGTCCCCGTCGTAACTCGAGAACACCTGCAGCAACTCGAGAAAATCCAGGAAGTTCTCCCTTCCAGGCGAGATGAGGCCTATTTCCGATGAGGCGTCTGGAGACTAATGACACGTAACCTCTGGAACTTCGAAAGGGTCTTTCACACCCTTGCTGCAACTCAAGAAGTTCACCGCCATACCCGTCTCCACTCGAGAGTAAGCACGATGTTCCCGCCCACATCCAGAGGAGCCCCGTTTCCCCCTCGTAGCTCGAGATGAGGGATCCTTTCCCTGCTTTCAACGGGAAAGAATTCCCGGTGTTCCCGTCGCATCTCAAGAGGAGGCACTCTCAACAGGAAAGGCGAGAGGAACTCCATGGTCGTACCACCATTCCAAGAGTCCCCCAGATGTCTCAGTCCATTCCAGAGGAACCTCTTTGCCCTGCTCTGGCTCATCTTTCACGCCGAGGATCGACACACTCCACGGTGGCACGTGGGACAGCCCTGTCTAAAGCCTCGAGGGAAAGCCTCGAGGGAAAACCACAGATCCTTTGATCGACGCGAAGGGAATCGTGACATTGCTGCTACAGCCTGGAAGGAAAGCGCACGTGCATGCCCCCACTCTAGACGAGGCCTGACTCCCCTGGGGAGACTCCAGAAGTACCCAAAGTTCCATGTCAGCCCCTGAGAGGAATCCTCGGTTCCGGCCCTGACTCCACAAAAAGTTTTTGGCCCCGGTATCGACGGGAGAGTAATCCCGAGTGGTCCCCTAGCAACTCGCATGAGGACCGGCCTCTCCTGAGGCCACCAGGGCGGGTCCCTGAGGTCCCCGTCGTAACTCGAGAACACCTGCCGCATCTCGAGAAAATCCAGGAAGTTCTCCCTTCCAGGCGACATGAGGCCTATTTCCGATGAGGCGTCTGGAGACTAATGACACCTAACCTCTGGAACTTCGAAAGGGTCTTTCACACCCTTGCTGCAACTCAAGAAGTTCACCGCCATACCCGTCTTCACTCGAGAGGAAGCACGATGGTCCCGCCCACATCCAGAGGAGCCCTGTTTCCCCCTCGGAGCTCGAGATGAGGGATCCTTTCCCTGCTTTCAACGGGAAAGAATTCCCGGCGTTCCCGTCGCATCTCAAGAGGAGGCACTCTCAACAGGAAAGGCGAGAGGAACTCCATGGTCGTACCACCATTCCAAGAGTCCCCCAGATGTCTCAGTCCATTCCAGAGGAACCTCTTTGCCCTGCACTGACTCATCTTTCACGCCGAGGATCGACTCACACCACGGTGGCACGTGGGACAGCCCTGTGGGAAAGCCTCGAGGGAAAGCCTCGAGGGAAAACCACAGATCCTTTGATAAACTCGAAGGAAATCGTGACATTGCTGCTACAGCCTGGAAGGAAAGCGCACGTGCATTCTCCCACTCGAGACGAGGCCTAACTCCCCTGGGGAGACTCCAGAAGTACCCACAGATCCATGTCAGCCCCTGAGAGGAATCCTCGGTTCCGGCCCTGACTCCACACAAGGTTTTTGGCCCCGGTATCGATGGGAGAGGGATCCCGAGAGGCCCCCTAGCAACTCGCATGGGGACTGGCCTCTCCTGAGGCCACCAGGGCGGGTCCCTGAGGTCCCCGTCGTAACTCGAGAACACCTGCCGCAACTCAAGAAAATCCAGGAAGTTCTCCCTTCCAGGCGAGATGAGGCCTATTTCCGATGAGGCGTCTGGAGACTAATGACACCTAACCTCTGGAACTTCGAAAGGGATTTTCACACCCTTGCTGCAACTCAAGAAGTTCGCGGCCATACCCGTCTCCACTCGAGAGGAAGCACGATGGTCCCGCCCACATCCAGAGGAGCCCTGTTTCCCCCTCGGAGCTCGAGATGAGGGATCCTTTCCCTGCTTTAAACGGGAAAGAATTCCCGGCGTTCCCGGCGCATCTCAAGAGGAGGCACTCTCAACAGGAAAGACGAGAGGAACTCCATGGTCGTACCACCATTCCAGGAGTCCCCCAGATGTCTCAGTCCATTCCAGAGGAACCTCTTTGCCCTGCACTGGCTCATCTTTCACGCCGAGGATCGACTCACACCACGGTGGCACGTGGGACGGCCCTGTGGGAAAGCCTCGAGGGAAAGCCTCCAGGGAAAACGACAGATCCTTTGATCCACGCGACGGGAAGCGTGACATTGCTGCTAGAGCCTGGAAGGAAAGCGCACGTGCATGACCCCACTCGGGACGAGGCCTGACTCCCCTGTGGAGACTCCAGAAGTACCCAAAGATCCATGTCAGCCCCTGAGAGGAACCCTCGTTTCCGGCCCTGACTCCACACAAGGTTTTTGGCCCCGGTATCGACGGGAGAGGAATCCCGAGAGGCCCCCTAGCAACTCGCATGGGGACTGGCCTCTCCTGAGGCCACCAGGGCGGGTCCCTGAGGTCCCCGTCGTAACTCGAGAACACCTGCCACAACTCGAGAAAATCCAGGAAGTTCTCCCTTCCAGGCGAGATGAGGCCTATTTCCGATGAGGCGTCTGGAGACTAATGACACCTAACCTCTGGAACTTCGAAAGGGTCTTTCACACCCTTGCTGCAACTCAAGAAGTTCACCGCCATACCCGTCTCCACTCGAGAGGAAGCACGATGGTCCCGCCCACATCCAGAGAAGCCCCGTTTCCCCCTCGTAGCTCGAGATGAGGGATCCTTGCCCTGCTTTCAACGGGAAAGAATTCCCGGCATTCCCGTCGCATCTCAAGAGGAGGCACTCTCAACAGGATAGGCGAGAGGAACTCCATGGTCGTACCACCATTCCAAGAGTCCCCCGGATGTCTCAGTCCATTCCAGAGGAACCTCTTTGCCCTGCACTGGCTCATCTTTCACGCCGAGGATCGACCCACACCACGGTGGCACGTGGAACAGCCCTGTGGGAAAGCCTCGAGGGAAAGCCTCGAGGGAAAACCACAGATCCTTTCATCCACGCGAAGGGAAGCGTGACATTGCTGCTACAGCCTGGAAGGAAAGCGCCCGTGCATGCCCCCACTCGAGACGAGGACTGACTCCCCAGAGGAGACTCCAGAAGTACCCAAAGATCCATGTCAGCCCCTGAGAGGAACCCTCGTTTCCGGCCCTGTCTCCACACAAGGTTTTTGGCCCCGGTATCGACGGGAGAGGAATCCCGAGAGGCCCCCTAGCAACTCGCATGGTGACTGGCCTCTCCTGAGGCCACCAGGGCGGGTCCCTGAGGTCCCCGTCGTAACTCGAGAAAACCTGCCACAACTCGAGAAAATCCAGGAAGTTCTCTCTTCCAGGCGAGATAAGGCCTATTTCCGATGAGGCGTCTGGAGACTAATGACACCTAACCTCTGGAACTTCGAAAGGGTCTTTCACACCCTTGCTGCAACTCAAGAAGTTCACCGCCATACCCGTCTCCACTCGAGAGGAAGCACGATGGTCCCGCCCACATCCAGAGGAGCCCCGTTTCCCCCTCGTAGCTCGAGATGAGGGATCCTTGCCCTGCCTTCAACGGGAAAGAATTCCCGGCGTTCCCGTCGCATCTCAAGAGGAGGCACTCTCAACAGGAAAGGCGAGAGGAACTCCATGGTCGTACCACCATTCCAAGAGTCCCCCAGATGTCTCAGTCCATTCCAGAGGAACCTCTTTGCCCTGCACTGGCTCATCTTTCACGCCGAGGATCGACCCACACCACGGTGGCACGTGGGACAGCCCTGTGGGAAAGCCTCGAGGGAAAGCCTCGAGGGAAAACCCCAGATCCTTTGATCCACGCGAAGGGAAGCGTGACATTGCTGCTACAGCCTGGAAGGAAAGCGCACGTGCATGCCCCCACTCGAGACGAGGCCTGACTCCCCTGGGGAGACTCCAGAAGTACCCAAAGATCCATGTAAGCCCCTGAGAGGAATCCTCGGTTCCGGCCCTGACTCCACACAAGGTTTTTGGCCCCGGTATCGACGGGAGAGCAATCCCGAGAGGCCCCCTAGCAACTCGCAAGGGGACTGGCCTCTCCTGAGGCCACCAGGGCGGGTCCCTGAGGTCCCCGTCGTAACACGAGAACACCTGCCGGAACTCGAGAAAATCCGGGAAGTTCTCCATTCCAGGCGAGATTAGGCCTATTTCCGATGAGGCGTCTGGAGACTAATGACACCTAACCTCTGGAACTTCGAAAGGGTCTTTCACACCCTTACTGCAACTCAAGAAGTTCACCGCCATACCCGTCTCCACTCAAGAGGAAGCACGATGGTCCCGCCCACATCCAGAGGAGCCCCGTTTCCCCCTCGAAGCTCGAGATGAGGGATCCTTTCCCTGCTTTAAACGGGAAAGAATTCCCGGCGTTCCCGTCGCGTCTCAAGAGGAGGCACTCTCAACAGGATAGGCGAGAGGAACTCCATGGTCGTACCACCATTCCAAGAGTCCCCCGGATGTCTCAGTCCATTCCAGAGGAACCTCTTGGCCCTGCACTGGCTCATCTTTCACGCCGAGGATCGACCCACACCACGGTGGCACGTGGAACAGCCCTGTGGGAAAGCCTCGAGGGAAAGCCTCGAGGGAAAACCACAGATCCTTTCATCCACGCGAAGGGAAGCGTGACATTGCTGCTACAGCCTGGAAGGAAAGCGCCCGTGCATGCCCCCACTCGAGACGAGGCCTGACTCCCCAGAGGAGACTCCAGAAGTACCCAAAGATCCATGTCAGCCCCTGAGAGGAACCCTCGTTTCCGGCCCTGTCTCCACACAAGGTTTTTGGCCCCGGTATCGACGGGAGAGGAATCCCGAGAGGCCCCCTAGCAACTCGCATGGTGACTGGCCTCTCCTGAGGCCACCAGGGCGGGTCCCTGAGGTCCCCGTCGTAACTCGAGAAAACCTGCCACAACTCGAGAAAATCCAGGAAGTTCTCTCTTCCAGGCGAGATGAGGCCTATTTCCGATGAGGCGTCTGGAGACTAATGACACCTAACCTCTGGAACTTCGAAAGGGTCTTTCACACCCTTGCTGCAACTCAAGAAGTTCACCGCCATACCCGTCTCCACTCGAGAGGAAGCACGATGGTCCCGCCCACATCCAGAGGAGCCCCGTTTCCCCCTCGTAGCTCGAGATGAGGGATCCTTGCCCTGCCTTCAACGGGAAAGAATTCCCGGCGTTCCCGTCGCATCTCAAGAGGAGGCACTCTCAACAGGAAAGGCGAGAGGAACTCCATGGTCGTACCACCATTCCAAGAGTCCCCCAGATGTCTCAGTCCATTCCAGAGGAACCTCTTTGCCCTGCACTGGCTCATCTTTCACGCCGAGGATCGACCCACACCACGGTGGCACGTGGGACAGCCCTGTGGGAAAGCCTCGAGGGAAAGCCTCGAGGGAAAACCCCAGATCCTTTGATCCACGCAAAGGGAAGCGTGACATTGCTGCTACAGCCTGGAAGGAAAGCGCACGTGCATGCCCCCACTCGAGACGAGGCCTGACTCCCCTGGGGAGACTCCAGAAGTACCCAAAGATCCATGTCAGCCCCTGAGAGGAATCCTCGGTTCCGGCCCTGACTCCACACAAGGTTTTTGGCCCCGGTATCGACGGGAGAGCAATCCCGAGAGGCCCCCTAGCAACTCGCAAGGGGACTGGCCTCTCCTGAGGCCACCAGGGCGGGTCCCTGAGGTCCCCGTCGTAAATCGAGAACACCTGCCGGAACTCGAGAAAATCCGGGAAGTTCTCCATTCCAGGCGAGATGAGGCCTATTTCCGATGAGGCGTCTGGAGACTAATGACACCTAACCTCTGGAACTTCGAAAGGGTCTTTCACACCCTTACTGCAACTCAAGAAGTTCACCGCCATACCCGTCTCCACTCAAGAGGAAGCACGATGGTCCCGCCCACATCCAGAGGAGCCCCGTTTCCCCCTCGAAGCTCGAGATGAGGGATCCTTTCCCTGCTTTAAACGGGAAAGAATTCCCGGCGTTCCCGTCGCATCTCAAGAGGAGGCACTCTCAACAGGAAAGACGAGAGGAACTCCATGGTCGTACCACCATTCCAAGAGTCCCCCATATGTCTCAGTCCATTCCAGAGGAACCTCTTTGCCCTGCACTGGCTCATCTTTCACGCCGAGGATCGACTCACACCACGGTGGCACGTGGGACGGCCCTGTCGGAAAGCCTCGAGGGAAAGCCTCCAGGGAAAACCCCAGATCCTTTGATCCACGCGACGGGAAGCGTGACATTGCTGCTACAGCCTGGAAGGAAAGCGCACGTGCATGCCCCCACTCGGGACGAGGCCTGACTCCCCTGTGGAGACTCCAGAAGTACCCAAAGATCCATGTCAGCCCCTGAGAGGAATCCTCGGTTCCGGCCCTGACTCCACACAAGGTTTTTGGCCCCGGTATCGACGGGAGAGCAATCCCGAGAGGCCCCCTAGCAACTCGCATGGGGACTGGCCTCTCCTGAGGCCACCAGGGCGGGTCCCTGAGGTCCCCGTCGTAACTCGAGAACACCTGCCGCAACTCGAGAAAATCCGGGAAGTTCTCCATTCCAGGCGAGATGAGGCCTATTTCCGATGAGGCGTCTGGAGACTAATGACACCTAACCTCTGGAACTTCGAAAGGGTCTTTCACACCCTTACTGCAACTCAAGAAGTTCACCGCCATACCCGTCTCCACTCAAGAGGAAGCACGATGGTCCCGCCCACATCCAGAGGAGCCCCGTTTCCCCCTCGAAGCTCGAGATGAGGGATCCTTTCCCTGCTTTCAACGGGAAAGAATTCCCGGCGTTCCCGTCGCATCTCAAGAGGAGGCACTCTCAACAGGAAAGACGAGAGGAACTCCATGGTCGTACCACAATTCCAAGAGTCCCCCAGATGTCTCAGTCCATTCCAGAGGAACCTCTTTGCCTTGCACTGGCTCATCTTTCATGCCGAGGATCCACTCACACCACGGTGGCACGTGAGACAGCCCTGTGGGAAAGCCTCGAGGGAAAGCCTCGAGGGAAAACCACAGATCCTTTGATCCACGCGACGGGAAGCGTGACATTGATGCTACAGCCTGAAAGGAAAGCGCACGTGCATGCCCCCACTCGAGACGAGGCCTGACTCCCCTGGGGAGACTCCAGAAGTACCCAAAGATCCATGTCAGCCCCTGAGAGGAACCCTCGGTTCCGGCCCTGACTCCACACAAGGATGTTGGCCCCGGTATCGACGGGAGAGGAATCCCGAGAGGCCCCCTAGCAACTCGCATGGGGACTGGCCTCTCCTGAGGCCACCAGGGCGGGTCCCTGAGGTCCCCGTCGTAACTCGAGAACACCTGCCGCAACTCGACAAAATCCGGGAAGTTCTCCATTCCAGGCGAGATGAGGCCTATTTCCGATGAGGCGTCTGGAGACTAATGACACCTAACCTCTGGAACTTCGAAAGGGTCTTTCACACCCTTGCTGCAACTCAAGAAGTTCACCGCCATACCCGTCTCCACTCGAGAGGAAGCACGATGGTCCCGACCCCATCCAGAGGAGCCCCGTTTCCCCCTCGTAGCTCGAGTTGAGGGATCCTTTCCCTGCTTTCAACGGGAAAGAATTCCCGGCGTTCCCGTCGCATCTCAAGAGGAGGCACTCTCAACAGGAAAGGCGAGAGGAACTCCATGGTCGTACCACCATTCCAAGAGTCCCCCAGATGTCTCAGTCCATTCCAGAGGAACCTCTTTGCCCTGCACTGGCTCATCTTTCACGCCGAGGATCGACTCACACAACGGTGGCACGTGGGACAGCCCTGTGGGAAAGCCTCGAAGGAAAACCACAGATCCTTTGATCCACGCGACGGGAAGCGTGACATTGCTGCTACAGCCTGGAAGGAAAGCGCACGTGCATGCCCCCACTCGAGACGAGGCCTGACTCCCCTGGGGAGACTCCAGAAGTACCCAAAGATCCATGTCAGCCCCTGAGAGGAATCCTCGGTTCCGGCCCTGACTCCACACAAGGTTTTTGGCCCCGGTATCGACGGGAGAGGAATCCCGAGAGGCCCCCTAGCAACTCGCATGGGGACTGGCCTCTCCTGAGGCCACCAGGGCGGGTCCCTGAGGTCCCCGTCGTAACTCGAGAACACCTGCCGCAACTCGAGAAAATCCAGGAAGTTCTCCCTTCCAGGCGAGATGAGGCCTATTTCCGATGAGGCGTCTGGAGACTAATGACACCTAACCTCTGGAACTTCGAAAGGGTCTTCCAGAACCTTGCTGCAACTCAAGAAGTTCACCGCCATACCCGTCTCCACTCGAGAGGAAGCACGATGGCCCGACCACATCCAGAGGAGCCCCGTTTCCCCCTCGTAGCTCGAGATAAGGGATCCTTTCCCGGCTTTCAACGGGAAAGAATTCCCGGCGTTCCCGTCGCATCTCAAGAGGAGGCACTCTCAACAGTAAAGGCGAGAGGAACCACATGGTCGTACCACCATTCCAAGAGTCCCCCAGATGTCTCAGTCCATTCCAGAGGAACCTCTTTGCCCTGCACTGGCTCATCTTTCATGCCGAGGATCCACTCACACCACGGTGGCACGTGGGACAGCCTTGTGGGAAAGCCTCGAGGGAAAGCCTCGAGGGAAAACCACAGATCCTTTGATCCACGCGACGGGAAGCGTGACATTGCTGCTACAGCCTGGAAGGAAAGCGCACGTGCATGCCGCCACTCGAGACGAGGCCTGACTCCCCTGGGGAGACTCCAGAAGTACCCAAAGATCCATGTCAGCCCCTGAGAGGAATCCTCGTTTCCGGCCCTGACTCCACACAAGGTTTTTGGCCCCGGTATCGACGGGAGAGGAATCCCGAGAGGCCCCCTAGCAACTCGCATGGGGACTGGCCTCTCCTGAGGCCACCAGGGCGGGTCCCTGAGGTCCCCGTCGTAACTCGAGAACACCTGCCGCAACTCGAGAAAATCCAGGAAGTTCTCCCTTCCAGGCGAGATGAGGCCTATTTCCGATGAGGCGTCTGGAGACTAATGACACCTAACCTCTGGAACTTCCAAAGAGTATTTCACACCCTTGCTGCAACTCAAGAAGTTCACCGCCATACCCATCTCCACTCGAGAGGAAGCACGATGGTCCCGCCCACATCCAGAGGAGCCCCGTTTCCCCCTCGTAGCTCGAGATGAGGGATCCTTTCCCTGCTTTCAACGGGAAAGAATTCCCGGCGTTCCCGTCGCATCTCAAGAGGAGGCACTCTCAACAAGAGAGGCGAGAGGAACTCCATGGTCGTACCACCATTCCAAGAGTCCCCCAGATGTCTCAGTCCATTCCAGAGGAACCTCTTTGCCCTGCACTGGCTCATCTTTCACGCCGAAGATCGACTCACACAACGGTGGCACGTGGGACAGCCCTGTGGGAAAGCCTCGAAGGAAAACCACAGATCCTTTGATATACGCGACGGGAAGCGTGACATTGCTGCTACAGCCTGGAAGGAAAGCGCACGTGCATGCCCCCACTCGAGACGAGGCCTGACTCCCCTGGGGAGACTCCAGAAGTACCCAAAGATCCATGTCAGCCCCTGAGAGGAATCCTCGGTTCCGGCCCTGACTCCACATAAAGTTTTTGGCCCCGGTATCGACGGGAGAGGAATCCCGAGAGGCCCCCTAGCAACTCGCATGGGGACTGGCCTCTCCTGAGGCCACCAGGGCTTGTCCCTGAGGTCCCCGTCGTAACTCGAGAACACCTGCCGCAACTCGAGAAAATCCAGGAAGTTCTCCCTTCCAGGCGAGATGAGGCCTATTTCCGATGAGGCGTCTGGAGACTAATGACACCTAACCTCTGGAACTTCGAAAGGGTCTTTCTCACCCTTGCTGCAACTCAAGAAGTTCTCCGCCATACCCGTCTCCACTCGAGAGGAAGCACGATGGCCCGACCACATCCAGAGGAGCCCCGTTTCACCCTCGTAGCTCGAGATGAGGGATCCTTTCCCTGCTTTCAACGGGAAAGAATTCCCGGTGTTCCCGTCGCATCTCAAGAGGAGGCACTCTCAACAGGAAAGGCGAGAGGAACTCCATGGTCGTACCACCATTCCAAGAGTCCCCCAGATGTCTCAGTCCATTCCAGAGGAACCTCTTTGCCCTGCACTGGCTCATCTTTCACGCCGAGGATCGATTCACACCACGGTGGCACGTGGGACAGCCCTGTGGGAAAGCCTCGAGGGAAAGCCTCGAGGGAAAACCACAGATCCTTTGATCCACGCGACGGGAAGCGTGACATTGATGCTACAGCCTGAAAGGAAAGCGCACGTGCATGCCCCCACTCGAGACGAGGCCTGACTCCCCTGGGGAGACTCCAGAAGTACCCAAAGATCCATGTCAGCCCCTGAGAGGAATCCTCGGTTCCGGCCCTGACTCCACACAAGGTTTTTGGCCCCGGTATTGACGGGAGAGGAATCCCGAGAGGCCCCCTAGCAACTCGCATGGGGACTGGCCTCTCCTGATGCCACCAGGGCGGGTCCCTGTGGTCCCCGTCGTAACTCGAGAACACCTGCCGCAACTCGAGAAAATCCAGGAAGTTCTCCCTTCCAGGCGAGATGAGGCCTATTTCCGATGAGGCGTGTGGAGACTAATGACACCTAACCTCTGGAACTTCGAAAGGGTTTTTCACACCCTTGCTGCAACTCAAGAAGTTCACCGCAATACCCGTCTCCACTCGAGAGGAAGCACGATGGTCCCGCCCAAATCCAGAGGAGCCCCGATTCCCCCTCGTAGCTCGAGATGAGGGATCCTTTCCCGGCTTTCAACGGGAAAGAATTCCCGGCGTTCCCGTCGCATCTCAAGAGGAGGCACTCTCAACAGTAAAGGCGAGAGGAACCACATGGTCGTACCACCATTCCAAGAGTCCCCCAGATGTCTCAGTCCATTCCAGAGGAACCTCTTTGCCCTGCACTGGCTCATCTTTCACGCCGAGGATCAACTCACACCACGGTGGCACGTGGGACGGCCCTGTGGGAAAGCCTCGAGGGAAAGCCTCCAGGGAAAACGACAGATCCTTTGATCCACGCGACGGGAAGCGTGACATTGCTGCTACAGCCTGGAAGGAAAGCGCACGTGCATGCCCCCACTCGGGACGAGGCCTGACTCCCCTGTGGAGACTCCAGAAGTACCCAAAGATCCATGTCAGCCCCTGAGAGGAACCCTCGTTTCCGGCCCTGACTCCACACAAGGTTTTTGGCCCCGGTATCGACGGGAGAGGAATCCCGAGAGGCCCCCTAGCAACTCGCATGGGGACTGGCCTCTCCTGAGGCCACCAGGGCGGGTCCCTGAGGTCCCCGTCGTAACTCGAGAACACCTGCCACAACTCGAGAAAATCCAGGAAGTTCTCCCTTCCAGGCGAGATGAGGCCTATTTCCGATGAGGCGTCTGGAGACTAATGACACCTAACCTCTGGAACTTCGAAAGGGTCTTTAACACCCTTGCTGCAACTCAAGAAGTTCACCGCCATACCCGTCTCCACTCGAGAGGAAGCACGATGGTCCCGCCCACATCCAGAGAAGCCCCGTTTCCCCCTCGTAGCTCGAGATGAGGGATCCTTTCCCTGCTTTAAACGGGAAAGAATTCCCGGCGTTCCCGTCGCATCTCAAGAGGAGGCACTCTCAACAGGAAAGACGAGAGGAACTCCATGGTCGTACCACCATTCCAAGAGTCCCCCAGATGTTTCAGTCCATTCCAGAGGAACCTCTTTGCCCTGCACTGGCTCATCTTTCACGCCGAGGATCGACTCACACCACGGTGGCACGTGGGACAGCCCTGTGGGAAAGCCTCGAGGGAAAGCCTCGAGGGAAAACCACAGATCCTTTGATCCACGCGACGGGAAGCGTGACATTGCTGCTACAGCCTGGAAGGAAAGTGCACGTGCATGCCCCCACTCGAGACGAGGCCTGACTCCCCTGGGGAGACTCCAGAAGTACCCAAAGATCCATGTCAGCCCTTGAGAGGAACCCTCGGTTCCGGCCCTGACTCCACACAAGGTTTTTGGCCCCGGTATGGACGGGAGAGGAATCCCGAGAGGCCCCCTAGCAACTCGCATGGGGACTGGCCTCTCCTGAGGCCACCAGGGCGGGTCCCTGAGGTCCCCGTCGTAACTCGAGAACACCTGCCGCAACTCGAGAAAATCCAGGAAGTTCTCCCTTCCAGGCGAGATGAGGCCTATTTCCGATGAGGCGTCTGGAGACTAATGACACGTAACCTCTGGAACTTCGAAAGGGTCTTTCACACCCTTGCTGCAACTCAAGAAGTTCACTGCCATACCCGTCTCCACTCGAGAGGAAGCACGATGGTCCCGCCCAAATCCAGAGGAGCCCCGTTTCCCCCTCGGAGCTCGAGATGAGGGATCCTTTCCCTGCTTTCAACGGGAAAGAATTCCCGGCGTTCCCGTCGCATCTCAAGAGGAGGCACTCTCAACAGGAAAGGCGAGAGGAACTCCATGGTCGTACCACCATTCCAGGAGTCCCCCAGATGTCTCAGTCCATTCCAGAGGAACCTCTTTGCCCTGCACTGGCTTATCTTTCACGCCGAGGATCGACTCACACCACGGTGGCACGTGGGACGGCCCTGTCGGAAAGCCTCGAGGGAAAGCTTCCAGGGAAAACCCCAGATCCTTTGATCCACGCGACGGGAAGCGTGACATTGCTGCTACAGCCTGGAAGGAAAGCGCACGTGCATGCCCCCACTCGGGACGAGGCCTAACTCCCCTGTGGAGACTCCAGAAGTACCTAAAGATCCATGTCACCCCTGAGAGGAACCCTCGTTTCCGGCCCTGACTCCACACAAGGTTTTTGGCCCCGGTATCGACGGGAGAGGAATCCCGAGAGGCCCCCTAGCAACTCGCAGGGACTGGCCTCTCCTGAGGCCACCAGGGCGGGTCCCTGAGGTCCCCGTCGTAACTCGAGAACACCTGCCACAACTCGAGAAAATCCAGGAAGTTCTCCCTTCCAGGCGAGATGAGGCCTATTTCCGATGAGGCGTCTGGAGACTAATGACACCTAACCTCTGGAACTTCGAAAGGGTCTTTCACACCCTTGCTGCAACTCAAGAAGTTCACCGCCTTACCCGTCTCCACTCGAGAGGAAGCACGATGGTCCCGCCCAAATCCAGAGGAGCCCCGTTTCCCCCTCGTAGCTCGAGATGAGGGATCCTTGCCCTGCTTTCAACGGGAAAGAATTCCCGGCGTTCCCGTCGCATCTCAAGAGGAGGCACTCTCAACAGGAAAGGCGAGAGGAACTCCATGGTCGTACCACCATTCCAAGAGTCCCCCAGATGTCTCAGTCCATTCCAGAGGAACCTCTTTGCCCTGCACTGGCTCATCTTTCACGCCGAGGATCGACCCACACCACGGTGGCACGTGGGACAGCCCTGTGGGAAAGCCTCGAGGGAAAGCCTCGAGGGAAAACCACAGATCCTTTGATCCACGCGAAGGGAAGCGTGACATTGCTGCTACAGCCTGGAAGGAAAGCCTACGTGCATGCCCCCACTCGAGACGAGGCCTGACTCCCCTGGGGAGACTCCAGAAGTACCCAAAGTTCCATGTCAGCCCCTGAGAGGAATCCTCGGTTCCGGCCCTGACTCCACACAAGGTTTTTGGCCCCGGTATCGACGGGAGAGCAATTCCGAGAGGCCCCCTAGCAACTCGCATGGGGACTGGCCTCTCCTGAGGCCACCAGGGCGGGTCCCTGAGGTCCCCGTCGTAACTCGAGAACACCTGCCGCAACTCGAAAAAATCCGGGAAGTTCTCCATTCCAGGCGAGATGAGGCCTATTTCGGATGAGGCGTCTGGAGACTAATGACACCTAAACTCTGGAACTTCGAAAGGGTCTTTCACACCCTTACTGCAACTCACGAAGTTCACCGCCATACCCGTCTCCACTCAAGAGGAAGCACGATGGTCCCGCCCACATCCAGAGGAGCCCCGTTTCCCCCTCGAAGCTCGAGATGAGGGATCCTTTCCCTGCTTTAAACGGGAAAGAATTCCCGCCGTTCCCGTCGCATCTCAAGAGGAGGCACTCTCAACAGGAAAGACGAGAGGAACTCCATGGTCGTACCACCATTCCAAGAGTCCCCCAGATGTCTCAGTCCATTCCAGAGGAACCTCTTTGCCCTGCACTGGCTCATCTTTCACGCCGAGGATCGTCTCACACCACGGTGGCACGTGGGACAGCCCTGTGGGAAAGCCTCGAGGGAAAGCCTCGAGGGAAAACCACAGATCCTTTGATCCACGCGATGGGAAGCGTGACATTGCTGCTACAGCCTGGAAGGAAAGTGCACGTGCATGCCCCCACTCGAGACGAGGCCTGACTCCCCTGGGGAGACTCCAGAAGTACCCAAAGATCCATGTAAGCCCCTGAGAGGAAACCTCGGTTCCGGCCCTGACTCCACACAAGGTTTTTGTCCCCGGTATGGACGGGAGAGGAATCCCGAGAGGCCCCCTAGCAACTCGCATGGGGACTGGCCTCTCCTGAGGCCACCAGGGCGGGTCCCTGAGGTCCCCGTCGTAATTCGAGAACACCTGCCGCAACTCGAGAAAATCCAGGAAGTTCTCCCTTCCAGGCGAGATGAGGCCTATTTCCGATGAGGCGTCTGGAGACTAATGACACCTAACCTCTGGAACTTCGAAAGGGTCTTTCACAGCCTTGCTGCAACTCAAGAAGTTCACCGCCATACCCGTCTCCACTCGAGAGGAAGCACGATGGTCCCGCCCACATCCAGAGGAGCCCCGTTTCCCCCTCATAGCTCGAGATGAGGGATCCTTTCCCTGCTTTCAACGGGAAAGAATTCCCGGCGTTCCCGTCGCATCTCAAGAGGAGGCACTCTCAACAGGAAAGGCGAGAGGAACTCCATGGTCGTACCACCATTCCAGGAGTCCCCCAGATGTCTCAGTCCATTCCAGAGGAACCTCTTTGCCCTGCACTGGCTCATCTTTCACGCCGAGGATCGACTCACACCACGGTGGCACGTGGGACAGCCCTGTGGGAAAGCCTCGAGGGAAAGCCTCGAGGGAAAACCACAGATCCTTTGAACCACGCGAAGGGAAGCGTGACATTGCTGCTACAGCCTGGATGGAAAGTGCACGTGCATGCCCCCACTCGAGACGAGGCCTAACTCCCCTGGGGAGACTCCAGAAGTACCCAAACATCCATGTCAACCCCTGAGAGGGATCCTCGGTTCCGGCCCTGACTCCACACAAGGTTTTTGGCCCCGGTATCGACGGGAGAGGAATCCCGAGAGGCCCCGTAGCAACTCGCATGGGGACTGGCCTCTCCTGAGGCCACCAGGGCGGGTCCCTGAGGTCCCCGTCGTAACTCGAGAACACCTGCCGCAACTCGAGAAAATCCGGGAAGTTCTCCCTTCCAGGCGAGATGACGCCTATTTCTGATGAGGCGTCTGGAGACTAATGACACCTAACCTCTGGAACTTCGAAAGGGTCTTTCACACCCTTGATGCAACTCAAGAAGTTCACCGCCATAACCGTCTGCACTCGAGAGGAAGCACGATGGTCCCGCCCACATCCAGAGGAGCCCCGTTTCCCCCTCGGAGCTCGAGATGAGGGATCCTTTCCCTGCTTTCAACGGGAAAGAATTCCCGGCGTTCCCGTCGCATCTCAAGAGGAGGCACTCTCAACAGGAAAGGCGAGAGGAACTCCATGGTCGTACCACCATTCCAAGAGTCCCCCAGATGTCTCAGTCCATTCCAGAGGAACCTCTTTGCCCTGCACTGGCTCATCTTTCATGCCGAGGATCGACTCACACCACGGTGGCACGTGGGACAGCCCTGTGGGAAAGCCTCGAGGGAAAGCCTCGAGGGAAAACCACAGATCCTTTGATCCACGCGAAGGGAAGCGTGACATTGCTGCTACAGCCTGGAAGGAAAGCGCACGTGCATGCCCCCACTCGAGACGAGGCCTGACTCCCCTGGGGAGACTCCAGAAGTACCCAAAGATCCATGTCAGCCCCTGAGAGGAACCCTCGTTTCCGGCCCTGACTCCACACAAGGTTTTTGGCCCCGGTATCGACGGGAGAGGAATCCCGAGAGGCCCCCTAGCAACTCGCATGGGGACTGGCCTCTCCTGAGGCCACCAGGGCGGGTCCCTGAGGTCCCCGTCGTAACTCGAGAACACCTGCCGCAACTCGAGAAAATCCAGGAAGTTCTCCCTTCCAGGCGAGATGAGGCCTATTTCCGATGAGGCGTCTGGAGACTAATGACACGTAACCTCTGGAACTTCGAAAGGGTCTTTCACACCCTTGCTGCAACTTAAGAAGTTCACCGCCATACCCGTCTCCACTCGAGAGGAAGCACGATGGTCCCGCCCACATCCAGAGGAGCCCCGTTTCCCCCTCGTAGCTCGAGATGAGGGATCCTTGCCCTGCCTTCAACCGGAAAGAATTCCCGGCGTTCCCGTCGCATCTCAAGAGGAGGCACTCACAACAGGAAAGGCGAGAGGAACTCCATGGTCGTACCACCATTCCAAGAGTCCCCCAGATGTCTCAGTCCATTCCAGAGGAAGCTCTTTGCCCTGCACTGGCTCATCTTTCACGCCGAGGATCGACCCACACCACGGTGGCACGTGGGACAGCCCTGTGGGAAAGCCTCGAGGGAAAGCCTCGAGGGAAAACCACAGATCCTTTGATCCACGCGACGGGAAGCGTGACATTGCTGCTACAGCCTGGAAGGAAAGTGCACGTGCATGCCCCCACTCGAGACGAGGCCTGACTCCCCTGGGGAGACTCCAGAAGTACCCAAACATCCATGTCAACCCCTGAGAGGAATCCTCGGTTCCGGCCCTGACTCCACACAAGGTTTTTGGCCACGGTATCGACGGGAGAGCAATCCCGAGAGGCCCCCTAGCAACTCGCATGGGGACTGCCCTCTCCTGAGGCCACTAGGGCGGGTCCCTGAGGTTCCCTTCGTAACTCGAGAACACCTGCCGCAACTCGAGAAAATCCGGGAAGTTCTCCCTTCCAGGCGAGATGAGGCCTATTTCCGATGAGGCGTCTGGAGACTAATGACACCTAACCTCTGGAACTTCGAAAGGGTCTTTCACAGCCTTGCTGCAACTCAAGAAGTTCACCGCCATACCCGTCTCCACTCGAGAGGAAGCACGATGGTCCCGCCCACATCCAGAGGAGCCCCGTTTCCCCCTCGGAGCTCGAGATGAGGGATCCTTTCCCTGCTTTCAACGGGAAAGAATTCCCGGCGTTCCCGTCGCATCTCAAGAGGAGGCACTCTCAACAGGAAAGGCGAGAGGAACTCCATGGTCGTACCACCATTGCAAGAGTCCCCCAGATGTCTCAGTCCATTCCAGAGGAACCTCTTTGCCCTGCACTGGCTCATCTTTCACGCCGAGGATCGACTCACACCACGGTGGCACGTGGGACAGCCCTGTGGGAAAGCCTCGAGGGAAAGCCTCGAGGGAAAACCACAGATCCTTTAATCCACGCGAAGGGAAGCGTGACATTGCTGCTACAGCCTGGAAGGAAAGCGCACGTGCATACCCCCACTTGAGACGAAGCCTGACTCCCCTGGGGAGACTCCAGAAGTACCCCAAGATCCATGTCAGCCCCTGCGAGGAATCCTCGGTTCCGGCCCTGACTCCACACAAGGATTTTGGCCCCGGTATCGACGGGAGAGGAATCCCGAGAGGCCCCCTAGCAACTCGCATGGGGACTCTCCTCTCCTGAGGCCACCAGGGCGGGTCCCTGAGGTCCCCGTCGTAACTCGAAAACACCTGCCGCAACTCGAGAAAATCCGGGAAGTTCTCCCTTCCAGGCGAGATGAGGCCTATTTCCGATGAGGCGTCTGGAGACTAATGACACCTAACCTCTGGAACTTCGAAAGGGTCTTTCACACCCTTGCTGCAACTCAAGAAGTTCACCGCCATACCCGTCTCCACTCGAGAGGAAGCACGATGGTCCCGCCCACATCCAGAGGAGCCCCGTTTCCCCCTCGGAGCTCGAGATGAGGGATCCTTTCCCTGCTTTCAACGGGAAAGAATTCCCGGCGTTCCCGTCGCATCTCAAGAGGAGGCACTCTCAACAGGAAAGGCGAGAGGAACTCCATGGTCGTACCACCATTCCAAGAGTCCCCCAGATGTCTCAGTCTATTCCAGAGGAACCTCTTTGCCCTGCACTGGCTCATCTTTCACGCCGAGGATCGACTCACACCACGGTGGCACGTGGGACAGCCCTGTGGGAAAGCCTCGAGGGAAAGCCTCGAGGGAAAACCACAGATCCTTTGATCCACGTGAAGGGAAGCGTGACATTGCTGCTACAGCCTGGAAGGAAAGCGCACGTGCATACCCCCACTTGAGACGAAGCCTAACTCCCCTGGGGAGACTCCAGAAGTACCCCAAGATCCATGTCAGTCCCTGCGAGGAATCCTCGGTTCCGGCCCTGACTCCACACAAGGTTTTTGGCCCCGGTATCGACGGGAGAGGAATCCCGAGAGGCCCCCTAGCAACTCGCATGGGGACTCTCCTCTCCTGAGGCCACCAGGGCGGGTCCCTGAGGTCCCCGTCGTAACTCGAGAACACCTGCCGCAACTCGAGAAAATCCGGGAAGTTCTCCCTTTGAGGCGAGATGAGGCCTATTTCCGATGAGGCGTCTGGAGACTAATGACACCTCACCTCTGGAACTTCGAAAGGGTCTTTCACACCCTTGCTGCAACTCAAGAAGTTCACCGCCATACCCGTCTCCACTCGAGAGGAAGCACGATGGTCCCGCCCACATCCAGAGGAGCCCCGTTTCCCCCTCGGAGCTCGAGATGAGGGATCCTTTCCCTGCTTTCAACGGGAAAGAATTCCCGGCGTTCCCGTCGCATCTCAAGAGGAGGCACTCTCAACAGGAAAGGGGAGAGGAACTACATGGTCGTACCACCATTCCAAGAGTCCTCCAGATGTCTCAGTCCATTCCAGAGGAACCTCTTTGCCCTGCACTGCCTCATCTTTCACGCCGAGGATCGACTCACACCACGGTGGCTCGTGGGACAGCCCTGTGGGAAAGCCTCGAGGGAAAGCCTCGAGGGAAAACCCCAGATCCTTTGATCCACGCGACGGGAAGCGTGACATTGCTGCTACAGCCTGGAAGGAAAGCGCACGTGCATGCCCCCACTCGGGACGAGGCCTGACTCCCCTGTGGAAACTCCAGAAGTACCCAAAGATCCATGTCAGCCCCTGAGAGGAACCCTCGGTTCCGGCCCTGACTCCACACAAGGTTTTTGGCCCCGGTATCGACGGGAGAGGAATCCCGAGAGGCCCCCTAGCAACTCGCATGGGGACTGGCCTCTCCTGAGGCCAACAGGGCGGGTCCCTGAGGTCCCCGTCGTAACTCGAGAACACCTGCCGCAACTCGAGAAAATCCGGGAAGTTCTCCCTTCCAGGCGAGATGAGGCCTATTTCCGATGAGGCGTCTGGAGACTAATGACACCTAACCTCTGGAACTTCGAAAGGGTCTTTCACAGCCTTGCTGCAACTCAAGAAGTTCACCGCCATACCCGTCTCCAATCGAGAGGAAGCACGATGGTCCCGCCCACATCCAGAGGAGCCCCGTTTCCCCCTCGTAGCTCGAGATGAGGGATCCTTGCCCTGCTTTCAACGTGAAAGAATTCCCGGCGTTCCCGTCGCATCTCAAGTGTAGGCACTCTCAACAGGAAAGGCGAGAGGAACTCCATGGTCGTACCACCATTCCAAGAGTCCCCCAGATGTCTCAGTCCATTCCAGAGGAACCTCTTTGCCCTGCACTGGCTCATCTTTCATGCCGAGGATCGACTCACACCACGGTGGCACGTGGGACAGCCCTGTGGGAAAGCCTCGAGGGAAAGCCTCGAGGGAAAACCACAGATCCTTTGATCCACGCGAAGGGAAGCGTGACATTGCTGCCACAGCCTGGAAGGAAAGCGCACGTGCATACCCCCACTTGAGACGAAGCCTAACTCCCCTGGGGAGACTCCAGAAGTACCCCAAGATCCATGTCAGCCCCTGCGAGGAATCCTCGGTTCCGGCCCTGACTCCACACAAGGTTTTTGGCCCCGGTATCGACGGGAGAGGAATCCCGAGAGGCCCCCTAGCAACTCGCATGGGGACTCTCCTCTCCTGAGGCCACCAGGGCGGGTCCCTGAGGTCCCCGTCGTAACTCGAGAACACCTGCCGCAACTCGAGAAAATCCGGGAAGTTCTCCCTTTCAGGCGAGATGAGGCCTATTTCCGATGAGCCGTCTGGAGACTAATGACACCTAACCTCTGGAACTTCGAAAGGGTCTTTCACACCCTTGCTGCAACTCAAGAAGTTCACCGCCATACCCGTCTCCACTCGAGAGGAAGCACGATGGTCCCGCCCACATCCAGAGGAGCCCCGTTTCCCCCTCGGAGCTCGAGATGAGGGATCCTTTCCCTGCTTTCAACGGGAAAGAATTCCCGGCGTTCCCGTCGCATCTCAAGAGGAGGCACTCTCAACAGGAAAGGCGAGAGGAACTCCATGGTCGTACCACCATTCCAAGAGTCCTCCAGATGTCTCAGTCCATTCCAGAGGAACCTCTTTGCCCTGCACTGGCTCATCTTTCACGCCGAGGATCGACTTACACCACGGTGGCTCGTGGGACAGCCCTGTGGGAAAGACTCGAGGGAAAGCCTCGAGGGAAAACCCCAGATCCTTTGATCCACACGACGGGAAGCGTGACATTGCTGCTACAGCCTGGAAGGAAAGCGCACGTGCATGCCCCCACTCGGGACGAGGCCTGACTCCCCTGTGGAAACTCCAGAAGTACCCAAAGATCCATGTCAGCCCCTGAGAGGAACCCTCGGTTCCGGCCCTGACTCCACACAAGGTTTTTGGCCCCGGTATCGACGGGAGAGGAATCCCGAGAGGCCCCCTAGCAACTCGCATGGGGACTGGCCTCTCCTGAGGCCACCAGGGCGGGTCCCTGAGGTCCCCGTCGTAACTCGAGAACACCTGCCGCAACTCGAGAAAATCCGGGAAGTTCTCCCTTCCAGGCGAGATGAGGCCTATTTCCGATGAGGCGTCTGGAGACTAATGACACCTAACCTCTGGAACTTCGAAAGGGTCTTTCACAGCCTTGCTGCAACTGAAGAAGTTCACCGCCATACCCGTCTCCAATCGAGAGGAAGCACGATGGTCCCGCCCACATCCAGAGGAGCCCCGTTTCCCCCTGGTAGCTCGAGATGAGGGATCCTTGCCCTGCTTTCAACGGGAAAGAATTCCCGGCGTTCCCGTCGCATCTCAAGAGGAGGCACTCTCAACAGGAAAGGCGAGAGGAACTCCATGGACGTACCACCATTCCAAGAGTCCCCCAGATGTCTCAGTCCATTCCAGAGGAACCTCTTTGCCCTGCACTAGCTCATCTTTCACGCCGAGGATCGACCCACACCACGGTGGCACGTGGGACAGCCCTGTGGGAAAGCCTCGAGGGAAAGCCTCGAGGGAAAACCACAGATCCTTTGATCCACGCGAAGGGAAGCGTGACATTGCTGCTACAGCCTGGAAGGAAAGCGCACGTGCATGCCCCCACTCGAGACGAGGCCTGACTCCCCTGGGGAGACTCCAGAGGCACCCAAAGATCCATGTCAGCCCCTGAGAGGAATCCTCGGTTCCGGCCCTGACTCCACACAAGGTTTTTGGCCCCGGTATCGACGGGAGAGGAATCCCGAGAGGCCCCCTAGCAACTCGCATGGGGACTGGCCTCTCCTGAGGCCACCAGGGCGGGTCCCTGAGGTCCCCGTCGTAACTCGAGAACACCTGCCGCAACTCGAGAAAATCCGGGAAGTTCTCCATTCCAGGCGAGATGAGGCCTATTTCCGATGAGGCGTCTGGAGACTAATGACACCTAACCTCTGGAACTTCGAAAGGGTCTTTCACACCCTTACTGCAACTCAAGAAGTTCACCGCCATACCCGTCTCCACTCAAGAGGAAGCACGATGGTCCCGCCCACATCCAGAGGAGCCCCGTTTCCCCCTCGAAGCTCGAGATGAGGGATCCTTTCCCTGCTTTCAACGGGAAAGAATTCCCGGCGTTCCCGTCGCATCTCAAGAGGAGGCACTCTCAACAGGAAAGACGAGAGGAACTCCATGGTCGTACCACAATTCCAAGAGTCCCCCAGATGTCTCAGTCCATTCCAGAGGAACCTCTTTGCCTTGCACTGGCTCATCTTTCATGCCGAGGATCCACTCACACCACGGTGGCACGTGAGACAGCCCTGTGGGAAAGCCTCGAGGGAAAGCCTCGAGGGAAAACCACAGATCCTTTGATCCACGCGACGGGAAGCGTGACATTGATGCTACAGCCTGAAAGGAAAGCGCACGTGCATGCCCCCACTCGAGACGAGGCCTGACTCCCCTGGGGAGACTCCAGAAGTACCCAAAGATCCATGTCAGCCCCTGAGAGGAACCCTCGGTTCCGGCCCTGACTCCACACAAGGATGTTGGCCCCGGTATCGACGGGAGAGGAATCCCGAGAGGCCCCCTAGCAACTCGCATGGGGACTGGCCTCTCCTGAGGCCACCAGGGCGGGTCCCTGAGGTCCCCGTCGTAACTCGAGAACACCTGCCGCAACTCGACAAAATCCGGGAAGTTCTCCATTCCAGGCGAGATGAGGCCTATTTCCGATGAGGCGTCTGGAGACTAATGACACCTAACCTCTGGAACTTCGAAAGGGTCTTTCACACCCTTGCTGCAACTCAAGAAGTTCACCGCCATACCCGTCTCCACTCGAGAGGAAGCACGATGGTCCCGACCCCATCCAGAGGAGCCCCGTTTCCCCCTCGTAGCTCGAGATGAGGGATCCTTTCCCTGCTTTCAACGGGAAAGAATTCCCGGCGTTCCCGTCGCATCTCAAGAGGAGGCACTCTCAACAGGAAAGGCGAGAGGAACTCCATGGTCGTACCACCATTCCAAGAGTCCCCCAGATGTCTCAGTCCATTCCAGAGGAACCTCTTTGCCCTGCACTGGCTCATCTTTCACGCCGAGGATCGACTCACACAACGGTGGCACGTGGGACAGCCCTGTGGGAAAGCCTCGAAGGAAAACCACAGATCCTTTGATCCACGCGACGGGAAGCGTGACATTGCTGCTACAGCCTGGAAGGAAAGCGCACGTGCATGCCCCCACTCGAGACGAGGCCTGACTCCCCTGGGGAGACTCCAGAAGTACCCAAAGATCCATGTCAGCCCCTGAGAGGAATCCTCGGTTCCGGCCCTGACTCCACACAAGGTTTTTGGCCCCGGTATCGACGGGAGAGGAATCCCGAGAGGCCCCCTAGCAACTCGCATGGGGACTGGCCTCTCCTGAGGCCACCAGGGCGGGTCCCTGAGGTCCCCGTCGTAACTCGAGAACACCTGCCGCAACTCGAGAAAATCCAGGAAGTTCTCCCTTCCAGGCGAGATGAGGCCTATTTCCGATGAGGCGTCTGGAGACTAATGACACCTAACCTCTGGAACTTCGAAAGGGTCTTCCACACCCTTGCTGCAACTCAAGAAGTTCACCGCCATACCCGTCTCCACTCGAGAGGAAGCACGATGGCCCGACCACATCCAGAGGAGCCCCGTTTCCCCCTCGAAGCTCGAGATGAGGGATCCTTTCCCTGCTTTCAACGGGAAAGAATTCCCGGCGTTCCCGTCGCATCTCAAGAGGAGGCACTCTCAACAGGAAAGGGGAGAGGAACTCCATGGTCGTACCACCATTCCAAGAGTCCTCCAGATGTCTCAGTCCATTCCAGAGGAACCTCTTTGCCCTGCACTGCCTCATCTTTCACGCCGAGGATCGACTCACACCACGGTGGCTCGTGGGACAGCCCTGTGGGAAAGCCTCGAGGGAAAGCCTCGAGGGAAAACCCCAGATCCTTTGATCCACGCGACGGGAAGCGTGACATTGCTGCTACAGCCTGGAAGGAAAGCGCACGTGCATGCCCCCACTCGGGACGAGGCCTGACTCCCCTGTGGAAACTCCAGAAGTACCCAAAGATCCATGTCAGCCCCTGAGAGGAACCCTCGGTTCCGGCCCTGACTCCACACAAGGTTTCTGGCCCCGGTATCGACGGGAGAGGAATCCCGAGAGGCCCCCTAGCAACTCGCATGGGGACTGGCCTCTCCTGAGGCCAACAGGGCGGGTCCCTGAGGTCCCCGTCGTAACTCGAGAACACCTGCCGCAACTCGAGAAAATCCGGGAAGTTCTCCCTTCCAGGCGAGATGAGGCCTATTTCCGATGAGGCGTCTGGAGACTAATGACACCTAACCTCTGGAACTTCGAAAGGGTCTTTCACAGCCTTGCTGCAACTCAAGAAGTTCACCGCCATACCCGTCTCCAATCGAGAGGAAGCACGATGGTCCCGCCCACATCCAGAGGAGCCCCGTTTCCCCCTCGTAGCTCGAGATGAGGGATCCTTGCCCTGCTTTCAACGTGAAAGAATTCCCGGCGTTCCCGTCGCATCTCAAGAGTAGGCACTCTCAACAGGAAAGGCGAGAGGAACTCCATGGTCGTATCACCATTCCAAGAGTCCCCCAGATGTCTCAGTCCATTCCAGAGGAACCTCTTTGCCCTGCACTGGCTCATCTTTCATGCCGAGGATCGACTCACACCACGGTGGCACGTGGGACAGCCCTGTGGGAAAGCCTCGAGGGAAAGCCTCGAGGGAAAACCACAGATCCTTTGATCCACGCGAAGGGAAGCGTGACATTGCTGCCACAGCCTGGAAGGAAAGCGCACGTGCATGCCGCCACTCGAGACGAGGCCTGACTCCCCTGGGGAGACTCCAGAAGTACCCAAAGATCCATGTCAGCCCCTGAGAGGAATCCTCGTTTCCGGCCCTGACTCCACACAAGGTTTTTGGCCCCGGTATCGACGGGAGAGGAATCCCGAGAGGCCCCCTAGCAACTCGCATGGGGACTGGCCTCTCCTGAGGCCACCAGGGCGGGTCCCTGAGGTCCCCGTCGTAACTCGAGAACACCTGCCGCAACTCGAGAAAATCCAGGAAGTTCTCCCTTCCAGGCGAGATGAGGCCTATTTCCGATGAGGCGTCTGGAGACTAATGACACCTAACCTCTGGAACTTCCAAAGAGTATTTCACACCCTTGCTGCAACTCAAGAAGTTCACCGCCATACCCATCTCCACTCGAGAGGAAGCACGATGTTCCCGCCCACATCCAGAGGAGCCCCGTTTCCCCCTCGTAGCTCGAGATGAGGGATCCTTTCCCTGCTTTCAACGGGAAAGAATTCCCGGCGTTCCCGTCGCATCTCAAGAGGAGGCACTCTCAACAAGAGAGGCGAGAGGAACTCCATGGTCGTACCACCATTCCAAGAGTCCCCCAGATGTCTCAGTCCATTCCAGAGGAACCTCTTTGCCCTGCACTGGCTCATCTTTCACGCCGAAGATCGACTCACACAACGGTGGCACGTGGGACAGCCCTGTGGGAAAGCCTCGAAGGAAAACCACAGATCCTTTGATATACGCGACGGGAAGCGTGACATTGCTGCTACAGCCTGGAAGGAAAGCGCACGTGCATGCCCCCACTCGAGACGAGGCCTGACTCCCCTGGGGAGACTCCAGAAGTACCCAAAGATCCATGTCAGCCCCTGAGAGGAATCCTCGGTTCCGGCCCTGACTCCACATAAAGTTTTTGGCCCCGGTATCGACGGGAGAGGAATCCCGAGAGGCCCCCTAGCAACTCGCATGGGGACTGGCCTCTCCTGAGGCCACCAGGGCTTGTCCCTGAGGTCCCCGTCGTAACTCGAGAACACCTGCCGCAACTCGAGAAAATCCAGGAAGTTCTCCCTTCCAGGCGAGATGAGGCCTATTTCCGATGAGGCGTCTGGAGACTAATGACACCTAACCTCTGGAATTTCGAAAGGGTCTTTCTCACCCTTGCTGCAACTCAAGAAGTTCTCCGCCATACCCGTCTCCACTCGAGAGGAAGCACGATGGCCCGACCACATCCAGAGGAGCCCCGTTTCACCCTCGTAGCTCGAGATGAGGGATCCTTTCCCTGCTTTCAACGGGAAAGAATTCCCGGTGTTCCCGTCGCATCTCAAGAGGAGGCACTCTCAACAGGAAAGGCGAGAGGAACTCCATGGTCGTACCACCATTCCAAGAGTCCCCCAGATGACTCAGTCCATTCCAGAGGAACCTCTTTGCCCTGCACTGGCTCATCTTTCACGCCGAGGATCGATTCACACCACGGTGGCACGTGGGACAGCCCTGTGGGAAAGCCTCGAGGGAAAGCCTCGAGGGAAAACCACAGATCCTTTGATCCACGCGACGGGAAGCGTGACATTGATGCTACAGCCTGAAAGGAAAGCGCACGTGCATGCCCCCACTCGAGACGAGGCCTGACTCCCCTGGGGAGACTCCAGAAGTACCCAAAGATCCATGTCAGCCCCTGAGAGGAATCCTCGGTTCCGGCCCTGACTCCACACAAGGTTTTTGGCCCCGGTATTGACGGGAGAGGAATCCCGAGAGGCCCCCTAGCAACTCGCATGGGGACTGGCCTCTCCTGATGCCACCAGGGCGGGTCCCTGTGGTCCCCGTCGTAACTCGAGAACACCTGCCGCAACTCGAGAAAATCCAGGAAGTTCTCCCTTCCAGGCGAGATGAGGCCTATTTCCGATGAGGCGTGTGGAGACTAATGACACCTAACCTCTGGAACTTCGAAAGGGTTTTTCACACCCTTGCTGCAACTCAAGAAGTTCACCGCAATACCCGTCTCCACTCGAGAGGAAGCACGATGGTCCCGCCCAAATCCAGAGGAGCCCCGATTCCCCCTCGTAGCTCGAGATGAGGGATCCTTTCCCGGCTTTCAACGGGAAAGAATTCCCGGCGTTCCCGTCGCATCTCAAGAGGAGGCACTCTCAACAGTAAAGGCGAGAGGAACCACATGGTCGTACCACCATTCCAAGAGTCCCCCAGATGTCTCAGTCCATTCCAGAGGAACCTCTTTGCCCTGCACTGGCTCATCTTTCATGCCGAGGATCCACTCACACCACGGTGGCACGTGGGACAGCCCTGTGGGAAAGCCTCGAGGGAAAGCCTCGAGGGAAAACCACAGATCCTTTGATCCACGCGACGGGAAGCGTGACATTGCTGCTACAGCCTGGAAGGAAAGCGCACGTGCATGCCCCCACTCGAGACGAGGCCTGACTCCCCTGGGGAGACTCCAGAAGTACCCAAAGATCCATGTCAGCCCCTGAGAGGAATCCTCGGTTCCGGCCCTGACTCCACACAAGGTTTTTGGCCCCGGTATCGATGGGAGAGGAATCCTGAGAGGCCCCCTAGCAACTCGCATGGGAACTGGCCTCTCCTGAGGCACCAGGCGGGTCCCTGAGGTCCCCGTCGTAACTCGAGAACACATGCCGCAACTCGAGAAAATCCAGGAAGTTCTCCCTTCCAGGCGAGATGAGGCCTATTTCCGATGAGGCGTCTGGAGACTAATGACACCTAACCTCTGGAACTTCGAAAGGGTCTTTCACACCCTTGCTGCAACTGAAGAAGTTCACCGCCATACCCGTCTCCACTCGAGAGAAAGCACGATGGTCCCGCCCACATCCAGAGGAGCCCAGTTTCCCCCTCGGAGCTCGAGATGAGGGATCCTTTCCCTGCTTTCAACGGGAAAGAATTCCGGCATTCCCGGCGCATCTCAAGAGGAGGCACTCTCAACAAGAAAGGCGAGAGGAACTCCATGGTCGTACCACCATTCCAAGAGTCCCCCAGATGTCTCAGTCCATTCCAGAGGAACCTCTTTGCCCTGCACTGGCTCATCTTTCACGCCGAGGATCGACTCACAGCACGGTGTCACGTGGGACAGCCCTGTGGGAAAGCCTCGACGGAAAGCCTCGAGGGAAAACCACAGATCCTTTGATCCACGCGACAGGAAGCGTGACATTGCTGCTACAGCCTGGAAGGAAAGCGCACGTGCATGCCCCCACTCGAGACGAGGCCTGACTCCCCTGGGGTGACTCCAGAAGTATCCAAAGATCCATGTCAGCCCCTGAGAGGAATCCTCGGTTCCGGCCCTGACACCACACAAGGTTTTTGGCCCCGGTATCGAAGGGAGAGGAATCCCGAGAGGCCCCCTAGCAATTCGCATGGGGTCTGGCCTCTCCTGAGGCCACCAGGTCGGGTCCCTGAGGTCCCCGTCGTAACTCGAGAACACCTGCCGCAACTCGAGAAAATCCAGGAAGTTCTCCCTTCCAGGCGAAATGAGGCCTATTTCCGATGAGGCGTCTGGAGACTAATGACATCTAACATCTGGAACTTCGAAAGGGTCTTTCACACCCTTGCTGCAACTCAAGAAGTTCACCACCATACCCGTCTACACTCGAGAGGAAGCACGATGGTCCCGCCCACATCCAGAGGAGCCCCGTTTCCCCCTCGTAGCTCGAGATGAGAGAACCTTTCCCTGCTTTCAACGGGAAAGAATTCCCGGCGTTCCCGTCGCATCTCAAGAGGAGGCACTCTCAACAGGAAAGGCGAGAGGAACTCCATGGTCGTACCACCATTCCAAGAGTCCCCCAGATGTCTCAGTCCATTCTAGAGGAACCTCTTTGCCCTGCACTGGCTCATCTTTCACGCCGAGGATCGACTCACACCACGGTGGCACGTGAGACAGCCCTGTGGGAAAGCCTCGAGGGAAAGCCTCGAGGGAAAACCACAGATCCTTTTATCCACGCGACGGGAAGCGTGACATTGCTGCTACAGCCTGGAAGGAACGCGCACGTGCATGCCCCCACTCTAGACGAGGCCTGACTCCCCTGGGGAGACTCCAGAAGTACCCAAAGATCCATGTCAGCCCCTGAAAGGAATTCTCGGTTCCGGCCCTGACTCCACACAAGGTTTTTGGCCCTGGTATCGAAGGGAGAGGAATCCCGAGAGGACCCCTAGCAACTCGCATGGGGACTGGTCTCTCCTGAGGCCACCAAGGCGGGTCCCTGAGGTCCCCGTCGTAACTCGAGAACACCTGCCGCAACTCGAGAAAATCCAGGAAGTTCTCCCTTCCAGGCGAGATGAGGCCTGTTTCCGATGAGGCGTTTGGAGAATAATGACACCTAACCTCTGGAACTTCGAAAGGGTCTTTCACACCCTTGCTGCAACTCAAGAAGTTCTCCGCCATACCCGTCTCCACTCGAGAGGAAGCACGATGGTCCCGCCCACATCCATAGGAGCCCCGTTTCCCCCTCGTAGCTCGAGATGAGGGATCCTTTCCTTGCTTTTAATGGGAAAGAATTCCCGGCGTTCCCGTCGCATCTCAAGAGGAGGCACTCTCAACAGGAAAGGCGAGAGGAACTCCATGGTCGTACCACCACTCCAAGAGTCCAACAGATGTCTCAGTCCATTCCAGAGGAACCTCTTTGCCCTGCACTGGCTCATCTTTCACGCCGAGGATCGACTCACACCACGGTGGCACGTGGGACAGCCCTGTGGGAAAGCCTCGAGGGAAAGCCTCGAGGGAAAACCACAGATCCTTTGATCCACGCGAAGGGAAGCGTGACATTGCTGCTACAGCCTGGAAGGAAAGCGCACGTGAATGCCCCCACTCGAGACGAGGCCTGACTCCCCTGGGGAGACTCCAGAAGTACCCAAAGATCCATGTCAGCCCCTGAGAGGAATCCTCGGTTCCGGCCCTGACTCCACACAAGGTATTTGGCCCCGGTATCGACGGGAGAGAATCCCGAGAGGCCCCCTAGCAACTCGCATGGGGACTGGCCTCTCCTGAGGCCACCAGGGCGGGTCCCTGAGGTCCCCGTCGTAACTCGAGAACACCTGCCGCAACTCGAGAAAATCCGGGAAGTTCTCCCTTCCAGGCGAGATGAGGCCTATTTCCGCTGAGGCGTCTGGAGACTAATGACACCTAACCTCTGGAACTTCGAAAGGGTCTTTCACACCCTTGCTGCAACTCAAGAAGTTCACCGCCATACCCGTCTCCACTCGAGAGGAAGCACGATGGTCCCGCCCACATCCAGAGGAGCCCCGTTTCCCCCTCGGAGCTCGAGATGAGGGATCCTTTTCCTGCTTTCAACGGGAAAGAATTCCAGGCGTTCCCGTCGCATCTCAAGAGGAGGCACTCTCAACAGGAAAGGCGAGAGGAACTCCATGGTCGTACCACCATTCCAAGAGTCCCCCAGATGTCTCAGTCCATTCCAGAGGAACCTCTTTGCTCTGCACTGGCTCATCTTTCACGCCGAGGATCGACTCACACCACGGTGGCACGTGGAACAGCCCTGTGGGAAAGCCTCGAGGGAAAGCCTCGTGTGAAAATCACAGATCCTTTGATCCACGCGACGAGAAGCGAGACATTGCTGTTACAGCCTGGAAGGAAAGCGCACGTGCATGCCCCCACTCGAGACGACGCCTGACTCCCCTGGGGAGACTCCAGAAGTACCCAAAGATCCATGTCAGCCCCTGAGAGGAATCCTCGGTTCCGGCCCTGACTCCACACAAGGTTTTTGGCCGCGGTATCGACGGGAGAGGAATCCCGAGAAGCCCCCTAGCAAATCGCATGGGGACTGGCCTCTCCTGAGGCCACCAGGGCGGGTCCCTGAGGTCCCCGTCGTAACTCGAGAACACCTGCCGCAACTCGAGAAAATCCAGGAAGTTCTCCCTTCCAGGCGAGATGAGGCCTATTTCCGATGAGGCGTCTGGAGACTAATGACACCTAACCTCTGGAACTTCGAAAGGGTCTTTCACACCCTTGCTGCAACTAAAGAAGTTCACCGCCATACCCGTCTCCACTCGAGAGGAAGCACGATGGTCCCACCCTCATCCAGAGGAGTCCCGTTTCCCCCTCATAGCTCGAGATGAGGGATCCTTTCCCTGCTTTCAACGGGAAAGAATTCCCGGCGTTCCCGTCGCATCTCAAGAGGAGGCACTCTCAACAGGAAAGGCGAGAGGAACTCCATGGTCGTACCACCATTCCCAGAGTCCCCCAGATGTCTCAGTCCATTCCAGAGGAACCTCTTTGCCCTGCACTGGCTCATCTTTCACGCCGAGGATCGACTTACACCACGGTGGCACGTGGGACAGCCCTGTGGGAAAGCCTCGAGGGAAAGCCTCGAGGGAAAACCACAGATCCTTTGATCCACGCCACGGGAAGCGTGACATTGCTGCTACAGCCTAGAAGGAAAGCGCACGTGCATGCCCCCACTCGAGACGAGGCCTGACTCCCCTGGGGAGACTCCAGAAGTACCCAAAGATCCATGTCAGCCCCTGAGAGGAATCCTCGGTTCCGGCCCTGACTCCACACAAGGTTTTTGGCCCCGGTATCGACGGGAGAGGAATCCCGAGAGGCCCCCTAGCAACTCGCATGGGGACTGGCCTCTCCTAAGGCCACCAGGGCGGGTCCCTGAGGTCCCCGTCGTAACTCGAGAACACCTGCCACAACTCGAGAAAATCCAGGAAGTTCTCCCTTCCTGGCGAGATGAGGACTATTTCCGATGAGGCGTCTGGAGACTAATGACACCTAACCTCTGGAACTTCGAAAGGGTCTTTCACACCCTTGCTGCCAGTCAAGAAGTTCACCGCGATACCCGTCTCCACTCGAGAGGAAGCACGATGGTCCCGCCCACATCCAGAGGAGCCCCGTTTCCCCCTCGTAGCTCGAGATGAGGGATCCTTTCCCTGCTTTCAACGGGAAAGAATTCCCGGCGTTCCCGTCGCCTCTCAAGAGGAGGCACTCTCAACAGGAAAGGCGAGAGGAACTCCATGGTCGTACCACCATTCCAAGAGTCCCCCAGATGTCTCAGTCCATTCCAGAGGAACCTCTTTGCCCTGCACTGGCTCATCTTTCACGCCGAGGATCGACTCACACCACGGTGGCACGTGGGACAGCCCTGTGGGAAAGCCTCGAGGAAAGGCTCGAGGGAAAACCAGAGATCCTTTGATCCACGCGACGGGAAGCGTGACATTGCTGCTACAGCCTGGAAGGAAAGCGCACGTGCATGCCCCCACTCGAGACGAGGCCTGACTCCCCTGGGGAGACTCCAGAACTACCCAAAGATCCATGTCAGCCCCTGAGAGGAATCCTCGGTTCCGGCCCTGACTCCACACAAGGTTTTTGGCCCCGGTATCGACGGGAGAGGAAACCCGAGAGGCCCCCTAGCAACTCGCATGGGGACTGGCCTCTCCTGAGGCCACCAGGGCGGGTCCCTGAGGTCCCCGTCGTAACTCGAGAACACCTGCCGCAACTCGAGAAAATCCAGTAAGTTCTCCCTTCCAGGCGAGATGAGGCCTATTTCCGATGAGGCGTCTGGAGACTAATGACACCTAACCTCTGGAACTTCGAAAGGGTCTTTCACACCCTTGCTGCAACTCAAGAAGTTCACCGCCATACCCGTCTCCACTCGAGAGGAAGCACGATGGTCCCGCCCACATCCAGAGGAGCCCCGTTTCCCCCTCGTAGCTCGAGATGAGGGATCCTTTCCCTGCTTTCAACGGGAAAGAATTCCCGCGTTCCCGTCGCATCTCAAGAGGAGGCACTCTCAACAGGAAAGGCGAGAGGAACTCCATGGTCGTACCACCATTCCAAGAGTCCCCCAGATGTCTCAGTCCATTCCAGAGGAACCTCTTTGCCCTGCACTGGCTCATCTTTCACGCCGAGGATCGACTCACACCACGGTGGCACGTGGGACAGCCCTGTGGGAAAGCCTCGAGGGAAAGCCTCGAGGGAAAACCACAGATCCTTTGATCCACGCGAAGGGAAGCGTGACATTGCTGCTACAGCCTGGAAGGAAAGCGCACGTGAATGCCCCCACTCGAGACGAGGCCTGACTCCCCTGGGGAGACTCCAGAAGTACCCAAAGATCCATGTCAGCCCCTGAGAGGAATCCTCGGTTCCGGCCCTGACTCCACACAAGGTATTTGGCCCCGGTATCGACGGGAGAGAATCCCGAGAGGCCCCCTAGCAACTCGCATGGGGACTGGCCTCTCCTGAGGCCACCAGGGCGGGTCCCTGAGGTCCCCGTCGTAACTCGAGAACACCTGCCGCAACTCGAGAAAATCCGGGAAGTTCTCCCTTCCAGGCGAGATGAGGCCTATTTCCGCTGAGGCGTCTGGAGACTAATGACACCTAACCTCTGGAACTTCGAAAGGGTCTTTCACACCCTTGCTGCAACTCAAGAAGTTCACCGCCATACCCGTCTCCACTCGAGAGGAAGCACGATGGTCCCGCCCACATCCAGAGGAGCCCCGTTTCCCCCTCGGAGCTCGAGATAAGGGATCCTTTTCCTGCTTTCAACGGGAAAGAATTCCAGGCGTTCCCGTCGCATCTCAAGAGGAGGCACTCTCAACAGGAAAGGCGAGAGGAACTCCATGGTCGTACCACCATTCCAAGAGTCCCCCAGATGTCTCAGTCCATTCCAGAGGAACCTCTTTGCTCTGCACTGGCTCATCTTTCACGCCGAGGATCGACTCACACCACGGTGGCACGTGGAACAGCCCTGTGGGAAAGCCTCGAGGGAAAGCCTCGTGTGAAAATCACAGATCCTTTGATCCACGCGACGAGAAGCGAGACATTGCTGTTACAGCCTGGAAGGAAAGCGCACGTGCATGCCCCCACTCGAGACGACGCCTGACTCCCCTGGGGAGACTCCAGAAGTACCCAAAGATCCATGTCAGCCCCTGAGAGGAATCCTCGGTTCCGGCCCTGACTCCACACAAGGTTTTTGGCCGCGGTATCGACGGGAGAGGAATCCCGAGAAGCCCCCTAGCAAATCGCATGGGGACTGGCCTCTCCTGAGGCCACCAGGGCGGGTCCCTGAGGTCCCCGTCGTAACTCGAGAACACCTGCCGCAACTCGAGAAAATCCAGGAAGTTCTCCCTTCCAGGCGAGATGAGGCCTATTTCCGATGAGGCGTCTGGAGACTAATGACACCTAACCTCTGGAACTTCGAAAGGGTCTTTCACACCCTTGCTGCAACTAAAGAAGTTCACCGCCATACCCGTCTCCACTCGAGAGGAAGCACGATGGTCCCACCCTCATCCAGAGGAGTCCCGTTTCCCCCTCATAGCTCGAGATGAGGGATCCTTTCCCTGCTTTCAACGGGAAAGAATTCCCGGCGTTCCCGTCGCATCTCAAGAGGAGGCACTCTCAACAGGAAAGGCGAGAGGAACTCCATGGCTGTACCACCATTCCCAGAGTCCCCCAGATGTCTCAGTCCATTCCAGAGGAACCTCTTTGCCCTGCACTGGCTCATCTTTCACGCCGAGGATCGACTTACACCACGGTGGCACGTGGGACAGCCCTGTGGGAAAGCCTCGAGGGAAAGCCTCGAGGGAAAACCACAGATCCTTTGATCCACGCCACGGGAAGCGTGACATTGCTGCTACAGCCTAGAAGGAAAGCGCACGTGCATGCCCCCACTCGAGACGAGGCCTGACTCCCCTGGGGAGACTCCAGAAGTACCCAAAGATCCATGTCAGCCCCTGAGAGGAATCCTCGGTTCCGGCCCTGACTCCACACAAGGTTTTTGGCCCCGGTATCGACGGGAGAGGAATCCCGAGAGGCCCCCTAGCAACTCGCATGGGGACTGGCCTCTCCTAAGGCCACCAGGGCGGGTCCCTGAGGTCCCCGTCGTAACTCGAGAACACCTGCCACAACTCGAGAAAATCCAGGAAGTTCTCCCTTCCTGGCGAGATGAGGACTATTTCCGATGAGGCGTCTGGAGACTAATGACACCTAACCTCTGGAACTTCGAAAGGGTCTTTCACACCCTTGCTGCCAGTCAAGAAGTTCACCGCGATACCCGTCTCCACTCGAGAGGAAGCACGATGGTCCCGCCCACATCCAGAGGAGCCCCGTTTCCCCCTCGTAGCTCGAGATGAGGGATCCTTTCCCTGCATTCAACGGGAAAGAATTCCCGGCGTTCCCGTCGCCTCTCAAGAGGAGGCACTCTCAACAGGAAAGGCGAGAGGAACTCCATGGTCGTACCACCATTCCAAGAGTCCCCCAGATGTCTCAGTCCATTCCAGAGGAACCTCTTTGCCCTGCACTGGCTCATCTTTCACGCCGAGGATCGACTCACACCACGGTGGCACGTGGGACAGCCCTGTGGGAAAGCCTCGAGGAAAGGCTCGAGGGAAAACCAGAGATCCTTTGATCCACGCGACGGGAAGCGTGACATTGCTGCTACAGCCTGGAAGGAAAGCGCACGTGCATGCCCCCACTCGAGACGAGGCCTGACTCCCCTGGGGAGACTCCAGAACTACCCAAAGATCCATGTCAGCCCCTGAGAGGAATCCTCGGTTCCGGCCCTGACTCCACACAAGGTTTTTGGCCCCGGTATCGACGGGAGAGGAAACCCGAGAGGCCCCCTAGCAACTCGCATGGGGACTGGCCTCTCCTGAGGCCACCAGGGCGGGTCCCTGAGGTCCCCGTCGTAACTCGAGAACACCTGCCGCAACTCGAGAAAATCCAGGAAGTTCTCCCTTCCAGGCGAGATGAGGCCTATTTCCGATGAGGCGTCTGGAGACTAATGACACCTAACCTCTGGAACTTCGAAAGGGTCTTTCACACCCTTGCTGCAACTCAAGAAGTTCACCGCCATACCCGTCTCCACTCGAGAGGAAGCACGATGGTCCCGCCCACATCCAGAGGAGCCCCGTTTCCCCCTCGTAGCTCGAGATGAGGGATCCTTTCCCTGCTTTCAACGGGAAAGAATTCCCGCGTTCCCGTCGCATCTCAAGAGGAGGCACTCTCAACAGGAAAGGCGAGAGGAACTCCATGGTCGTACCACCATTCCAAGAGTCCCCCAGATGTCTCAGTCCATTCCAGAGGAACCTCTTTGCCCTGCACTGGCTCATCTTCTACGCCGAGGATCGACTCACACCACGGTGGCACGTGGGACAGCCCTGTGGAAAAGCCTCGAGGGAAAGCCTCGAGGGAAAACCACAGATCCTTTGATCCACGCGACGGGAAGCGTGACATTGCTGCTACAGCCTGGAAGGAAAGCGCACGTGCATGCCCCCACTCGAGACGAGGCCTGACTCCCCTGGGGAGACTCCACAAGTACCCAAAGATCCATGTCAGCCCCTGAGAGGAATCCTCGGTTCCGGCCCTGACTTCACACAAGGTTTATGGCCCCCGTGTCGATGAGAGAGGAATCCCGAGAGGCCCCCTAGCAACTCGCATGGGGACTGGCCTCTCCTGAGGCCACCAGGGCGGGTCCCTGAGGTCCCCGTCGTAACTCGAGAACACCTGCCACAACTCGAGAAAATCCAGGAAGTTCTCCCTTCCAGGCGAGATGAGGCCTATTTCCGATGAGGCGTCTGGAGACTAATGACACCTAATCTCTGGAACTTCGAAAGGGTCTTTCACACCCTTGCTGCCACTCAAGAAGTTCACCGCGATACCCGTCTCCACTCGAGAGGAAGCACGATGGTCCCGCCCACATCCAGAGGAGCCCCGTTTCCCCCTCGTAGCTCGAGATGAGGGATCCTTTCCCTGCTTTCAACGGGAAAGAATTCCGGGCGTTCCCGTCGCATCTCAAGAGGAGGCACTCTCAACAGGAAAGGCGAGAGGAACTCCATGGTCGTACCACCATTCCCAGAGTCCCCCAGATGTCTCAGTCCATTCCAGAGGAACCTCTTTGCCCTGCACTGGCTCATCTTTCACGCCGAGGATCGACTCACACCACGGTGGCACGTGGGACAGCCCTGTGGGAAAGCCTCGAGGGAAAGCCTCGAGGGAAAACCACAGATCCTTTGATCCACGCGACGGGAAGCATGACATTGCTGCTACAGCCTGGAAGGAAAGCGCACGTGCATGCCCCCACTCGAGACGAGGCCTGACTCCCCTGGGGTGACTCCAGAAGTACCCAAAGATCCATGTCAGCCCCTGAGAGGAATCCTCGGTTCCGGCCCTGACTCCACACAAGGTTTTTGGCCCCGGTATCGACGGGAGAGGAATCCCGAGAGTCCCCCTAGCAACTCGCATGGGGACTGGCCTCTCCTGAGGCCACCAGGGCGGGTTCCTGAGTTCCCAATCGTAACTCGAGAACACCTGCCGCAACTCGAGAAAATCCAGGAAGTTCTCCCTTCCTGGCGAGATGAGGACTATTTCCGATGAGGCGTCTGGAGACTAATGACACCTAACCTCTGGAACTTCGAAAGGGTCTTTCACACCCTTGCTGCCACTCAAGAAGTTCACCGCGATACCCTTCTCCACTCCAGAGAAAGCACGATGGTCCCGCCCACATCCAGAGGAGCACCGTATTGCCCCTCGTAGCTCGAGATGAGGGATCCTTTCCCTGCTTTCAACGGGAAAGAATTCCCGGCGTTCCCATCGCATCTCAAGAGGAGGCACTCTCAACAGGAAAGGCGAGAGGAACTCCATGGTCGTACCACCATTCCAAGAGTCCCCCAGATGTCTCAGTCCATTCCAGAGGAACCTCTTTGCCCTGCACTGGCTCATCTTCTACGCCGAGGATTGACTCACACCACGGTGGCACGAGGGACTGCCCTGTGGAAAAGCCTCGAGGGAAAGCCTCGAGGGAAAACCACAGATCCTTTGATCCACGCGACGGGAAGCGTGACATTGCTGCTACAGCCTGGAAGGAAAGCGCACGTGCATGCCCCCAATCGAGACGAGGCCTGACTCCCCAGGGGAGACTCCAGAAGTACCCAAAGATCCATGTTAGCCCCTGAGGGGAATCCTCGGTTCCGGCCCTGACTCCACATAAGGTTTTTGGCCCCGGTATCGACGGGAGAGGAATCCCGAGAGGCCCCCTAGCAACTCGCATGGGGACTGGCCTCTCCTGAGGCAACCAGGGCGGGTCCCTGAGGTCCCCGTCGTAACTCGAGAACACCTGCCACAACTCGAGAAAATCCAGGAAGTTCTCCCTTCCAGGCGAGATGAGGCCTATTTCCGATGAGGCGTCTGGAGACTAATGACACCTAACCTCTGGAACTTCGAAAGGGTCTTTCACACCCTTGCTGCCACTCAAGAAGTTCACCGCGATACCCGTCTCCACTCGAGAGGAAGCACGATGGTCCCGCCCACATCCAGAGGAGCCCCGTTTCCCCGTCGTAGCTCGAGATGAGGGATCCTTTCCCTGCTTTCAACGGGAAAGAATTCCGGGCGTTCCTGTCGCATCTCAAGAGGAGGCACTCTCAACAGGAAAGGCGAGAGGAACTCCATGGTCGTACCACCATTCCAAGAGTCTCCCAGATGTCTCAGTCCATTCCAGAGGAACCTCTTTGCCCTGCACTGGCTCATCTTTCACGCCGAGGATCGACTCACACCACGGTGGCACGTGGGACAGCCCTGTGGAAAAGCCTCGAGGGAAAGGCTCGAGGGAAAACCACAGATCCTTTAATCCACGCCACGGGAAGCGTGACATTGCTGCTACAGCCGGGCAGGAAAGCGCACGTGCATGCCCCCACTCGAGACGAGGCCTGACTCCCCTGGGGAGACTCCAGAAGTACCCAAAGATCCAGGTCAGCCCCTGAGAGGAATCCTCGGTTCCGACGCTGACTCCACACAAGGTTTTTGGCCCCGGTATCGACGGGAGAGGAATCCCGAGAGGCCCCCTAGCAACTCGCATGGGGACTGGCCTCTCCTGAGGCCACCAGGGCGGGTCCCTGAGGTCTCCGTCGTAACTCGAGAACACCTGCCGCAACTCGAGAAAATCCAGGAAGTTCTCCCTTCCAGGCGAGATGAGGCCTATTTCCGATGAGGCGTCTGGAGACTAATGACACCTAACTTCTGGAACTTCGAAAGGGTCTTTCACACCCTTGCTGCAACTCAAGAAGTTCACCGCCATACCCGTCTCCACTCGAGAGGAAGCACGATGGTCCCGCCCACATCCAGAGGAGCCCCGTTTCCCCCTCGTAGCTCGAGATGAGGGATCCTTTCCCTGCTTTCAACGGGAAAGAATTCCCGGCGTTCCCGTCGCATCTCAAGAGGAGGCACTCTCAACACGAAAGGCGAGAGGAACTCCATGGTCGTACCACCATTCCCAGAGTCCCCCAGATGTCTCAGTCCATTCCAGAGGAACCTCTTTGCCCTGCACTGGCTCATCTTTCACCCCGAGGATCGACTCACACCATGGTGGCACGTGGGACAGCCCTGTGGGAAAGCCTCGAGGAAAAGCCTCGAGGGAAAACCACAGATCCTTTGATCCACCCGACGGAAAGAGTGACATTGCTGCTAGAGCCTGGAAAGAAATCTCACGTGCATGCCCCCACTCGAGACGAGGCCTGACTCCCCTGGGGAGACTCCAGAAGTACCCAAAGATCCATGAAAGCCCCTGAGAGGAATCCTCGGTTGCGACCCTGACTCCACACAAGGTTTTTGGCCCCAGTATCGACGGGAGAGGAATCCCGAGAGGCCCCCTAGCAACTCGCATGGGGACTGGCCTCTCCTGAGGCCACCAGGGCGGGTCCCTGAGGTCCCCGTCGTAACTCGAGAACACCTGCCGCAACTCGAGAAAATCCAGGAAGTTCTCCCTTCCAGGCGAGATGAGGCCTATTTCCGATGAGGCGTCTGGAGACTAATGACACCTAACCTCTGGAACTTCGAAAGGGTCTTTCCCACCCTTGCTGCAACTCAAGAAGTTCACCGCCATACCCGTCTCCACTCGAGAGGAAGCACGATGGTCCCGCCCACATCCAGAGGAGACCGGTTTCCCCCTCGGAGCTCGAGATGAGGGATCCTTTCCCTGCTTTCAACGGGAAAGAATTCCCGGCGTTCCCGTCGCATCTCAAGAGGAGGCACTCTCAACAGGAAAGGCGAGTGGAACTTCATAGTCGTACCACCATTTCAAGAGTCCCCCAGATGTCTCAGTCCATACCAGAGGAACCTCTTTGCCCTGCACTGGCTCATCTTTCACGCCGAGGATCGACTCACACCACGGTGGCACGTGGGACAGCCCTGTGGGAAAGCCTCGAGGGAAAGCCTCGAGGGAAAACCACAGATCCTTTGATCCACGCGACGGGAAGCGTGACATTGCTGCTACAGCCTGGAAGGAAAGCGCACGTGCATGCGCCCACTCGAGACGAGGCCTAACTCCCCTGGAAGTCTCCAGAAATTCCCAAAGATCCATGTCAGCCCCTGAGAGGAATCCTCGGTTACGGCCCTGACTCCACACAAGGTTTTTGGCCCCGGTATCGACGGGAGATTAATCCCGAGAGGCCCGCTAGCAACTCGCATGGGGACTGGCCTCTCCTGAGGCCACCAGGGCGGGTCCCTGAGGTCCCCGTCGTAACTCGAGAACACCTGCCGCAACTCGAGAAAATCCAGGAAGTTCTCCCTTCCAGGCGAGATGTGGCCTATTTCCGATGAGGCGTCTGGAGACTAATGACACCTAACCTCCGGAACTTCGAAAGGGTTTTTCACACCCTTGCTGCAACTCAAGAAGTTCACCGCCATACCCGTCTCCACTCGAGAGGAAGCACGATGGTCCCGCCCACATCCAGAGGAGCCCCGTTTCCCCCTCGTAGCTCGAGATGAGGGATCCTTTCCCTGCTTTCAACGGGAAAGAATTCCCGGCGTTCCCGTCGCATCTCAAGAGGAGGCACTCTAAACAGGAAAGGCGAGAGGAACTCCATGGTCGTACCACCATTCCAAGAGTCCCCCAGATGTCTCAGTCCATTCCAGAGGAACCTCTTTGCCCTGCACTGGCTCATCTTTCACGCCCAGGATCGACTCACACCATGGTGGCACGTGGGACAGCCCTGTGGGAAAGCCTCGAAGGAAAGCCTCGAGGGAAAACCACAGATCCTTTGATCCACGCGACGGGAAGCGTGACATTGCTGCTACAGCCTGGAAGGAAAGTGCACGTGCATGCCCCCACTCGAGACGAGGCCTGACTCCCCTGCGGAGACTCCAGAAGTACCCAAAGATCCATGTCAGCCCCTGAGAGGAATCCTCGGTTCCGGCCCTGACTCCACACAAGGTTTTTGGCCCCGGTATCGACGGGAGAGGAATCCCGAGAGGCCCCCTAGCAACTCGCATGGGGACTGGCCTCTCCTGAGGCCACCAGGGCGGGTCCCTGAGGTCCCCGTCGTAACTCGAGAACACCTGCCGCAACTCGAGAAAATCCAGGAAGTTCTCCCTTCCAGGCGAGATGAGGCCTATTTCCGATGAGGCGTCTGGAGACTAATGACACCTAACCTCTGGAACTTCGAAAGGGTCTTTCACACCCTTGCTGCAACTCAAGAAGTTCACCGCCATACCCGTCTCCACTCGAGAGAAAGCACGATGGTCCCGCCCACATCCACAGGAGCCCCGTTTTCCCCTCGTAGCTCGAGACGAGGGATCCTTTCCCTGCTTTCAACGGGAAAGAATTCCGGCATTCCCGGCGCATCTCAAGAGGAGGCACTCTCAACAGCAAAGGCGAGAGGAACTCCATGGTCGTACCACCATTCCAAGAGTCCCCCAGATGTCTCAGTCCATTCCAGAGGAACCTCTTTGCTCTGCACTGGCTCATCTTTCACGCCGAGGATCGACTCACACCACGGTGGCACGTGGAACAGCCCTGTGGGAAAGCCTCGAGGGAAAGCCTCGTGTGAAAATCACAGATCCTTTGATCCACGCGACGAGAAGCGAGACATTGCTGTTACAGCCTGGAAGGAAAGCGCACGTGCATGCCCCCACTCGAGACGACGCCTGACTCCCCTGGGGAGACTCCAGAAGTACCCAAAGATCCATGTCAGCCCCTGAGAGGAATCCTCGGTTTCGGCCCTGACTCCACACAAGGTTTTTGGCCGCGGTATCGACGGGAGAGGAATCCCGAGAAGCCCCCTAGCAAATCGCATGGGGACTGGCCTCTCCTGAGGCCACCAGGGCGGGTCCCTGAGGTCCCCGTCGTAACTCGAGAACACCTGCCGCAACTCGAGAAAATCCAGGAAGTTCTCCCTTCCAGGCGAGATGAGGCCTATTTCCGATGAGGCGTCTGGAGACTAATGACACCTAACCTCTGGAACTTCGAAAGGGTCTTTCACACCCTTGCTGCAACTAAAGAAGTTCACCGCCATACCCGTCTCCACTCGAGAGGAAGCACGATGGTCCCACCCTCATCCAGAGGAGTCCCGTTTCCCCCTCATAGCTCGAGATGAGGGATCCTTTCCCTGCTTTCAACGGGAAAGAATTCCCGGCGTTCCCGTCGCATCTCAAGAGGAGGCACTCTCAACAGGAAAGGCGAGAGGAACTCCATGGTCGTACCACCATTCCCAGAGTCCCCCAGATGTCTCAGTCCATTCCAGAGGAACCTCTTTGCCCTGCACTGGCTCATCTTTCACGCCGAGGATCGACTTACACCACGGTGGCACGTGGGACAGCCCTGTGGGAAAGCCTCGAGGGAAAGCCTCGAGGGAAAACCACAGATCCTTTGATCCACGCCACGGGAAGCGTGACATTGCTGCTACAGCCTAGAAGGAAAGCGCACGTGCATGCCCCCACTCGAGACGAGGCCTGACTCCCCTGGGGAGACTCCAGAAGTACCCAAAGATCCATGTCAGCCCCTGAGAGGAATCCTCGGTTCCGGCCCTGACTCCACACAAGGTTTTTGGCCCCGGTATCGACGGGAGAGGAATCCCGAGAGGCCCCCTAGCAACTCGCATGGGGACTGGCCTCTCCTAAGGCCACCAGGGCGGGTCCCTGAGGTCCCCGTCGTAACTCGAGAACACCTGCCACAACTCGAGAAAATCCAGGAAGTTCTCCCTTCCTGGCGAGATGAGGACTATTTCCGATGAGGCGTCTGGAGACTAATGACACCTAACCTCTGGAACTTCGAAAGGGTCTTTCACACCCTTGCTGCCAGTCAAGAAGTTCACCGCGATACCCGTCTCCACTCGAGAGGAAGCACGATGGTCCCGCCCACATCCAGAGGAGCCCCGTTTCCCCCTCGTAGCTCGAGATGAGGGATCCTTTCCCTGCTTTCAACGGGAAAGAATTCCCGGCGTTCCCGTCGCCTCTCAAGAGGAGGCACTCTCAACAGGAAAGGCGAGAGGAACTCCATGGTCGTACCACCATTCCAAGAGTCCCCCAGATGTCTCAGTCCATTCCAGAGGAACCTCTTTGCCCTGCACTGGCTCATCTTTCACGCCGAGGATCGACTCACACCACGGTGGCACGTGGGACAGCCCTGTGGGAAAGCCTCGAGGAAAGGCTCGAGGGAAAACCAGAGATCCTTTGATCCACGCGACGGGAAGCGTGACATTGCTGCTACAGCCTGGAAGGAAAGCGCACGTGCATGCCCCCACTCGAGACGAGGCCTGACTCCCCTGGGGAGACTCCAGAACTACCCAAAGATCCATGTCAGCCCCTGAGAGGAATCCTCGGTTCCGGCCCTGACTCCACACAAGGTTTTTGGCCCCGGTATCGACGGGAGAGGAAACCCGAGAGGCCCCCTAGCAACTCGCATGGGGACTGGCCTCTCCTGAGGCCACCAGGGCGGGTCCCTGAGGTCCCCGTCGTAACTCGAGAACACCTGCCGCAACTCGAGAAAATCCAGGAAGTTCTCCCTTCCAGGCGAGATGAGGCCTATTTCCGATGAGGCGTCTGGAGACTAATGACACCTAACCTCTGGAACTTCGAAAGGGTCTTTCACACCCTTGCTGCAACTCAAGAAGTTCACCGCCATACCCGTCTCCACTCGAGAGGAAGCACGATGGTCCCGCCCACATCCAGAGGAGCCCCGTTTCCCCCTCGTAGCTCGAGATGAGGGATCCTTTCCCTGCTTTCAACGGGAAAGAATTCCCGCGTTCCCGTCGCATCTCAAGAGGAGGCACTCTCAACAGGAAAGGCGAGAGGAACTCCATGGTCGTACCACCATTCCAAGAGTCCCCCAGATGTCTCAGTCCATTCCAGAGGAACCTCTTTGCCCTGCACTGGCTCATCTTCTACGCCGAGGATCGACTCACACCACGGTGGCACGTGGGACAGCCCTGTGGAAAAGCCTCGAGGGAAAGCCTCGAGGGAAAACCACAGATCCTTTGATCCACGCGACGGGAAGCGTGACATTGCTGCTACAGCCTGGAAGGAAAGCGCACGTGCATGCACCCACTCGAGACGAGGCCTGACTCCCCTGGGGAGACTCCACAAGTACCCAAAGATCCATGTCAGCCCCTGAGAGGAATCCTCGGTTCCGGCCCTGACTTCACACAAGGTTTATGGCCCCCGTGTCGATGAGAGAGGAATCCCGAGAGGCCCCCTAGCAACTCGCATGGGGACTGGCCTCTCCTGAGGCCACCAGGGCGGGTCCCTGAGGTCCCCGTCGTAACTCGAGAACACCTGCCACAACTCGAGAAAATCCAGGAAGTTCTCCCTTCCAGGCGAGATGAGGCCTATTTCCGATGAGGCGTCTGGAGACTAATGACACCTAATCTCTGGAACTTCGAAAGGGTCTTTCACACCCTTGCTGCCACTCAAGAAGTTCACCGCGATACCCGTCTCCACTCGAGAGGAAGCACGATGGTCCCGCCCACATCCAGAGGAGCCCCGTTTCCCCCTCGTAGCTCGAGATGAGGGATCCTTTCCCTGCTTTCAACGGGAAAGAATTCCGGGCGTTCCCGTCGCATCTCAAGAGGAGGCACTCTCAACAGGAAAGGCGAGAGGAACTCCATGGTCGTACCACCATTCCCAGAGTCCCCCAGATGTCTCAGTCCATTCCAGAGGAACCTCTTTGCCCTGCACTGGCTCATCTTTCACGCCGAGGATCGACTCACACCACGGTGGCACGTGGGACAGCCCTGTGGGAAAGCCTCGAGGGAAAGCCTCGAGGGAAAACCACAGATCCTTTGATCCACGCGACGGGAAGCATGACATTGCTGCTACAGCCTGGAAGGAAAGCGCACGTGCATGCCCCCACTCGAGACGAGGCCTGACTCCCCTGGGGTGACTCCAGAAGTACCCAAAGATCCATGTCAGCCCCTGAGAGGAATCCTCGGTTCCGGCCCTGACTCCACACAAGGTTTTTGGCCCCGGTATCGACGGGAGAGGAATCCCGAGAGTCCCCCTAGCAACTCGCATGGGGACTGGCCTCTCCTGAGGCTACCAGGGCGGGTTCCTGAGTTCCCAATCGTAACTCGAGAACACCTGCCGCAACTCGAGAAAATCCAGGAAGTTCTCCCTTCCTGGCGAGATGAGGACTATTTCCGATGAGGCGTCTGGAGACTAATGACACCTAACCTCTGGAACTTCGAAAGGGTCTTTCACACCCTTGCTGCCACTCAAGAAGTTCACCGCGATACCCGTCTCCACTCCAGAGAAAGCACGATGGTCCCGCCCACATCCAGAGGAGCACCGTATTGCCCCTCGTAGCTCGAGATGAGGGATCCTTTCCCTGCTTTCAACGGGAAAGAATTCCCGGCGTTCCCATCGCATCTCAAGAGGAGGCACTCTCAACAGGAAAGGCGAGAGGAACTCCATGGTCGTACCACCATTCCAAGAGTCCCCCAGATGTCTCAGTCCATTCCAGAGGAACCTCTTTGCCCTGCACTGGCTCATCTTCTACGCCGAGGATTGACTCACACCACGGTGGCACGAGGGACTGCCCTGTGGAAAAGCCTCGAGGGAAAGCCTCGAGGGAAAACCACAGATCCTTTGATCCACGCGACGGGAAGCGTGACATTGCTGCTACAGCCTGGAAGGAAAGCGCACGTGCATGCCCCCAATCGAGACGAGGCCTGACTCCCCAGGGGAGACTCCAGAAGTACCCAAAGATCCATGTTAGCCCCTGAGGGGAATCCTCGGTTCCGGCCCTGACTCCACATAAGGTTTTTGGCCCCGGTATCGACGGGAGAGGAATCCCGAGAGGCCCCCTAGCAACTCGCATGGGGACTGGCCTCTCCTGAGGCAACCAGGGCGGGTCCCTGAGGTCCCTGTCGTAACTCGAGAACACCTGCCACAACTCGAGAAAATCCAGGAAGTTCTCCCTTCCAGGCGAGATGAGGCCTATTTCCGATGAGGCGTCTGGAGACTAATGACACCTAACCTCTGGAACTTCGAAAGGGTCTTTCACACCCTTGCTGCCACTCAAGAAGTTCACCGCGATACCCGTCTCCACTCGAGAGGAAGCACGATGGTCCCGCCCACATCCAGAGGAGCCCCGTTTCCCCGTCGTAGCTCGAGATGAGGGATCCTTTCCCTGCTTTCAACGGGAAAGAATTCCGGGCGTTCCTGTCGCATCTCAAGAGGAGGCACTCTCAACAGGAAAGGCGAGAGGAACTCCATGGTCGTACCACCATTCCAAGAGTCTCCCAGATGTCTCAGTCCATTCCAGAGGAAGCTCTTTGCCCTGCACTGGCTCATCTTTCACGCCGAGGATCGACTCACACCACGGTGGCACGTGGGACAGCCCTGTGGAAAAGCCTCGAGGGAAAGGCTCGAGGGAAAACCACAGATCCTTTAATCCACGCCACGGGAAGCGTGACATTGCTGCTACAGCCGGGCAGGAAAGCGCACGTGCATGCCCCCACTCGAGACGAGGCCTGACTCCCCTGGGGAGACTCCAGAAGTACCCAAAGATCCAGGTCAGCCCCTGAGAGGAATCCTCGGTTCCGACGCTGACTCCACACAAGGTTTTTGGCCCCGGTATCGACGGGAGAGGAATCCCGAGAGGCCCCCTAGCAACTCGCATGGGGACTGGCCTCTCCTGAGGCCACCAGGGCGGGTCCCTGAGGTCTCCGTCGTAACTCGAGAACACCTGCCGCAACTCGAGAAAATCCAGGAAGTTCTCCCTTCCAGGCGAGATGAGGCCTATTTCCGATGAGGCGTCTGGAGACTAATGACACCTAACTTCTGGAACTTCGAAAGGGTCTTTCACACCCTTGCTGCAACTCAAGAAGTTCACCGCCATACCCGTCTCCACTCGAGAGGAAGCACGATGGTCCCGCCCACATCCAGAGGAGCCCCGTTTCCCCCTCGTAGCTCGAGATGAGGGATCCTTTCCCTGCTTTCAACGGGAAAGAATTCCCGGCGTTCCCGTCGCATCTCAAGAGGAGGCACTCTCAACACGAAAGGCGAGAGGAACTCCATGGTCGTACCACCATTCCCAGAGTCCCCCAGATGTCTCAGTCCATTCCAGAGGAACCTCTTTGCCCTGCACTGGCTCATCTTTCACCCCGAGGATCGACTCACACCATGGTGGCACGTGGGACAGCCCTGTGGGAAAGCCTCGAGGAAAAGCCTCGAGGGAAAACCACAGATCCTTTGATCCACCCGACGGAAAGAGTGACATTGCTGCTAGAGCCTGGAAAGAAATCTCACGTGCATGCCCCCACTCGAGACGAGGCCTGACTCCCCTGGGGAGACTCCAGAAGTACCCAAAGATCCATGAAAGCCCCTGAGAGGAATCCTCGGTTGCGACCCTGACTCCACACAAGGTTTTTGGCCCCAGTATCGACGGGAGAGGAATCCCGAGAGGCCCCCTAGCAACTCGCATGGGGACTGGCCTCTCCTGAGGCCACCAGGGCGGGTCCCTGAGGTCCCCGTCGTAACTCGAGAACACCTGCCGCAACTCGAGAAAATCCAGGAAGTTCTCCCTTCCAGGCGAGATGAGGCCTATTTCCGATGAGGCGTCTGGAGACTAATGACACCTAACCTCTGGAACTTCGAAAGGGTCTTTCCCACCCTTGCTGCAACTCAAGAAGTTCACCGCCATACCCGTCTCCACTCGAGAGGAAGCACGATGGTCCCGCCCACATCCAGAGGAGAAAGGTTTCCCCCTCGGAGCTCGAGATGAGGGATCCTTTCCCTGCTTTCAACGGGAAAGAATTCCCGGCGTTCCCGTCGCATCTCAAGAGGAGGCACTCTCAACAGGAAAGGCGAGTGGAACTTCATAGTCGTACCACCATTTCAAGAGTCCCCCAGATGTCTCAGTCCATACCAGAGGAACCTCTTTGCCCTGCACTGGCTCATCTTTCACGCCGAGGATCGACTCACACCACGGTGGCACGTGGGACATCCCTGTGGGAAAGCCTCGAGGGAAAGCCTCGAGGGAAAACCACAGATCCTTTGATCCACGCGACGGGAAGCGTGACATTGCTGCTACAGCCTGGAAGGAAAGCGCACGTGCATGCGCCCACTCGAGACGAGGCCTAACTCCCCTGGAAGTCTCCAGAAATTCCCAAAGATCCATGTCAGCCCCTGAGAGGAATCCTCGGTTACGGCCCTGACTCCACACAAGGTTTTTGGCCCCGGTATCGACGGGAGATTAATCCCGAGAGGACCGCTAGCAACTCGCATGGGGACTGGCCTCTCCTGAGGCCACCAGGGCGGGTCCCTGAGGTCCCCGTCGTAACTCGAGAACACCTGCCGCAACTCGAGAAAATCCAGGAAGTTCTCCCTTCCAGGCGAGATGTGGCCTATTTCCGATGAGGCGTCTGGAGACTAATGACACCTAACCTCCGGAACTTCGAAAGGGTTTTTCACACCCTTGCTGCAACTCAAGAAGTTCACCGCCATACCCGTCTCCACTCGAGAGGAAGCACGATGGTCCCGCCCACATCCAGAGGAGCCCCGTTTCCCCCTCGTAGCTCGAGATGAGGGATCCTTTCCCTGCTTTCAACGGGAAAGAATTCCCGGCGTTCCCGTCGCATCTCAAGAGGAGGCACTCTAAACAGGAAAGGCGAGAGGAACTCCATGGTCGTACCACCATTCCAAGAGTCCCCCAGATGTCTCAGTCCATTCCAGAGGAACCTCTTTGCCCTGCACTGGCTCATCTTTCACGCCCAGGATCGACTCACACCATGGTGGCACGTGGGACAGCCCTGTGGGAAAGCCTCGAAGGAAAGCCTCGAGGGAAAACCACAGATCCTTTGATCCACGCGACGGGAAGCGTGACATTGCTGCTAAAGCCTGGAAGGAAAGTGCACGTGCATGCCCCCACTCGAGACGAGGCCTGACTCCCCTGCGGAGACTCCAGAAGTACCCAAAGATCCATGTCAGCCCCTGAGAGGAATCCTCGGTTCCGGCCCTGACTCCACACAAGGTTTTTGGCCCCGGTATCGACGGGAGAGGAATCCCGAGAGGCCCCCTAGCAACTCGCATGGGGACTGGCCTCTCCTGAGGCCACCAGGGCGGGTCCCTGAGGTCCCCGTCGTAACTCGAGAACACCTGCCGCAACTCGAGAAAATCCAGGAAGTTCTCCCTTCCAGGCGAGATGAGGCCTATTTCCGATGAGGCGTCTGGAGACTAATGACACCTAACCTCTGGAACTTCGAAAGGGTCTTTCACACCCTTGCTGCAACTCAAGAAGTTCACCGCCATACCCGTCTCCACTCGAGAGAAAGCACGATGGTCCCGCCCACATCCACAGGAGCCCCGTTTTCCCCTCGTAGCTCGAGACGAGGGATCCTTTCCCTGCTTTCAACGGGAAAGAATTCCGGCATTCCCGGCGCATCTCAAGAGGAGGCACTCTCAACAGCAAAGGCGAGAGGAACTCCATGGTCGTACCACCATTCCAAGAGTCCCCCAGATGTCTCAGTCCATTCCAGAGGAACCTCTTTGCCCTGCACTGGCTCATCTTTCACGCCGAGGATCGACTCACACCACGGTGGCACGTGGGACAGCCCTGTGGGAAAGCCTTGAGGGAAAGCCTCGAGGGAAAACCACAGATCCTTTCATCCACGCGACGAGAAGCGTGACATTGCTGCTACAGCCTGGAAGGAAAGCTCACGTGCATGCCCCCACTCGAGACGAGGCCTGACTCCCCTGGGGAGACTCCAGAAGTACCCAAAGATCCATGCCAGCCCCTGAGAGGAATCCTCGGTTCCGGCCCTGACTCCACAGAAGGTTTTTGGCCCCGGTATTGATGGGAGAGGAATCCCGAGAGGCCCCCTAGCAACTCACATGAGGACTGGCCTCTCCTGAGGCCACCAGGGCGGGTCCCTGAGGTCCCCGTCGTAACTCGAGAACACCTGCCGCAACTCGAGAAAATCCAGGAAGTTCTCCCTTCCAGGTGAGATGAGGCCTATTTCCGATGAGGCGTCTGGAAACTAATGACACCTAACCTCTGGAACTTCGAAAGGGTCTTTCACACCCTTGCTGCCAGTCAAGAAGTTCACCGCGATACCCGTCTCCACTCGAGAGAAAGCACGATGGTCCCGCCACATCCACAGGAGCCCCGTTTCCCCCTCGTAGCTCGAGATGAGGGATCCTTTCCCTGCTTTCAACGGGAAAGAATTCCCGGCGTTCCCGTCCCATCTCAAGAGGAGGCACTCTCAACAGGAAAGGCAAGAGGAACTCCATTGTCGTACCACCATTCCAAGAGTCCCCCAGATGTCTCAGTCCATTCCAGAGGAACCTCTTTGCCCTGCACTGGCTCATCTTTCACGCCGAGAATCGACTCACACCACGGTGGCACGTGGGACAGCCCTGTGGGAAAGCCTCGAGGGAAAGCCTCGAGGGAAAACCACAGATCCTTTGATCCACGTGACGGGAAGCGTGACATTGCTGCTACAGCCTGGAAGGAAAGCGCAGGTGCATGCGCCCACTCGAGACGAGGCCTAACTCCCCTGGGAGTCTCCAAAAATACCCAAAGATCCATGTCAGCCCCTGAGAGGAATCCTCGGTTCCGGCCCTGACTCCACACAAGGTTTTTGGCCCCGGCATCGACGGGAGAGGAATCCCGAGAGGCCCCCTAGCAACTCGCATGGGGACTGGCCTCTCCTAAGGCCACCAGGGCGGGTCCCTGAGGTCCCCGTCGTAACTCGAGAACACCTGCCCCAACTCGAGAAAATCCAGGAAGTTCTCCCTTCCAGGCGAGATGAGGCCTATTTCCGATGAGGCGTCTGGAGACTAATGACACCTAACCTCTGAAACTTCGAAAGGGTCTTTCACACCCTTGCTGCCACTCAAGAAGTTCACCGCGATACCCGTCTCCACTCGAGAGGAAGCACGATGGTCCCGCCCACTTCCAGAGGAGCCCCGTTTCCCCCTCGTAGCTCGAGATGAGGGATCCTTTCCCTGCTTTCAACGGGAAAGAATTCCCGCGTTCCCGTCGCATCTCAAGAGGAGGCACTCTCAACAGGAAAGGCGAGAGGAACTCCATGGTCGTACCACCATTCCAAGAGTCCCCCAGATGTCTCAGTCCATTCCAGAGGAACCTCTTTGCCCTGCACTGGCTCATCTTCTACGCCGAGGATCGACTCACACCACGGTGGCACGTGGGACAGCCCTGTGGAAAAGCCTCGAGGGAAAGCCTCGAGGGAAAACCACAGATCCTTTGATCCACGCGACGGGAAGCGTGACATTGCTGCTACAGCCTGGAAGGAAAGCGCACGTGCATGCCCCCACTCGAGACGAGGCCTGACTCCCCTGGGGAGACTCCAGAAGTACCCAAAGATCCATGTCAGCCCCTGAGAGGAATCCTCGGTTCCGGCCCTGACTTCACACAAGGTTTATGGCCCCCGTGTCGATGAGAGAGGAATCCCGAGAGGCCCCCTAGCAACTCACATGGGGACTGGCCTCTCCTGAGGCCACCAGGGCGGGTCCCTGAGGTCCCCGTCGTAACTCGAGAACACCTGCCGCAACTCGAGAAAATCCAGGAAGTTCTCCCTTCCAGGCGAGATGAGGCCTATTTCCGATGAGGCGTCTGGAGACTAATGACACCTAATCTCTGGAACTTCGAAAGGGTCTTTCACACCCTTGCTGCCACTCAAGAAGTTCACCGCGATACCCGTCTCCACTCGAGAGGAAGCACGATGGTCCCGCCCACATCCAGAGGAGCCCCGTTTCCCCCTCGTAGCTCGAGATGAGGGATCCTTTCCCTGCTTTCAACGGGAAAGAATTCCGGGCGTTCCCGTCGCATCTCAAGAGGAGGCACTCTCAACAGGAAAGGCGAGAGGAACTCCATGGTCGTACCACCATTCCAAGAGTCCCCCAGATGTCTCAGTCCATTCCAGAGGAACCTCTTTGCCCTGCACTGGCTCATCTTTCACGCCGAGGATCGACTCACACCACGGTGGCACGTGGGACAGCCCTGTGGGAAAGCCTCGAGGGAAAGCCTCGAGGGAAAACCACAGATCCTTTGATCCACGCGACGAGAAGCGTGACATTGCTGCTACAGCCTGGAAGGAAAGCTCACGTGCATGCCCCCACTCGAGACGAGGCCTGACTCCAATGGGGAGACTCCAGAAGTACCCAAAGATCCATGTCAGCCCCTGAGAGGAATCCTCGGTTCCGGCCCTGACTCCACACAAGGTTTTTGGCCCCGGTATTGATGGGAGAGGAATCCCGAGAGGCCCCCTAGCAACTCGCATGAGGACTGGCCTCTCCTGAGGCCACCAGGGCGGGTCCCTGAGGTCCCCGTCGTAACTCGAGAACACCTGCCGCAACTCGAGAAAATCCAGGAAGTTCTCCCTTCCAGGTGAGATGAGGCCTATTTCCGATGAGGCGTCTGGAAACTAATGACACCTAACCTCTGGAACTTCGAAAGGGTCTTTCACACCCTTGCTGCAACTCAAGAAGTTCACCGCCATACCCGTCTCCACTCGAGAGAAAGCACGATGGCCCCGCCACATCCACAGGAGCCCCGTTTCCCCCTCGTAGCTCGAGATGAGGGATCCTTTCCCTGCTTCCAACGGGAAAGAATTCCCGGCGTTCCCGTCCCATCTCAAGAGGAGGCACTCTCAACAGGAAAGGCAAGAGGAACTCCATTGTCGTACCACCATTCCAAGAGTCCCCCAGATGTCTCAGTCCATTCCAGAGGAACCTCTTTGCCCTGCACTGGCTCATCTTTCACGCCGAGAATCGACTCACACCACCGTGGCACGTGGGACAGCCCTGTGGGAAAGCCTCGAGGGAAAGCCTCGAGGGAAATCCACAGATCCTTTGATCCACGTGACGGGAGGCGTGACATTGCTGCTACAGCCTGGAAGGAAAGCGCAGGTGCATGCGCCCACTCGAGACGAGGCCTAACTCCCCTGGGAGTCTCCAAAAATACCCAAAGATCCATGTCAGCCCCTGAGAGGAATCCTCGGTTCCGGCCCTGACTCCACACAAGGTTTTTGGCCCCGGCATCGACGGGAGAGGAATCCCGAGAGGCCCCCTAGCAACTCGCATGAGGACTGGCCTCTCCTGAGGCCACCAGGGCGGGTCCCTGAGGTCCCCGTCGTAACTCGAGAACACCTGCCGCAACTCGAGAAAATCCAGGAAGTTCTCCCTTCCAGGCGAGATGAGGCCTATTTCCGATGAGGCGTCTGGAGACTAATGACACCTAACCTCTGGAACTTCGAAAGGGTCTTTCACACCCTTGCTGCAACTCAAGAAGTTCACCGCCATACCCGTCTCCACTCGAGAGGAAGCACGATGGTCCCGCCCACATCCAGAGGAACCCCGTTTCCCCCTCGCAGCTCGAGATGAGGGATCCTTTCCCTGCTTTCAACGGGAAAGAATTCCCGGCGTTCCCGTCGCATCTCAAGAGGAGGCACTCTCAACAGGAGAGGCGAGAGGAACTCCATGGTCGTACCACCATTCCAAGAGTCCCCCAGATGTCTCAGTCCATTCCAGAGGAACCTCTTTGCCCTGCACTGGCTCATCTTTCACGCCGAGGATCGACTCACACCACGGTGGCACGTGGGACAGCCCTGTGGGAAAGCCTCGAGGGAAAGCCTCGAGGGAAAACCACAGATCCTTTGATCCACGCGACGGGAAGCGTGACATTGCTGCTACAGCCTGGAAGGAAAGCGCAGGTGCATGCGCCCACTCGAGACGAGGCCTAAGTCCCCTGGGAGACTCCAGAAATACCCAAAGATCCATGTCAGCCCCTGAGAGGAATCCTCGGTTCCGGCCCTGACTCCACACAAGGTTTTCGGCCCCGGTATTGACGGGAGAGGAATCCAGAGAGGCCCCCTAGCAACTCGCATGGGGACTGGCCTCTCGCAAGGCCACCAGGGCGGGTCCCTGAGGTCCCCGTCGTAACTCGAGAACACCTGCCGCAACTCGAGAAAATCCAGGAAGTTCTCCCTTCCAGGCGAGAGGAGGACTATTTCCGATGAGGCGTCTGGAGACTAATAACACCTAACATCTGAAACTTAGAAAGGGTCTTTCACACCCTTGCTGCCACTCAAGAAGTTCACCGCGATACCCGTCTCCACTCGAGAGGAAGCACGATGGTCCCGCCCACTTCCAGAGGAGCCCCGTTTCCCCCTCGTAGCTCGAGATGAGGGATCCTTTCCCTGCTTTCAACGGGAAAGAATTCCGGGCGTTCCCGTCGCATCTCAAGAGGAGGCACTCTCAACAGGAAAGGCGAGAGGAACTCCATGGTCGTACCACCATTCCAAGAGTCCCCCAGATGTCTCAGTCCATTCCAGAGGAACCTCTTTGCCCTGCACTGGCTCATCTTCTACGCCGAGGATCGACTCACACCACGGTGGCACGTGGGACAGCCCTGTGGAAAAGCCTCGAGGGAAAGCCTCGAGGGAAAACCACAGATCCTTTGATCCACGCGACGGGAAGCGTGACATTGCTGCTACAGCCTGGAAGGAAAGCGCACGTGCATGCCCCCACTCGAGACGAGGCCTGACTCCCCTGGGGAGACTCCAGAAGTACCCAAAGATCCATGTCAGCCCCTGAGAGGAATCCTCGGTTCCGGCCCTGACTTCACACAAGGTTTATGGCCCCCGTGTCGATGAGAGAGGAATCCCGAGAGGCCCCCAAGCAACTCACATGGGGACTGGCCTCTCCTGAGGCCACCAGGGCGGGTCCCTGAGGTCCCCGTCGTAACTCGAGAACACCTGCCGCAACTCGAGAAAATCAAGGAAGTTCTCCCTTCCAGGCGAGATGAGGCCTATTTCCGATGAGGCGTCTGGAGACTAATGACACCTAACCTCTGGAACTTCGAAAGGGTCTTTTACACCCTTGCTGCAACTCAAGAAGTTCACCGCCATACCCGTCTCCACTCGAGAGGAAGCACGATGGTCCCGTCCACATCCAGAGGAACCCCGTTTCCCCCTCGCAGCTCGAGATGAGGGATCCTTTCCCTGCTTTCAACGGGAAAGAATTCCCGGCGTTCCCGTCGCATCTCAAGAGGAGGCACTCTCAACAGGAGAGGCGAGAGGAACTCCATGGTCGTACCACCATTCCAAGAGTCCCCCAGATGTCTCAGTCCATTCCAGAGGAACCTCTTTGCCCTGCACTGGCTCATCTTTCACGCCGAGGATCGACTCACACCACGGTGGCACGTGGGACAGCCCTGTGGGAAAGCCTCGAGGGAAAGCCTCGAGGGAAAACCACAGATCCTTTGATCCACGCGACGGGAAGCGTGACATTGCTGCTACAGCCTGGAAGGAAAGCGCAGGTGCATGCGCCCACTCGAGACGAGGCCTAACTCCCCTGGGAGACTCCAGAAATACCCAAAGATCCATGTCAGCCCCTGAGAGGAATCCTCGGTTCCGGCCCTGACTCCACACAAGGTTTTCGGCCCCGGTATTGACGGGAGAGGAATCCAGAGAGGCCCCCTAGCAACTCGCATGGGGACTGGCCTCTCCTAAGGCCACCAGGGCGGGTCCCTGAGGTCCCCGTCGTAACTCGAGAACACCTGCCGCAACTCGAGAAAATCCAGGAAGTTCTCCCTTCCAGGCGAGAGGAGGACTATTTCCGATGAGGCGTCTGGAGACTAATGACACCTAACCTCTGAAACTTCGAAAGGGTCTTTCACACCCTTGCTGCCACTCAAGAAGTTCACCGCGATACCCGTCTCCACTCGAGAGGAAGCACGATGGTCCCGCCCACTTCCAGAGGAGCCCCGTTTCCCCCTCGTAGCTCGAGATGAGGGATCCTTTCCCTGCTTTCAACGGGAAAGAATTCCCGCGTTCCCGTCGCATCTCAAGAGGAGGCACTCTCAACAGGAAAGGCGAGAGGAACTCCATGGTCGTACCACCATTCCAAGAGTCCCCCAGATGTCTCAGTCCATTCCAGAGGAACCTCTTTGCCCTGCACTGGCTCATCTTCTACGCCGAGGATCGACTCACACCACGGTGGCACGTGGGACAGCCCTGTGGAAAAGCCTCGAGGGAAAGCCTCGAGGGAAAACCACAGATCCTTTGATCCACGCGACGGGAAGCGTGACATTGCTGCTACAGCCTGGAAGGAAAGCGCACGTGCATGCCCCCACTCGAGACGAGGCCTGACTCCCCTGGGGAGACTCCAGAAGTACCCAAAGATCCATGTCAGCCCCTGAGAGGAATCCTCGGTTCCGGCCCTGACTTCACACAAGGTTTATGGCCCCCGTGTCGATGAGAGAGGAATCCCGAGAGGCCCCCTAGCAACTCACATGGGGACTGGCCTCTCCTGAGGCCACCAGGGCGGGTCCCTGAGGTCCCCGTCGTAACTCCAGAACACCTGCCGCAACTCGAGAAAATCCAGGAAGTTCTCCCTTCCAGGCGAGATGAGGCCTATTTCCGATGAGGCGTCTGGAGACTAATGACACCTAATCTCTGGAACTTCGAAAGGGTCTTTCACACCCTTGCTGCAACTCAAGAAGTTCACCGCGATACCCGTCTCCACTCGAGAGGAAGCACGATGGTCCCGCCCACATCCAGAGGAGCCCCGTTTCCCCCTCGTAGCTCGAGATGAGGGATCCTTTCCCTGCTTTCAACGGGAAAGAATTCCGGGCGTTTCCGTCGCATCTCAAGAGGAGGCACTCTCAACAGGAAAGGCGAGAGGAACTCCATGGTCGTACCACCATTCCAAGAGTCCCCCAGATGTCTCAGTCCATTCCAGAGGAACCTCTTTGCCCTGCACTGGCTCATCTTTCACGCCGAGGATCGACTCACACCATGGTGGCACGTGGGACAGCCCTGTGGGAAAGCCTCGAGGGAAAGCCTCGAGGGAAAACCACAGATCCTTTGATCCACGCGACAGGAAGCGTGACAGTGCTGCTACAGCCTGGAAGGAAAGCGCACGTGCATGCCCCCACTCGAGACGAGGCCTGACTCCCCTGGGGAGACTCCAGAAGTACCCAAAGATCCATGTCAGCCCCTGAGAGGAATCCTCGGTTCCGGCCCTGACTCCACACAAGGTTTTTGGCCCCGGTATCGACGGGAGAGGAATCCCGAGAGGCCCCCTAGCAACTCGCATGGGGACTGGCCTCTCCTGAGGCAACCAGGGCGGGTCCCTGAGGTCCCCGTCGTAACTCGAGAACACCTGCTGCAACTCGAGAAAATCCAGGAAGTTCTCCCTTCCAGGCGAGATGAGGCCTATTTCCGATGAGGCGTCTGGAGACTAATGACACCTAACCTCTGGAACTTCGAAAGGGTCTTTCACACCCTTGCTGCCACTCAAGAAGTTCACCGCGATACCCGTCTCCACTCGAGAGGAAGCACGATGGTCCCGCCCACATCCAGAGGAGCCCCGTTTCCCCCTCGTAGCTCGAGATGAGGGATCCTTTCCCTGCTTTCAACGGGAATGAATTCCGGGCGTTCCCGTCGCATCTCAAGAGGAGGCACTCTCAACAGGAAAGGCGAGAGGAACTCCATGGTCGTACCACCATTCCAAGAGTCTCCCAGATATCTCAGTCCATTCCAGAGGAACCTCTTTGCCCTGCACTTGCTCATCTTTCACGCCGAGGATCCACTCACACCATGGTGGCACGTGGGACAGCCCTGTGGGAAAGCCTCGAGGGAAAGCCTCGAGCGAAAACCACAGATCCTTTGATCCACGCGACGGGAAGCGTGACATTGCTGCTACAGCCTGGAAGGAAAGCGCACGTGCATGCCCCCACTCGAGACGAGGCCTGACTCCCCTGGGGAGACTCCAGAAGTACCCAAAGATCCATGTCAGCCCCTGAGAGGAATCCTCGGTTCCAGCCCTGACTCCACACAAGGTTTTTGGCCCCGGTATCGACGGGAGAGGAATCCCGAGAGGCCCCCTAGCAACTCGCATGAAGACTGGCCTCTCCTAAGGCCACCAGGGCGGGTCCCTGAGGTCCCCGTCGTAAATCGAGAACACCTGCCACAACTCGAGAAAATCCAGGAAGTTCTCCCTTTCAGGCGAGATGAGGACTATTTCCGATGAGGCGTCTGGAGACTAATGACACCTAACCTCTGGAACTTCGAAAGGGTCTTTCACACCCTTGCTGCCACTCAAGAAGTTCACCGCGATACCCGTCTCCACTCGAGTGGAAGCACGATGGTCCCGCCCACTTCAGGAGGAGCCCCGTTTCCCCCTCGTAGCTCGTGATGAGCGATCCTTTCCCTGCTTTCAACGGAAAAGAATTCCCGGCGTTCCCGTCGCATCTCAAGAGGAGGCACTCTCAACAGGAAAGCGAGAGGAACTCCATGGTCGTACCACCATTCCAAGAGTCCCCCAGATGTCTCAGTCCATTCCAGAGGAACCTCTTTGCCCTGCACTGGCTCATCTTCTACGCCGAGGATCGACTCACACCACGGTGGCACGTGGGACAGCCCTGTGGAAAAGCCTCGAGGGAAAGCCTCGAGGGAAAACCACAGATCCTTTGATCCACGCGACGGGAAGCGTGACATTGCTGCTACAGCCTGGAAGGAAAGCGCACGTGCATGCCCCCACTCGAGACGAGGCCTGACTCCCCTGGGGAGACTCCAGAAGTACCCAAAGATCCATGTCAGCCCCTGAGAGGAATCCTCGGTTCCGGCCCTGACTCCACACAAGGTTTTTGGCCCCGGTATCGACGGGAGCGGAATCCCGAGAGGCCCCCTAGCAACTCGCATGGGGACTGGCCTCTCCTGAGGCAACCAGGGCGGGTCCCTGAGGTCCCCGTCGTAACTCGAGAACACCTGCCACAACTCGAGAAAATCCAGGAAGTTCTCCCTTCCAGGCGAGATGAGGCCTATTTCCGATGAGGCGTCTGGAGACTAATGACACCTAACCTCTGGAACTTCGAAAGGGTCTTTCACACCCTTGCTGCAACTCAAGAAGTTCACCGCGATACCCGTCTCCACTCGAGAGGAAGCACGATGGTCCCGCCCACATCCAGAGGAGCCCCGTTTCCCCCTCGTAGCTCGAGATGAGGGATCCTTTCCCTGCTTTCAACGGGAAAGAATTCCCGGCGTTCCCGTCGCATCTCAAGAGGAGGCACTCTCAACAGGAAAGGCGAGAGGAACTCCATGGTCGTACCACCATTCCCAGAGTCCCCCAGATGTCTCAGTCCATTCCAGAGGAACCTCTTTGCCCTGCACTGGCTCATCTTTCACGCCGAGGATCGACTCACACCACGGTGGCACGTGGGACAGCCCTGTGGGAAAGCCTCGAGGGAAAGCCTCGAGGGAAAACCACAGATCCTTTGATCCACGCGACGGGAAGCATGACATTGCTGCTACAGCCTGGAAGGAAAGCGCACGTGCATGCCCCCACTCGAGACGAGGCCTGACTCCCCTGGGGAGACTCCAGAAGTACCCAAAGATCCATGTCAGCCCCTGAGAGGAATCCTCGGTTCCGGCCCTGACTCCACACAAGGTTTTTGGCCCCGGTATCGACGGGAGAGGAATCCCGAGAGGCCCCCTAGCAACTCGCATGGGGACTGGCCTCTCCTGAGGCCACCAGGGCGGGTTCCTGAGGTCCCAATCGTAACTCGAGAACACCTGCCGCAACTCGAGAAAATCCAGGAAGTTCTCCCTTCCAGGCGAGATGAGGACTATTTCCGATGAGGCGTCTGGAGACTAATGACACCTAACCTCTGGAACTTTGAAAAGGTCTTTCACACCCTTGCTGCCACTCAAGAAGTTCACCGCGATACCCGTCTCCACTCCAGAGAAAGCACGATGGTCCCGCCCACATCCAGAGGAGCACCGTTTGCCCCTCGTAGCTCGAGATGAGGGATCCTTTCCCTGCTTTCAACGGGAAAGAATTCCGGGCGTTCCCGTCGCATCTCAAGAGGAGGCACTCTCAACAGGAAAGGCGAGAGGAACTCCATGGTCGTACCACCATTCCAAGAGTCCCCCAGATGTCTCAGTCCATTCCAGAGGAACCTCTTTGCCCTGCACTGGCTCATCTTTCACGCCGAGGATCGACTCACACCACGGTGGCACGTGGGACAGACCTGTGGGAAAGCCTCGAGGGAAAGCCTCGAGGGAAAACCACAGATCCTTTGATTCACGCGACGGGAAGCGTGACATTGCTGCTGCAGCCTGGAAGGAAAGCGCACGTGCATGCCCCCACTCCAGACGAGGCCTGACTCCCCTGTGGAGACTCCAGAAGTACCCAAAGATCCATGTCAGCCCCTGAGAGGAATCCTCGGTTCCGGCCCTGACTCCACACAAGGTTTTTGGCCCCGGTATCGACGGGAGAGGAATCCCGAGAGTCCCCCTAGCAACTCGCATGGGGACTGGCCTCTCCTGAGGCCACCAGGGCGGGTTCCTGATTTCCCAATCGTAACTCGAGAACACCTGCGCAACTCGAGAAAATCCAGGAAGTTCTCCCTTCCTGGCGAGATGAGGACTATTTCCGATGAGGCGTCTGGAGACTAATGACACCTAACCTCTGGAACTTCGAAAGGGTCTTTCACACCCTTGCTGCCACTCAAGAAGTTCACCGCGATACCCGTCTCCACTCCAGAGAATGCACGATGGTCCCGCCCACATCCAGAGGAGCACCGTTTGCCCCTCGTAGCTCGAGATGAGGGATCCTTTCCCTGCTTTCAACGGGAAAGAATTCCCGGCGTTCCCGTCGCATCTCAAGAGGAGGCACTCTCAACAGGAAAGGCGAGAGGAACTCCATGGTCGTACCACCATTCCAAGAGTCCCCCAGATGTCTCAGTCCATTCCAGAGGAAGCTCTTTGCCCTGCACTGGCTCATCTTCTACGCCGAGGATTGACTCACACCACGGTGGCACGTGGGACAGCCCTGTGGAAAAGCCTCGAGGGAAAGCCTCGAGGGAAAACCACAGATCCTTTGATCCACGCGACGGGAAGCGTGACATTGCTGCTACAGCCTGGAAGGAAAGCGCACGTGCATGCCCCCTCTCGAGACGAGGCCTGACTCCCCTGGGGAGACTCCAGAAGTACCCAAACATCCATATCAGCCCCTGAGAGGAATCCTCGGTTCCGGCCCTGACTCCACACAAGGTTTTTGGCCACGGTATCGACGGGAGAGGAATCCCGAGAGGCCCCCTAGCAACACGCATGGGGACTGGCCTCTCCTGAGGCCACCAGGGCGGGTCCCTGAGGTCCCCGTCGTAACTCGAGAACACCTGCCGCAACTCGAGAAAATCCAGGAAGTTCTCCCTTCCAGGCGAGATGAGGCCTATTTCCGATGAGGCGTCTGGAGACTAATGACACCTAACCTCTGGAACTTCGAAAGGGTCTTTCACACCCTTGCTGCAACTCAAGAAGTTCACCGCCATACCCGTCTCCACTCGAGAGGAAGCACGATGGTCCCGCCCACATTCAGAGGAGCCCCGTTTCCCCCTCGTAGCTCGAGATGAGGGATCCTTTCCCTGCTTTCAACGGGAAAGAATTCCCGGCGTTCCCGTCGCATCTCAAGAGGAGGCACTCTCAACACGAAAGGCGAGAGGAACTCCATGGTCGTACCACCATTCCCAGAGTCCCCCAGATGTCTCAGTCCATTCCAGAGGAACCTCTTTGCCCTGCACTGGCTCATCTTTCACGCCGAGGATCGACTCACACCATGGTGGCACGTGGGACAGCCCTGTGGGAAAGCCTCGAGGAAAAGCCTCGAGGGAAAACCACAGATCCTTTGATCCACCCGACGGAAAGAGTGACATTGCTGCTAGAGCCTGGAAAGAAATCTCACGTGCATGCCCCCACTCCAGACGAGGCCTGACTCCCCTGGGGAGACTCCAGAAGTACCCAAAGATCCATGAAAGCCCCTGAGAGGAATCCTCGGTTGCGACCCTGACTCCACACAAGGTTTTTGGCCCCAGTATCGACGGGAGAGGAATCCCGAGAGGCCCCCTAGCAACTCGCATGGGGACTGGCCTGTCCTGAGGCCACCAGGGCGGGTCCCTGAGGTCCCCGTCGTAACTCGAGAACACGTGCCGCAACTCGAGAAAATCCAGGAAGTTCTCCCTTCCAGGCGAGATGAGGCCTATTTCCGATGAGGCGTCTGGAGACTAATGACACCTAACCTCTGGAACTTCGAAAGGGTCTTTCACACCCTTGCTGCAACTCAAGAAGTTCACCGCCATACCCGTCTCCACTCGAGAGGAAGCACGATGGTCCCGCCCACATCCAGAGGAGCCCCGTTTCCCCCTCGTAGCTCGAGATGAGGGATCCTTTCCCTGCTTTCAACGGGAAAGAATTCCCGGCGTTCCCGTCGCATCTCAAGAGGAGGCACTCTCAACAGGAAAGGCGAGAGGAACTCCATGGTCGTACCACCATTCCAAGAGTCCCCCAGATGTCTCAGTCCATTCCAGAGGAAGCTCTTTGCCCTGCACTGGCTCATCTTCTACGCCGAGGATTGACTCACACCACGGTGGCACGTGGGACAGCCCTGTGGAAAAGCCTCGAGGGAAAGCCTCGAGGGAAAACCACAGATCCTTTGATCCACGCGACGGGAAGCGTGACATTGCTGCTACAGCCTGGAAGGAAAGCGCACGTGCATGCCCCCACTCGAGACGAGGCCTGACTCCCCTGGGGAGACTCCAGAAGTACCCAAAGATCCATGTCAGCCCCTGAGAGGAATCCTCGGTTCCGGCCCTGACTCCACACAAGGTTTTTGGCCCCGGTATCGACGGGAGAGGAATCCCGAGAGGCCCCCTAGCAACTCGCATGGGGACTGGCCTCTCCTGAGGCAACCAGCGCGGGTCCCTGAGGTCCCCGTCGTAACTCGAGAACACCTGCCACAACTCGAGAAAATCCAGGAAGTTCTCCCTTCCAGGCGAGATGAGGCCTATTTCCGATGAGGCGTCTGGAGACTAATGACACCTAACCTCTGGAACTTCGAAAGGGTCTTTCACACCCTTGCTGCCACTCAAGAAGTTCACCGCGATACCCGTCTCCACTCGAGAGGAAGCACGATGGTCCCGCCCACATCCAGAGGAGCCCCGTTTCCCCCTCGTAGCTCGAGATGAGGGATCCTTTCCCTGCTTTCAACGGGAAAGAATTCCGGGCGTTCCCGTCGCATCTCAAGAGTAGGCACTCTCAACAGGAAAGGCGAGAGGAACTCCATGGTCGTACCACCATTCCAAGAGTCTCCCAGATGTCTCAGTCCATTCCAGAGGAACCTCTTTGCCCTGCACTGGCTCATCTTTCACGCCGAGGATCGACTCACACCACGGTGGCACGTGGGACAGCCCTGTGGAAAAGTCTCGAGGGAAAGCCTCGAGGGAAAACCACAGATCCTTTAATCCACGCCACGGGAAGCGTGACATTGCTGCTACAGCCGGGAAGGAAAGCGCACGTGCATGCCCCCACTCGAGACGAGGCCTGACTCCCCTGGGGAGACTCCAGAAGTACCCAAAGATCCAGGTCAGCCCCTGAGAGGAATCCTCGGTTCCGACGCTGACTCCACACAAGGTTTTTGGCCCCGGTATCGACGGGAGAGGAATCCCGAGAGGCCCCCTAGCAACACGCATGGGGACTGGCCTCTCCTGAGGCCACCAGGGCGGGTCCCTGAGGTCCCCGTCGTAACTCGAGAACACCTGCCGCAACTCGAGAAAATCCAGGAAGTTCTCCCTTCTAGGCGAGATGAGGCCTATTTCCGATGAGGCGTCTGGAGACTAATGACACCTAACCTCTGGAACTTCGAAAGGGTCTTTCACACCCTTGCTGCAACTCAAGAAGTTCACCGCCATACCCGTCTCCACTCGAGAGAAAGCACGATGGTCCCGCCCACATCCACAGGAGCCCCGTTTTCCCCTCGTAGCTCGAGACGAGGGATCATTTCCCTGCTTTCAACGGGAAAGAATTCCGGCATTCCCGGCGCATCTCAAGAGGAGGCACTCTCAACAGGAAAGGCGAGAGGAACTCCATGGTCGTACCACCATTCCAAGAGTCCCCCAGATGTCTCAGTCCATTCCAGAGGAACCTCTTTGCCCTGCACTGGCCCATCTTTCACGCCGAGGATCGACTTACACCACGGTGGCACGTGGGACAGCCCTGTGGGAAAGCCTCGAAGGAAAGCCTCGAGGGAAAACCACAGATCCTTTGATCCACGCGACGAGAAGCGTGACATTGCTGCTACAGCCTGGAAGGAAAGCTCACGTGCATGCCCCCACTCGAGACGAGGCCTGACTCCCCTGGGGAGACTCCAGAAGTACCCAAAGATCCATGTCAGCCCCTGAGAGGAATCCTCGGTTCCGGCCCTGACTCCACACAAGGTTTTTGGCCCCGGTTTTGATGGGAGAGGAATCCCGAGAGGCCCCCTAGCAACTCGCATGAGGACTGGCCTCTCCTGAGGCCACCAGGGCGGGTCCCTGAGGTCCCCGTCGTAACTCGAGAACACCTGCCGCAACTCGAGAAAATCCAGGAAGTTCTCCCTTCCAGGCGAGATGAGGCCTATTTCCGATGAGGCGTCTGGAAACTAATGACACCTAACCTCTGGAACTTCGAAAGGGTCTTTCACACCCTTGCTGCAACTCAAGAAGTTCACCGCCATACCCGTCTCCACTCGAGAGAAAGCACGATGGTCCCGCCACATCCACAGGAGCCCCGTTTCCCCCTCGTAGCTCGAGATGAGGGATCCTTTCCCTGCTTTCAACGGGAAAGAATTCCCGGCGTTCCCGTCCCATCTCAAGAGGAGGCACTCTCAACAGGAAAGGCAAGAGGAACTCCATTGTCGTACCACCATTCCAAGAGTCCCCCAGATGTCTCAGTCCATTCCAGAGGAACCTCTTTGCCCTGCACTGGCTCATCTTTCACGCCGAGAATCGACTCACACCACGGTGGCACGTGGGATAGCCCTGTGGGAAAGCCTCGAGGGAAAGCCTCGAGGGAAAACCACAGATCCTTTGATCCACGCGACGGGAAGCGTGACATTGCTGCTACAGCCTGGAAGGAAAGCGCAGGTGCATGCGCCCACTCGAGACGAGGCCTAACTCCCCTGGGAGTCTCCAAAAATACCCAAAGATCCATGTCAGCCCCTGAGAGGAATCCTCGGTTCCGGCCCTGACTCCACACAAGGCTTTTGGCCCCGGCATCGACGGGAGAGGAATCCCGAGAGGCCCCCTATCAACTCGCATGAGGACTGGCCTCTCCTGAGGCCACAAGGGCGGGTCCCTGAGGTCCCCGTCGAAACTCGAGAACACCTGCCGCAACTCGAGAAAATCCAGGAAGTTCTCCCTTCCAGGCGAGATGAGGCCTATTTCCGATGAGGCGTCTGGAGACTAATGACACCTAACCTCTGGAACTTCGAAAGGGTATTTCACACCCTTGCTGCAACTCAAGAAGTTCACCGCCATACCCGTCTCCACTCGAGAGGAAGCACGATGGTCCCGCCCACATCCACAGGAGCCCCGTTTCCCCCTCGTAGCTCGAGACGAGGGATCCTTTCCCTGCTTTCAACGGGAAAGAATTCCGGCATTCCCGGCGCATCTCAAGAGGAGGCACTCTCAACAGGAAAGGCGAGAGGAACTCCATGGTCGTACCACCATTCCAAGAGTCCCCCAGATGTCTCAGTCCATTCCAGAGGAACCTCTTTGCCCTGCACTGGCTCATCTTTCACGCCGAGGATCGACTCACACCACGGTGGCACGTGGGACAGCCCTGTGGGAAAGCCTCGAGGGAAAGCCTCGAGGGAAAACCACAGATCCTTTGATCCACGCGACGGGAAGCGTGACATTGCTGCTACAGCCTGGAAGGAAAGCGCACGTGCATGCCCCCAATCGAGACGAGGCCTGACTCCCCTGGGGAGACTCCAGAAGTACCCAAAGGTCCATGTCACCCCTGAGAGCAATCCTCGGTTCCGGCCCTGACTCCACACAAGGATTTTGGCCCCGGTATCGACGGGAGAGGAATCCCGAGAGGCCCCCTAGCAACTCGCATGGGGACTGGCCTCTCCTGAGGCCACCAGGGCGGGTCCCTGAGGTCCCCGTCGTAACTCGAGAACACCTGCCGCAACTCGAGAAAATCCGGGAAGTTCTCCCTTCCAGGCGAGATGAGGCCTATTTCCGATGAGGCGTCTGGAGACTAATGACACCTAACCTCTGGAACTTCGAATGGGTCTTTCACACCATTGCTGCAAGTCAAGAAGTTCACCGCCATACCCGTCTCCACTCGAGAGGAAGGACGATGGTCCCGCCCACATCCAGAGGAGCCCCGTTTCCCCCTCGTAGCTCGAGATGAGGGATCCTTTTCCTGCTTTCAACGGGAAAGAATTCCCGGCGTTCCCGGCGCATCTCAAGAGGAGGCACTCTCAACAGGAAAGGCGAGAGGAACTCCATGGTCGTACCACCATTCCAAGAGTCCCCCAGATGTCTCAGTCCATTCCAGAGGAACCTCATTGCCCTGCCCTGGCTCATCTTTCACGCCGAGGATCGACTCACACCACGGTGGCACGTGGGACAGCCCTGTGGGAAAGCCTCGAGGGAAAGCCTCGAGGGAAAACCACAGATCCTTTGATCCACGCGATGGGAAGCGTGACAATGCTGCTACAGCCTGGAAGGAAAGCCCACGTGCATGCCCGCACTCGAGACGAGGCCTGACTCCCCTGGGGAGACTCCAGAAGTACCCAAAGATCCATGTCAGCCCCTGAGAGGAATCCTCGGTTCCGGCCCTGACTCCACACAAGGTTTTTGGCCCCGGTATCGACGGGAGAGGAATCCCGAGAGGCCCCCTAGCAACTCGCATGGGGACTGGCCTCTCCTGAGGCCACCAGGGCGGGTCCCTGAGGTCCCCGTCGTAACTCCAGAACACCTGCCGCAACTCGAGAAAATCCAAGAAGTTCTCCCTTCCAGGCGAGATGAGGCCTATTTCCGATGAGGCGTCTGGAGACTAATGACACCTAACCTCTGGAACTTCGAAAGGGTCTTTCACACCCTTGCTGCAACTCAAGAAGTTCACCGCCATACCCGTCTCCACTCGAGAGGAAGCACGATGGTCCCGTCCACATCCAGAGGAGCCCCGTTTCCCCCTCGTAGCTCGAGATGAGGGATCCTTTCCCTGCTTTCAACGGGAAAGAATTCCCGGCATTCCCGGCGCATCTCAAGAGGAGGCACTCTCAACAGGAAAGGCGAGAGGAACTCCATGGTCGTACCACCATTCCAAGAGTCCCCCAGATGTCTCAGTCCATTCCAGAGGAACCTCTTTGCCCTGCACTGGCTCATCTTTCACGCCGAGGATCGACTCACACCACGGTGGCACGTGGGACAGCCCTGTGGGAAAGTCTCGAGGGAATGCCTCGAGGGAAAACCACAGATCCTTTGATCCACGCGACGGGAAGCGTGACATTGCTGCTACAGCCTGGAAGGAAAGCGCACGTGCATGCCCCCAATCGAGACGAGGCCTGAATCCCCTGGGGGGACTCCAGAAGTACCCAAAGATCCATGTCAGCCCCTGAGAGGAATCCTCGGTTCCGGCCCTGATTCCACACAAGGTTTTTGGCCCCGGTATCGACGGGAGAGGAATCCCGAGAGGCCCCCTAGCAACTCGCATGGGGACTGGCCTCTCCTGAGGCCACCAGGGCGGGTCCCTGAGGTCCCCGTCGTAACTCGAGAACACCTGCCGCAACTCGAGAAAATCCAGGAAGTTCTCCCTTCCAGGCGAGATGAGGCCTATTTCCGATGAGGCGTCTGGAGACTAATGACACCTAACCTCTGGAAATTCAAAAGGGTCTTTCACACCCTTGCTGCAACTCAAGAAGTTCACCGCCATACCCGTCTCCACTCGAGAGGAAGCACGATGGTCCCGCCCACATCCAGAGGAGCCCCGTTTCCCCCTCGTAGCTCGAGACGAGGGATCCTTTCCCTGCTTTCAACGGGAAAGAATTCCTGGCATTCCCGGCGCATCTCAAGAGGAGGCACTCTCAACAGGAAAGGCGAGAGGAACTCCATGGTCGTACCACCATTCCAAGAGTCCCCCAGATGTCTCAGTCCATTCCAGAGGAACCTCTTTGCCCTGCACTGGCTCATCTTTCACGCCGAGGATCGACTCACACCACGGTGGCACGTGGGACAGCCCTGTGGGAAAGCCTCGAGGGAAAGCCTCGAGGGAAAACCACAGATCCTTTGATCCACGCGACGGGAAGTGTGACATTGCTGCTACAGCCTGGAAGGAAAGCACACGTGCATGCCCCCAAACGAGACGAGGCCTGAATCCCCTGGGGGGACACCAGAAGTACCCAAAAATCCATGTCAGCCCCTGAGAGTAATCCTCGGTTCCGGCCCTGACTCCACACAAAGTTTTTGGCCCCGGTAAAGATGGGAGAGGAATCGCGAGAGGCCCCCTAGCAACTCGCATGGGGACTGGCCTCTACTGAGGCCACCAGGGCGGGTCCTTGAGGTCCCCGTCGTAACTCGAGAACATCTGCCGCAACTCGAGAAAATCCAGGAAGTTCTCCCTTCCAGGCGAGATGAGGCCTATTTCCGATGAGGCGTCTGGAGTCTAATGACACCTAACCTCTGCAACTTCGAAAGGGTCTTTCACACCCTTGCTGCAACTCAAGAAGTTCACCGCGATACCCGTCTCCACTCGAGAGGAAGCACGATGGTCCCGCCCACATCCAGAGGAGCCCCGTTTCCCCCTCGTAGCTCGAGATGAGGGATCCTTTCCCTGCTTTCAACGGGAAAGTATTCCCGGCGTTCCCGTCGCATCTCAAGAGGAGGCACTCTCAACAGGAGAGGCGAGAGGAACTCCATGGTAGTACCACCATTCCAAGAGTCCCCCAGATGTCTCAGTCCATTCCAGAGGAACTTCTTTGCCCTGCACTGGCTCATCTTTCACGCCGAGGATTGACTCACACCACGGTGGCACGTGGGACAACCCTGTGGGAAAGCCTCGAGGGAAAACCACAGATCCTTTGATCCACGCGACGGGAAGCGTGACATTGCTGCTACAGCCTGGAAGGAAAGCGCACGTGCATGCCCCCACTCGAGACGAGGCCTGACTCCCCTGGGGAGACTCCAGAAGTACCCAAAGATCCATGTCAGCCCCTGAGAGCAATCCTCGGTTCCGGCCCTGACTCCACACAAGGATTTTGGCCCCGGTATCGACGGGAGAGGAATCCCGAGAGGCCCCCTAGCAACTCGCATGGGGACTGGCCTCTCCTGAGGCCACCAGGGCGGGTCCCTGAGGTCCCCGTCGTAACTCGAGAACACCTGCCGCAACTCGAGAAAATCCGGGAAGTTCTCCCTTCCAGGCGAGATGAGGCCTATTTCCGATGAGGCGTCTGGAGACTAATGACACCTAACCTCTGGAACTTCGAATGGGTCTTTCACACCATTGCTGCAACTCAAGAAGTTCACCGCCATACCCGTCTCCACTCAAGAGGAAGGACGATGGTCCCGCCCACATCCAGAGGAGCCCCGTTTCCCCCTCGTAGCTCGAGATGAGGGATCCTTTTCCTGCTTTCAACGGGAAAGAATTCCCGGCGTTCCCGGCGCATCTCAAGAGGAGGCACTCTCAACAGGAAAGGCGAGAGGAACTCCATGGTCGTACCACCATTCCAAGAGTCCCCCAGATGTCTCAGTCCATTCCAGAGGAACCTCATTGCCCTGCCCTGGCTCATCTTTCACGCCGAGGATCGACTCACACCACGGTGGCACGTGGGACAGCCCTGTGGGAAAGCCTCGAGGGAAAGCCTCGAGGGAAAACCACAGATCCTTTGATCCACGCGATGGGAAGCGTGACAATGCTGCTACAGCCTGGAAGGAAAGCGCACGTGCATGCCCCCACTCGAGACGAGGCCTGACTCCCCTGGGGAGACTCCAGAAGTACCCAAAGATCCATGTCAGCCCCTGAGAGGAATCCTCGGTTCCGGCCCTGATTCCACACAAGGTTTTTGTCCCCGGTATCGACGGGAGAGTAATCCCGAGAGGCCCCCTAGAAACTCGCATGGGGACTGGCCTCTCCTGAGGCCACCAGGGCGGGTCCCTGAGGTCCCCGTCGTAACTCGAGAACACCTGCCGCAACTCGAGAAAATCCGGGAAGTTCTCCCTTCCAGGCGAGATGAGGCCTATTTTCGATGAGGCATCTGGAGACTAATGACACCTAACCTCTGGAACTTCGAATGGGTCTTTCACACCCTTGCTGCAACTCAAGAAGTTCACCGCCATACCCGTCTCCACTCGAGAGGAAGCACGATGGTCCCGCCCACATCCAGAGGAGCCCCGTTTCCCCCTCGTAGCTCGAGATGAGGGATCCTTTCCCTGCTTTCAACGGGAAAGAATTCCCGGCGTTCCCATCGCATCTCAAGAGGAGGCACTCTCAACAGGAAAGGCGAGAGGAACTCCATGGTCGTACCACCATTCCAAGAGTCCCCCAGATGTCTCAGTCCATTCCAGAGGAACCTCTTTGCCCTGCACTGGCTCATCATTCACGCCGAGGATCGACTCACACCACGGTGGCACGTGGGACAGCCCTGTGGGAAAGCCTCGAGGGAAAGCCTCGAGGGAAAACCCAGATCCTTTGATCCACGCGACGGGAAGCGTGACATTGCTGCTACAGCCTGGAAGGAAAGCGCACGTGCATGCCCCCACTCGAGACGAGGCCTGACTCCCCTGGGGAGACTCCAGAAGTACCCACAGATCCATGTCAGCCCCTGAGAGGAATCCTCGGTTCCGGCCCTGACTCCACACAAGGTTTTTGGCCCCGGTATCGACGGGAGAGGAATCCCGAGAGGACCCCTAGTAACTCGCATGGGGACTGGCCTCTCCTGAGGCCACCAGGGCGGGTCCCTGAGGTCCCCGTCGTAACTCCAGAACACCTGCCGCAACTCGAGAAAATCCAGGAAGTTCTCCCTTCCAGGCGAGATGAGGCCTATTTCCGATGAGGCGTCTGGAGACTAATGACACCTAACCTCTGGAAATTCAAAAGGGTCTTTCACACCCTTGCTGCAACTCAAGAAGTTCACCGCCATACCCGTCTCCACTCGAGAGGAAGCACGATGGTCCCGCCCACATCCAGAGGAGCCCCGTTTCCCCCTCGTAGCTCGAGACGAGGGATCCTTTCCCTGCTTTCAACGGGAAAGAATTCCTGGCATTCCCGGCGCATCTCAAGAGGAGGCACTCTCAACAGGAAAGGCGAGAGGAACTCCATGGTCGTACCACCATTCCAAGAGTCCCCCAGATGTCTCAGTCCATTCCAGAGGAACCTCTTTGCCCTGCACTGGCTCATCTTTCACGCCGAGGATCGACTCACACCACGGTGGCACGTGGGACAGCCCTGTGGGAAAGCCTCGAGGGAAAGCCTCGAGGGAAAACCACAGATCCTTTGATCCACGCGACGGGAAGTGTGACATTGCTGCTACAGCCTGGAAGGAAAGCACACGTGCATGCCTCCAAACGAGACGAGGCCTGAATCCCCTGGGGGGACACCAGAAGTACCCAAAAATCCATGTCAGCCCCTGAGAGGAATCCTCGGTTCCGGCCCTGACTCCACACAAAGTTTTTGGCCCCGGTAAAGATGGGAGAGGAATCGCGAGAGGCCCCCTAGCAACTCGCATGGGGACTGGCCTCTACTGAGGCCACCAGGGCGGGTCCTTGAGGTCCCCGTCGTAACTCGAGAACACCTGCCGCAACTCGAGAAAATCCAGGAAGTTCTCCCTTCCAGGCGAGATAAGGCCTATTTCCGATGAGGCGTCTGGAGTCTAATGACACCTAACCTCTGCAACTTCGAAAGGGTCTTTCACACCCTTGCTGCAACTCAAGAAGTTCACCGCGATACCCGTCTCCACTCGAGAGGAAGCACGATGGTCCCGCCCACATCCAGAGGAGCCCCGTTTCCCCCTCGTAGCTCGAGATGAGGGATCCTTTCCCTGCTTTCAACGGGAAAGTATTCCCGGCGTTCCCGTCGCATCTCAAGAGGAGGCACTCTCAACAGGAGAGGCGAGAGGAACTCCATGGTGGTACCACCATTCCAAGAGTCCCCCAGATGTCTCAGTCCATTCCAGAGGAACCTCTTTGCCCTGCACTGGCTCATCTTTCACGCCGAGGATCGACTCACACCACGGTGGCACGTGGGACAACCCTGTGGGAAAGCCTCGAGGGAAAACCACAGATCCTTTGATCCACGCGACGGGAAGCGTGACATTGTTGCTACAGCCTGGAAGGAAAGCGCACTTGCATGCCCCCACTCGAGACGAGGCCTGACTCCCCTGGGGAGACTCCAGAAGTACCCAAAGATCCATGTCAGCCCCTGAGAGGAATCCTCGGTTCCGGCCCTGACTCCACACAAGAATTTTGGCCCCGGTATCGATGGGAGAGGAATCCCGAGAGGCCCCCTAGCAACTCGCATGGGGACTGGCTTCTCCTCAGGCCACCAGGGCGGGTCCCTGAGGTCCCCGTCGTAACTCGAGAACACCTGCCGCAACTCGAGAAAATCCAGGAAGTTCTTCCTTCCAGGCGAGATGAGGCCTATTTCCGATGAGGCGTCTGGAGACTAATGACACCTAACCTCTGGAACTTCGAAAGGGTCTTTCACACCCTTGCTGCAACTCAAGAAGTTCACCGCCATACCCGTCTCCACTCGAGAGGAAGCACGATGGTCCCGCCCACATCCAGAGGAGCCCCGTTTCCCCCTCGTAGCTCGAGATGAGGGATCCTTTCCCTGCTTTCAACGGGAAAGAATTCCCGGCGTTCCCGTCGCATCTCAAGAGGAGGCACTCTCAACAGGAAAGGCGAGAGGAACTCCATGGTCGTACCACCATTCCAAGAGTCCCCCAGATGTCTCAGTCCATTCCAGAGGAAACTCTTTGCCCTGCACTGGCCCATCTTTCACGCCGAGGATCGACTCACACCACGGTGGCACGTGGGACAGCCCTGTGGGAAAGCCTCGAGGGAAAGCCTCGAGGGAAAACCACAGATCCTTTGATCCACGCGAAGGGAAGCGTGACATTGCTGCTACAGCCTGGAAGGAAAGCGCACGTGCATGCCCCCACCCGAGACGAGGCCTAACTCCCCTGAGGAGACTCCAGAAGTACCCAAAGATACATGTCAGCCCCTGAGAGGAATCCTCGGTTCCGGCCCTGACACCACACAAGGATTTTGGCCCCGGTATCGACGGGGGAGGAATCCCGAGAGGCCCCCTAGCCACACGCATGGGGACTGGCCTCTCCTGAGGCCACCAGGGCGGGTCCCTGAGGTCCCCGTCGTATCTCCACAGCACCTGCCGCAACTCGAGAAAATCCAGGAAGTTCTCCCTTCCAGGCGAGATGAGGCCTATTTCCGATGAGGCGTCTGGAGACTAATGACACCTAACCTCTGCAACTTCGAAAGGGTCTTTCACACCCTTGCTGCAACTCAAGAAGTTCACCGCCATACCCGTCTCCACTCGAGAGGAAGCACGATGGTCCCGCCGACATCCAGAGGAGCCCCGTTTCCCCCTCGTAGCTCGAGACGAGGGATCCTTTCCCTGCTTTCAACGGGAAAGAATTCCCGGCATTCCCGGCGCATCTCAAGAGGAGGCACTCTCAACAGGAAAGGCGAGAGGAACTCCATGGTCGTACCTCCATTCCAAGAGTCCCCCAGATGTCTCAGTCCATTCCAGAGGAACCTCTTTGCCCTGCACTGGCTCATCTTTCACGCCGAGGATCAACTCACACCACGGTGGCACGTGGGACAGCCCTGTGGGAAAGCCTGGAGGGAAAGCCTCGAGGGAAAACCACAGATCCTTTGATCCACGCGACGGGAAGCGTGACATTGCTGCTACAGCCTGGAAGGAAAGCGCACGTGCATGCCCCCACTCGAGACGAGGACTGACTCCCCTGGGGAGACTAGAGAAGTACCCAAAGATCCATGTCAGTCCCTGAGAGGAATCCTCGGTTCCGGCCCTGACTCCACACAAGGTTTTTGGCCCCGGTATCGACGGGAGAGGAATCCCGAGAGGCCCCCTCCAACTCGCATGGGGACTGGCCTCTCCTGAGGCCACCAGGGCGGGTCCCTGAGGTCCCCGTCGTAACTCCAGAACACCTGCCGCAACTCGAGAAAATCCAGGAAGTTCTCCCTTCCAGGCGAGATGAGGCCTATTTCCGATGAGGCGTCTGGAGACTAATGACACCTAACCTCTGGAACTTCGAAAGGGTTTTTCAAACCCTTGCTGCAACTCAAGAAGTTCACCGCCATACCCGTCTCCACTCGAGAGGAAGCACGATGGTCCCGCCCACATCCAGAGGAGCCCCGTTTCCCCCTCGTAGCTCGAGACGAGGGATCCTTTCCCTGCTTTCAACGGGAAAGAATTCCGGCATTCCCGGCGCATTTCAAGTGGAGGCACTCTCAACAGGAAAGGCGAGAGGAACTCCATGGTCGTACCACCATTGCAAGAGTCCCCCAGATGTCTCAGTCCATTCCAGAGGAACCTCTTTGCCCTGCACTGGCTCATCTTTCACGCCGAGGATCGACTCACACCACGGTGGCACGTGGGACAGCCCTGTGAGAAAGCCTCGAGGGAAAGCCTCGAGGGAAAACCACAGATCCTTTGATCCACGCGACGGGAAGTGTGACATTGCTGCTACAGCCTGGAAGGAAAGCGCACGTGCATGCCCCCACTCGAGACGAGGCCTGACTCCCCTGGGGAGACTCCAGAAGTACCCAAACATCCATGTCAGCCCCTGAGAGGAATCCTGGGTTCCGGCCCTGACTCCACACAAGGTTTTGGCCCCGGAATCGACGGGAGAGGAATCCCGAGAGGCCCCCTAGCAACTCGCATGGGGACTGGCCTCTCCTGAGGCCACCAGGGCGGGTCCCTGAGGTCCCCGTCGTAACTCGAGAACACCTGCCGCAACTCGAGAAAATCCAGGAAGTTCTCCCTTCCAGGCGAGATGAGGCCTATTTCCGATGAGGCGTCTGGAGACTAATGACACCTAACCTCTGGAACTTCGAAAGGGTCTTTCACACCCTTGCTGCAACTCAAGAAGTTCACCGCCATACCCGTCTCCACTCGAGAGGAAGCACGATGGTCCCGCCCACAACCAGAGGAGACCCGTTTCCCCCTCGTAGCTCGAGATGAGGGATCCTTTCCCTGCTTTCAACGGGAAAGAATTCCCGGCGTTCCCGGCGCATCTCAAGAGGAGGCACTCTCAACAGTAAAGGCGAGAGGAACTCCATGGTCCTACCACCATTCCAAGAGTCCCCCAGATGTCTCAGTCCATTCCAGAGGAGCCTCTTTGGCCTGCACTGGCTCATCTTTCACGCCGAGGATCGACTCACACCACGGTGGCACGTGGGACAGACCTGTGGGAAAGCCTCGAGGGAAAGCCTCGAGGGAAAATCACAGATCCTTTGATCCACGCGACGGGAAGCGTGACATTGCTGCTACAGCCTGGAAGGAAAGCGCACGTGCATGCCCCCACTCGAGACGAGGCCTGACTCCCCTGGGGAGACTCCAGAAGTACCCAAAATCCATGTCAGCCCCTGAGAGGAATCCTCGGTCCGGCCCTGACTCCACACAAGGTTTTTGGTCCCGGTATCGACGGGAGAGGAATCCCGAGAGGCCCCCTAGCAACTCGCATGGGGACTGGCCTCGCCTGAGGCCACCAGGGCGGGTCCCTGAGGTCCCAGTCGTAACTCGAGAACACCTGCCGCAACTAAGAAAATCCAGGAAGTTCTCCCTTCCAGGCGAGATGAGGCCTATTTCCGATGAGGCGTCTGGAGACTAATGACACCTAACATCTGGAACTTCGAAAGGGTCTTTCACACCCTTGCTGCAACTCAAGAAGTTCACCGCCATACCCGTCTCCACTCGAGAGGAAGCACGATGGTCCCGGCCACATCCAGAGGAGCCCCGTTTCCCCCTCGTAGCTCGAGATGAGGGATCCTTTCCCTGCTTTCAACGGGAAAGAATTCCCAGCGTTCCCTTCACATCTCAAGAGGAGGCACTCTCAACAGGAAAGGCGAGAGGAACTCCATGGTCGTACCACCATGCCAAGAGTCCCCCAGATGTCTCAGTCCATTCCAGAGGAACCTCTTTGCCCTGCACTGGCATATCTTTCACGTCGAGGATCCACTCACACCACGGTGGCACGTGGGACAGCCCTGTGGGAAAGCCTGGAGGGAAAGCTTCGAGGGAAAACCCCAGATCCTTTGATCCACGCGACGGGAAGCGTGACATTGCTGCTACAGCCTGGAAGGAAAGCTCACGTGCATGCCCCCACTCGAGACGAGGCCTGACTACCCTGGGGAGACTCCAGAAGTACCCAAAGATCCATGTCAGCCCCTGAGAGGAATCCTCGGTCCGGCTCTGACTCCACACAAGGTTTTTGGCCCCGGTATCGACGGGAGAGGAATCCCGAGAGGCCCCCTAGCAACTCGCATGGGGACTGGCCTTTCCTGAGGCCACCAGGGCGGGTCCCTGAGGTCCCCGTCGTAACTCGAGAACACCTGCCGCAACTCAAGAAAATCCAGGAAGTTCTCCCTTCCAGGCGAGATGAGGCCTATTTCCGATGAGGCGTCTGGAGACTAATGACACCTAACCTCTGGAACTAAGAAAGGGTCTTTCACACCCTTGCTGCAACTCAAGAAGTTCACCGCCATACCCGTCTCCTCTCGAGAGGAAGCACGATCGTCCCGCCCACATCCAGAGGAGCCCCGTTTCCCCCTCATAGCTCGAGATGAGGGATCCTTTCCCTGCTTTCAACGGAAAAGAATTCCCGGCGTTCCCGGCGCATCTCAAGAGGAGGCACTCTCAACAGGAAAGGCGAGAGGAACTCCATGGTCGTACCACCATTCCAAGAGTCCCCCAGATGTCTCAGTCCATTCCAGAGGAACCTCTTTGCCCTGCACTGGCTCATCTTTCACGCCGAGGATCGACTCACACCACGGTGGCACGTGGGACAGCCCTGTGGGAAAGCCTCGAGGGAAAGCCTCGAGGGAAAACCACAGATCCTTTGATCCACGCGACGGGAAGTGTGACATTGCTGCTACAGCCTGGAAGGAAAGCGCACGTGCATGCCCCCACTCGAGACGAGGCCTGACTCCCCTGGGGAGACTCCAGAAGTACCCAAACATCCATGTCAGCCCCTGAGAGGAATCCTGGGTTCCGGCCCTGACTCCACACAAGGTTTTGGCCCCGGAATCGACGGGAGAGGAATCCCGAGAGGCCCCCTAGCAACTCGCATGGGGACTGGCCTCTCCTGAGGCCACCAGGGCGGGTCCCTGAGGTCCCCGTCGTAACTCGAGAACACCTGCCGCAACTCGAGAAAATCCAGGAAGTTCTCCCTTCCAGGCGAGATGAGGCCTATTTCCGATGAGGCGTCTGGAGACTAATGACACCTAACCTCTGGAACTTCGAAAGGGTCTTTCACACCCTTACTGCAACTCAAGAAGTTCACCGCCATACCCGTCTCCACTCGAGAGGAAGCACGATGGTCCCGCCCACATCCAGAGGAGCCCCGTTTCCCCCTCGTAGCTCGAGATGAGGTATCCTTTCCCTGCTTTCAACGGGAAAGAATTCCCGGCTTTCCCGGCGCATCTCAAGAGGAGGCACTCTCAACAGGAAAGGCGATAGGAACTCCATGGTCCTACCACCATTCCAAGAGTCCCCCAGATGTCTCAGTCCATTCCAGAGGAACCTCTTTGCCCTGCACTGGCTCATCTTTCACGCCGAGGATCGACTCACACCACGGTGGCACGTGGGACAGCCCTGTGGGAAAGCCTCGAGGGAAAGCCTCGAGGGAAAACCACAGATCCTTTGATCCACGCGACGGGAAGCGTGACATTGCTGCTACAGCCTGGAAGGAAAGGGCACGTGCATGCCCCCACTCGAGACGAGGCCTGACTCCCCTGGGGAGACTCCAGAAGTACCCAAAATCCATGTCAGCCCCTGAGAGGAATCCTCGGTCCGGCCCTGACTCCACACAAGGTTTTTGGTCCCGGTATCGACGGGAGAGGAATCCCGAGAGGCCCCCTAGCAACTCGCATGGGGACTGGCCTCGCCTGAGGCCACCAGGGCGGGTCCCTGAGGTCCCAGTCGTAACTCGAGAACACCTGCCGCAACTCGAGAAAATCCAGGAAGTTCTCCCTTCCAGGCGAGATGAGGCCTATTTCCGATGAGGCGTCTGGAGACTAATGACACCTAACCTCTGGAACTTCGAAAGGGTCTTTCACACCCTTGCTGCAACTCAAGAAGTTCACCGCCATACCCGTCTCCACTCGAGAGGAAGCACGATGGTCCCGCCCACATCCAGAGGAGCCCCGTTTCCACCTCGTAGCTCGAGATGAGGGATCCTTTCCCTGCTTTCAACGGGAAAGAATTCCCGGCGTTCCTGGCGCATCTCAAGAGGAGGCACTCTCAACAGGAAAGGCGAGAGGAACTCCATAGTCCTACCAGCATTCCAAGAGTCCCCCAGATGTCTCAGTCCATTCCAGAGGAACCTCTTTGCCCTGCACTGGCTCATCTTTCACGCCGAGGATCGACTCACACCACGGTGGCACGTGGGACAGTCCTGTGGGAAAGCCTCGAGGGAAAGCCTCGAGGGAAAACCACAGATCCTTTGATCCACGCGAAGGGAAGCGTGACATTGCTGCTACAGCCTGGAAGGAAAGCGCACGTGCATGCCCCCACTCGAGACGAGGTCTGACTCCCCTGGGGAACCTCCAGAAGTACCCAAAAATCCATGTCAGCCCCTGAGAGGAATCCTCGGTTCCGGCCCTGACTCCACACAAGGTTTTTGGCCCCGGTATCGACGGGAGAGGAATCCCGAGAGGCCCCCTAGCCACTCCCATGGGGACTGGCCTCTCCTGAGGCCACCAGGGCGGGTCCCTGAGGTCCCCGTCGTAACTCGAGAACACCTGCCGCAACTCGAGAAAATCCAGGAAATTCTCCCTTCCAGGTGAGATGAGGCCTATTTCCGATGAGGCCTCTGGAGACTAATGACACGTAACCTCTGGAACTTCGAAAGGGTCTTTCACACCCTTGCTGCAACTCAAGAAGTTCACCGCCATACCCGTCTCCACTCGAGAGGAAGCACGATAGTCCCGCCCACATCCAGAGGAGCCCCGTTTCCCCCTCGTAGCTCGAGATGAGGGATCCTTTCCCTGCTTTCAACGGAAAAGAATTCCCGGCGTTCCCGTCGCATCTCAAGAGGAGGCACTCTCAACAGGAAAGGCGAGAGGAACTTCATGGTCGTACCACCATTCCAAGAGTCCCCCAGATGTCTCAGTCCATTCCAGAGGAAGCTCTTTGCCCTGCACTGGCCCATCTTTCACGCCGAGGATCGACTCACACCACGGTGGCACGTGGGAAAGCCTGGAGGGAAAGCATCGAGGGGAAACCACAGATCCTTTGATCCACGCGACGGGAAGCGTGACATTGCTGCTACAGCCTGGAAGGAAAGCGCACGTACATGCCCCCACTCGAGACGAGGCCTGACTCCCCTGGGGAGACTCCAGAAGTACCCAAAGATCCATGTCAGCCCCTGAGAGGAATCCTCGATTCCGGCCCTGACTCCACACAAGGCTTTTGGCCCCGGTATCGACGGGAGAGGAATCCCGAGAGGCCCCCTAGCATCTCGCATGGTGACTGGCCTCTCCTGAGTCCACCAGGGCGGGTCCCTGAGTTCCCCGTCGTAACTCAAGAACACCTGCCACAACTCGAGAAAATCCAGGAAGTTCTCCCTTCCAGGCGAGATGAGGCTTATTTCCGATGAGGCTTCTGGAGACTAATGACACGTAACCTCTGGAACTTCGAAAGGGTCTTTCACACCCTTGCTGCAACTCAAGAAGTTCACCGCCATACCCGTTTCCACTCGAGAGGAAGCACGATAGTCCCGCCCACATCCAGAGGAGCCCCGTTTCCCCCTCGTAGCTCGAGATGAGGGATCCTTTCCCTGCTTTCAACGGGAAAGAATTCCCTTCATTCCCGTCGAATCTCAAGAGGAGGCACTCTCAACAGGAAAGGCGAGAGGAACTCCATGGTCGTACCACCATTCCAAGAGTCCCCCAGATGTCTCAGTCCATTCCAGAGGAACCTCTTTGCCCTGCACTGGCTCATCTTTCACGCCGAGGATCGACTCACACCACGGTGGCACGTGGGACAGCCCTGTGTGAAAGCCTCGAGGGAAAACCACAGATCCTTTGATCCACGAGACGGGAAGCGTGACATTGCTGCTACGGCCTGGAAGGAAAGCGCACGTGCATGCCACCGCACTAGACGAGGCCTGACTCCCCTGGGGAGACTCCAGAAGTACCCAAAGATCCATGTCAGCCCCTGAGAGGAATCCTCGTTTCCGGCCCTGATTCCACACAAGGTTTTTGGCCCCGGTATCGACGGGATAGGAATCCCGAGAGGCCCCCTAGCAACTCGCATGGGGACTGGCCTCTCCTGAGGCCACCAGGGCGGGTCCCTGAGGTCCCCGTCTTAACTCGTGAACACCTGCCGCAACTCGAGAAAATCCAGGAAGTTCTCCCTTCCAGGCGAGATGAGGCCTATTTCCCAGGATGCGTCTGGAGACTAATGACACCTAACCTCTGGAACTTCGAAAGGGTCTTTCACACCCTTGCTACAACTCAAGAAGTTCACCGCCATACCTGTCTCCACTCGAGAGGAAGCACGATGGTCCCGCCCACATCCAGAGGAGCCCCTTTTCCCCCTCGTAGCTCGAGATGAGGGATCCTTTCCCTGCTTTCAACGGGAAAGAATTCCCGGCGTTCCCGTCGCATCTCAAGAGGAGGCACTCTCAACAGGAAAGGCGAGAGGAACTCCATGGTCGTACCACCATTCCAAGAGTCCCCCAGATGTCTCAGTCCATTCCATAGGAAGCTCTTTGCCCTGCACTGGCTCATCTTTCACGCCGAGGATCGACTCACACCACGGTGGCACGTGGGACAGCCCTGTGTGAAAGCTTCGAGGGAAAACCACAAATCCTTTGATCCACGCGACGGGAAGCGTGACATTGCTGCTACGGCCTGGAAGGAAAGCGCACCTGCATGCCCCCACTGGAGACGAGGCCTGTCTCCCCTGGCGAGACTCCAGAATTACCCAAAGATCCATGTCAGCCCCTGAGAGGAATCCTCGGTTCCGGCCCTGACTCCAAACAAGGTTTTTGGCCCCAGTATCGACGGGAGAGGAATCCCGAGAGGCCCCCTAGCAACTCGCATGGGTACTGGCCTCTCCTGAGGCCACCAGGGCGGGTTCCTGAGGTCCCCGTCGTAACTCGAGAACACCTGCCGCAACTCGACAAAATCCGGGAAGTTCTCCATTCCAGGCGAGATGAGGCCTATTTCCGATGAGGCGTCTGGAGACTAATGACACCTAACCTCTGGAACTTCGAAAGGGTCTTTCACACCCTTGCTGCAACTCAAGAAGTTCACCGCCATACCCGTCTCCACTCGAGAGGAAGCACGATGGTCCCGCCCACATCCAGAGGATCCCCGTTTCCCCCTCGTAGCTCGAGATGAGGGATCCTTTCCCTGCTTTCAACGGGAAAGAATTCCCGGCGTACCCGTCGCATCTCAAGAGGAGGCACTCTCAACAGGAAAGGCGAGAGGAACTCCATGGTCGTACCACCATTCCAATAGTCCCCCAGATGTCTCAGTCCATTCCATAGGAAGCTCTTTGCCCTGCACTGGCACATCTTTCACGCCGAGGATCGACTCAAACCACGGTGGCACGTGGGACAGCCCTGTGGGAAAGCCTCGAGGGAAAGCCTCGAGTGAAAACCACAGATCCTTTGATCCCCGCGACGGGAAGCGTGACATTGCGGCTACAGCCTGGAAGGAAAGCGCATGTGCATGCCCCCACTCGAGACGAGGCCTGACTCCCCTGGGGAGACTCCAGAAGTACCCAAAGATCCATGTCAGCCCCTGAGAGGAATCCTCGTTTCCGGCCCTGACTCCACACAAGGTTTTTGGCCCCGGTATCGACGGGATAGGAATCCCGAGAGGCCCCCTAGCAACTCGCATGGGGACTGGCCTCTCCTGAGGCCACCAGGGCGGGTCCCTGAGGTCCCCGTCTTAACTCGTGAACACCTGCCGCAACTCGAGAAAATCCAGGAAGTTCTCCCTTCCAGGCGAGATGAGGCCTATTTCCCAGGATGCGTCTGGAGACTAATGACACCTAACCTCTGGAACTTCGAAAGGGTCTTTCACACCCTTGCTACAACTCAAGAAGTTCACCGCCATACCTGTCTCCACTCGAGAGGAAGCACGATGGTCCCGCCCACATCCAGAGGAGCCCCTTTTCCCCCTCGTAGCTCGAGATGAGGGATCCTTTCCCTGCTTTCAACGGGAAAGAATTCCCGGCGTTCCCGTCGCATCTCAAGAGGAGGCACTCTCAACAGGAAAGGCGAGAGGAACTCCATGGTCGTACCACCATTCCAAGAGTCCCCCAGATGTCTCAGTCCATTCCATAGGAAGCTCTTTGCCCTGCACTGGCTCATCTTTCACGCCGAGGATCGACTCACACCACGGTGGCACGTGGGACAGCCCTGTGTGAAAGCTTCGAGGGAAAACCACAAATCCTTTGATCCACGCGACGGGAAGCGTGACATTGCTGCTACGGCCTGGAAGGAAAGCGCACCTGCATGCCCCCACTGGAGACGAGGCCTGTCTCCCCTGGCGAGACTCCAGAATTACCCAAAGATCCATGTCAGCCCCTGAGAGGAATCCTCGGTTCCGGCCCTGACTCCAAACAAGGTTTTTGGCCCCAGTATCGACGGGAGAGGAATCCCGAGAGGCCCCCTAGCAACTCGCATGGGTACTGGCCTCTCCTGAGGCCACCAGGGCGGGTTCCTGAGGTCCCCGTCGTAACTCGAGAACACCTGCCGCAACTCGACAAAATCCGGGAAGTTCTCCATTCCAGGCGAGATGAGGCCTATTTCCGATGAGGCGTCTGGAGACTAATGACACCTAACCTCTGGAACTTCGAAAGGGTCTTTCACACCCTTGCTGCAACTCAAGAAGTTCACCGCCATACCCGTCTCCACTCGAGAGGAAGCACGATGGTCCCGCCCACATCCAGAGGATCCCCGTTTCCCCCTCGTAGCTCGAGATGAGGGATCCTTTCCCTGCTTTCAACGGGAAAGAATTCCCGGCGTACCCGTCGCATCTCAAGAGGAGGCACTCTCAACAGGAAAGGCGAGAGGAACTCCATGGTCGTACCACCATTCCAATAGTCCCCCAGATGTCTCAGTCCATTCCATAGGAAGCTCTTTGCCCTGCACTGGCACATCTTTCACGCCGAGGATCGACTCAAACCACGGTGGCACGTGGGACAGCCCTGTGGGAAAGCCTCGAGGGAAAGCCTCGAGTGAAAACCACAGATCCTTTGATCCCCGCGACGGGAAGCGTGACATTGCGGCTACAGCCTGGAAGGAAAGCGCATGTGCATGCCCCCACTCGAGACGAGGCCTGACTCCCCTGGGGAGACTCCAGAAGTACCCAAAGATCCATGTCAGCCCCTGAGAGGAATCCTCGTTTCCGGCCCTGACTCCACACAAGGTTTTTGGCCCCGGTATCGACGGGATAGGAATCCCGAGAGGCCCCCTAGCAACTCGCATGGGGACTGGCCTCTCCTGAGGCCACCAGGGCGGGTCCCTGAGGTCCCCGTCTTAACTCGTGAACACCTGCCGCAACTCGAGAAAATCCAGGAAGTTCTCCCTTCCAGGCGAGATGAGGCCTATTTCCCAGGATGCGTCTGGAGACTAATGACACCTAACCTCTGGAACTTCGAAAGGGTCTTTCACACCCTTGCTACAACTCAAGAAGTTCACCGCCATACCTGTCTCCACTCGAGAGGAAGCACGATGGTCCCGCCCACATCCAGAGGAGCCCCTTTTCCCCCTCGTAGCTCGAGATGAGGGATCCTTTCCCTGCTTTCAACGGGAAAGAATTCCCGGCGTTCCCGTCGCATCTCAAGAGGAGGCACTCTCAACAGGAAAGGCGAGAGGAACTCCATGGTCGTACCACCATTCCAAGAGTCCCCCAGATGTCTCAGTCCATTCCATAGGAAGCTCTTTGCCCTGCACTGGCTCATCTTTCACGCCGAGGATCGACTCACACCACGGTGGCACGTGGGACAGCCCTGTGTGAAAGCTTCGAGGGAAAACCACAAATCCTTTGATCCACGCGACGGGAAGCGTGACATTGCTGCTACGGCCTGGAAGGAAAGCGCACCTGCATGCCCCCACTGGAGACGAGGCCTGTCTCCCCTGGCGAGACTCCAGAATTACCCAAAGATCCATGTCAGCCCCTGAGAGGAATCCTCGGTTCCGGCCCTGACTCCAAACAAGGTTTTTGGCCCCAGTATCGACGGGAGAGGAATCCCGAGAGGCCCCCTAGCAACTCGCATGGGTACTGGCCTCTCCTGAGGCCACCAGGGCGGGTTCCTGAGGTCCCCGTCGTAACTCGAGAACACCTGCCGCAACTCGACAAAATCCGGGAAGTTCTCCATTCCAGGCGAGATGAGGCCTATTTCCGATGAGGCGTCTGGAGACTAATGACACCTAACCTCTGGAACTTCGAAAGGGTCTTTCACACCCTTGCTGCAACTCAAGAAGTTCACCGCCATACCCGTCTCCACTCGAGAGGAAGCACGATGGTCCCGCCCACATCCAGAGGATCCCCGTTTCCCCCTCGTAGCTCGAGATGAGGGATCCTTTCCCTGCTTTCAACGGGAAAGAATTCCCGGCGTACCCGTCGCATCTCAAGAGGAGGCACTCTCAACAGGAAAGGCGAGAGGAACTCCATGGTCGTACCACCATTCCAATAGTCCCCCAGATGTCTCAGTCCATTCCATAGGAAGCTCTTTGCCCTGCACTGGCACATCTTTCACGCCGAGGATCGACTCAAACCACGGTGGCACGTGGGACAGCCCTGTGGGAAAGCCTCGAGGGAAAGCCTCGAGTGAAAACCACAGATCCTTTGATCCCCGCGACGGGAAGCGTGACATTGCGGCTACAGCCTGGAAGGAAAGCGCATGTGCATGCCCCCACTCGAGACGAGGCCTGACTCCCCTGGGGAGACTCCAGAAGTACCCAAAGATCCATGTCAGCCCCTGAGAGGAATCCTCGGTTCCGGCCCTGACTCCACAAAAGGTTTTTGGCCCCGGTATCGACGGGAGAGGAATCCCGAGAGGCCCCCTAGCAACTCGCATGAGGATTGGCCTCTCCTGAGGCCACCAGGGCGGGTCCCTGAGGTCCCCGTCGTAACTCGAGAACACCTGACGCAACTCGAGAAAATCCAGGAAGTACTCCCTTCCAGGCGAGATGAGGCCTATTTCCGATGAGGTGTCTGGAGACTAATGACACCTAACCTCTGGAACTTCGAAAGGGTCTTTCACTCCCTTGCTGCAACTCAAGAAGTTCACCGCCATACCCGTCTCCACTCGAGAGGAAGCACGATGGTCCCGCCCACATCCAGAGGAGCCCCGTTTCCCCCTCGGAGCTCGAGATGAGGGATCCTTTCCCTGCTTTCAACGGGAAAGAATTCCCGGCGTTCCCGTCGCATCTCAAGAGGAGGCACCCTCAAAGGAAAGGCGAGAGGAACTCCATGGTCGTACCACCATTCCAAGAGTCCCCCAGATGTCTCAGTCCATTCCAGAGGAACCTCTTTGCCCTGCACTGGCTCATCTTTCACGCCGAGGATCGACTCACACCATGGTGGCATGTGGGACAGCCCTGTGGGAAAGCCTCGAGGGAAAGCATCGAGGGAAAACCACAGATCCTTTGATCCACGCGACGGGAAGCGTGACATTGCTGCTACAGCCTGGAAGGAAAGCGCACGTGCATGCCTCCACTCGAGACGAGGCCTGACTCCCCTGGGGAGACTCCAGAAGTACCCAAAGATCCATGTCAGCCCCTGAGAGGAATCCTCGGTTCCGGCCCTGACTCCAAAAAATGTTTTTGGCCCTGGTATCGACGGGAGAGGAATCCCGAGAGGCCCCCTAGCAACTCGCATGGGGACTGTCCTCTCATGAGGCCACCAGGGCGGGTCCCTGATGTCCCCGTCGTAACTCGAGAACACCTGCCGCAACTCGAGAAAATCCAGGAAGTTCTCCCTTCCAGGTGAGATGAGGCCTATTTCCAATGAGGCGTCTGGAGACTAATGAAACGTAACCTCTGGAACTTCGATAGGGTCTTTCACACCCTTGCTGCAACTCAAGAAGTTCACCGCTATACCCGTCTCCACTCGAGAGGAAGCACGATAGTCCCGCCCACATCCAGAGGAGCCCCGTTTCCCCCTCATAGCTCGAGATGAGGGATCCTTTCCCTGCTTTCAACGGGAAAGAATTCCCGGCGTTCCCGTCGCATCTCAAGAGGAGGCACTCTCAACAGGAAAGGCGAGAGGAACTCCATGGTCGTACCACCATTCCAAGAGTCCCCCAGAAGTCTCAGTCCATTCCAGAGGAACCTCTTTGCCCTGCACTGGCTCATCTTTCACGCCGAGGATCGACTCACACCACGGTGGCACGTGGGACAGCCCTGTGGGAAAGCCTCGAGGGAAAGCCTCGAGGGAAAACCACAGATACTTTGATCCACGCCACGGGAAGCGTGACATTGCTGCTACAGCCTGGAAGGAAAGCGCACGTGCATGCCCCCACTCGAGACGAGGCCTGACTCCCCTGGGGAGACTCCAGAAGTACCCAAAGATCCATGTCAGCCCCTGAGAGGAATCCTCGGTTCCGGCCCTGACTCCACACAAGGTTTTTGGCCCCGGTATCGACGGGAGAGGAATCCCGAGAGGCCCCCTAGCACCTCGCATGGGGACTGGCCTCTCCTGAGGCCACCAGGGCGGGTCCCTGAGGTCCCCGTCGTACCTCGAGAACACCTGCCGCAACTCGAGAAAATCCAGGAAGTTCTTCCTTCCAGGCGAGATGAGGCCTATTTCCGATGAGGCGTCTGGAGACTAATGACCCCTAACCTCTAGAACGTCGAAAGGGTCTTTCACACCCTTGCTGCAACTCAAGAAGTTCACCGCCATACCCGTCTCCACTGGAGAGGAAGCACGATGTTCCCGCCCACATCCAGAGGAGCCCCGTTTCCCCCTCGTAGCTCGAGATGAGGGATCCTTTCCCTGGTTTCAACGGGAAAGTATTCCCGGCGTTCCCGTCGCATCTCAAGAGGAGGCACTCTCAACAGGGAAGGCGAAAGGAACTCCATGGTCGTACCACCATTCCAAGAGTCCCCCAGATATCTCAGTCCATTCCAGAGGAACCTCTTTGCCCTGCACTGGCTTATCTTTCACGCCGAGGATCGACTCACACCACGGTGGCACGTGGGACAGACCTGTGGAAAGCCTCGAGGGAAAGCCTTGAGGAAAAACCACAGATCCTTTGATCCACGCGACGGGAAGCGTGACATTGCTGCTACAGCCTGGAAGGAAAGCGCACGTGCATGCCCCCACTCGAGACGAGGCCTGACTCCCCTGGGGAGACTCCAGAAGTACCCAAAGATCCATGTCAGCCCCTGAGAGGAATCCTCGGTTCCGGCCCTGACTCCAAAAAATGTTTTTGGCCCTGGTATCGACGGGAGAGGAATCCCGAGAGGCCCCCGAGCAACTCGCATGGGGACTGTCCTCTCATGAGGCCACCAGGGCGGGTCCCTGATGTCCCCGTCGTAACTCGAGAACACCTGCCGCAACTCGAGAAAATCCAGGAAGTTCTCCCTTCCAGGTGAGATGAGGCCTATTTCCAATGAGGCGTCTGGAGACTAATGAAACGTAACCTCTGGAACTTCGATAGGGTCTTTCACACCCTTGCTGCAACTCAAGAAGTTCACCGCTATACCCGTCTCCACTCGAGAGGAAGCACGATAGTCCCGCCCACATCCAGAGGAGCCCCGTTTCCCCCTCGTAGCTCGAGATGAGGGATCCTTTCCCTGCTTTCAACGGGAAAGAATTCCCGGCGTTCCCGTCGCATCTCAAGAGGAGGCACTCTCAACAGGAAAGGCGAGAGGAACTCCATGGTCGTACCACCATTCCAAGAGTCCCCCAGATGTCTCAGTCCATTCCAGAGGAACCTCTTTGCCCTGCACTGGCTCATCTTTCACGCCGAGGATCGACTCACACCACGGTGGCACGTGGGACAGCCCTGTGGGAAAGCCTCGAGGGAAAACCACAGATCCTTTGATCCACGCGACGGGAAGCGTGACATTGCTGCTACAGCCTGGAAGGAAAGCGCACGTGCATGCCCCCACTCGAGACGAGGCCTGACTCCCCTGGGGAGACTCCAGAAGTACCCAAAGATCCATGTCAGCCCCTGAGAGGAATCCTCGGTTCCGGCCCTGATTCCACACAAGGATTTTGGCCCCGGTATCGACGGGAGGGGAATCCCGAGAGGCCCCCTAGCAACTCGCATGGGGACTGGCCTCTCCTGAGGCCACCAGGGCGGGTCCCTGAGGTCCCCGTCGTAACTCGAGAACACCTGCCGCAACTCGAGAAAATCCAGGAAGTTCTCCCTTCCAGGCGAGATGAGGCCTATTTCCGATGAGGCGTCTGGAGACTAATGACCCTTAACCTCTAGAACGTCGAAAGGGTCTTTCACACCCTTGCTGCAACTCAAGAAGTTCACCGCCATACCCGTCTCCACTCGAGAGGAAGCACGATGTTCCCGCCCACATCCAGAGGAGCCCCGTTTCCCCCTCGTAGCTCGAGATGAGGGATCCTTTCCCTGCTTTCAACGGGAAAGTATTCCCGGTGTTCCCGTCGCATCTCAAGAGGAGGCACTCTCAACAGGGAAGGCGAAAGGAACTCCATGGTCGTACCACCATTCCAAGAGTCCCCCAGATATCTCAGTCCATTCCAGAGGAACCTCTTTGCCCTGCACTGGCTTATCTTTCACGCCGAGGATCGACTCACACCACGGTGGCACGTGGGACAGACCTGTGGAAAGCCTCGAGGGAAAGCCTTGAGGGAAAACCACAGATCCTTTGATCCACGCGACGGGAAGCGTGACATTGCTGCTACAGCCTGGAAGGAAAGCGCACGTGCATGCCCCCGCTCGAGACGAGGCCTGACTCCCCTGGGGAGACTCCAGAAGTACCCAAAGATCCATGTCAGCCCCTGAGAGGAATCCTCGGTTCCGGCCCTGACTCCAAAAAATGTTTTTGGCCCTGGTATCGACGGGAGAGGAATCCCGAGAGCCCCCCTAGCAACTCGCATGGGGACTGTCCTCTCATGAGGCCACCAGGGCGGGTCCCTGATGTCCCCGTCGTAACTCGAGAACACCTGCCGCAACTCGAGAAAATCCAGGAAGTTCTCCCTTCCAGGTGAGATGAGGCCTATTTCCAATGAGGCGTCTGGAGACTAATGAAACGTAACCTCTGGAACTTCGATAGGGTCTTTCACACCCTTGCTGCAACTCAAGAAGTTCACCGCGATACCCGTCTCCACTCGAGAGGAAGCACGATAGTCCCGCCCACATCCAGAGGAGCCCAGTTTCCCCCTCGTAGCTCGAGATGAGGGATCCTTTCCCTGCTTTCAACGGGAAAGAATTCCCGGCGTTCCCGTCGCATCTCAAGAGGAGGCACTCTCAACAGGAAAGGCGAGAGGAACTCCATGGTCGTACCACCATTCCAAGAGTCCCCCAGATGTCTCAGTCCATTCCAGAGGAACCTCTTTGCCCTGCACTGGCTCATCTTTCACGCCGAGGATCGACTCACACCACGGTGGCACGTGGGACAGCCCTGTGGGAAAGCCTCGAGGGAAAACCACAGATCCTTTGATCCACGAAACGGGAAGCGTGACATTGCTGCTACAGCCTGGAAGGAAAGCGCACGTGCATGCCCCGACTCGAGACGAGGCCTGACTCCCCTGGGGAGACTCCAGAAGTACTCAAAGATCCATGTCAGCCCCTGAGAGGAATCCTCGGTTCCGGCCCTGACTCCACACAAGGCTTTTGGCCCCGGTATCGACGGGAGAGGAATCCCGAGAGGCCCCCTAGCAACTCGCATGGGGACTGGCCTCTCCTGAGGCCACCAGGGCGGGTCCCTGAGGTCCCCGTCGTACCTCGAGAACACCTGCTGCAACTCGAGAAAATCCAGGAAGTTCTCCCTGCCAGGCGAGATGAGGCCTATTTCCGATGAGGCTTCTGGAGACTAATGACACGTAACCTCTGGAACTTCGAAAGGGTCTTTCACACCCTTGCTGCAACTCAAGAAGTTCACCCCCATACCCGTCTCCACTCGAGAGGAAGCCCGATAGTCCCGAGCACATCCAGAGGAGCCCCGTTTCCCCCTCGGAGCTCGAGATGAGGGATCCTTTCCCTGCTTTCAACGGGAAAGATTTCCCGGCATTCCCGTCGCATCTCAAGAGGAGGCACTCTCAACAGGAAAGGCGGGAGGAACTCCATGGTCGTACCAACATTCCAAAAGTCCCCCAGATATCTCAGTCCATTCCAGAGGAAGCTCTTTGCCCTGCACTGGCTCATCTTTCACGCCGAGGATCGACTCACACCACGGTGGCACGTGGGACAGCCGTGTGGGAAAGCCTCGAGGGAAAGCCTCGAGGGAAAACAACAGATCCTTTGATCCACGCCACGGGAAGCGTGACATTGCTGCTACAGCCTGGAAGGAAAGCGCACGTGCATGCCCCCACTCAAGACGAGGCCTGACTCCCCTGGGGAGACTCCAGAAGTACCCAAAGATCCATGTCAGCCCCTGAGAGGAATGCTCGGTTCCGGCCCTGACTCCACACAAGGTTTTTGGCCCCGGTATCGACGGGAGAGGAATCCCGAGAGGCCCCCTAGCACCTCGCATGGGGACTGGCCTCTCCTGAGGCCACCAGGGCGGGTCCCTGAGGTCCCCGTCGTACCTCGAGAACACCTGCCGCAACTCGAGAAAATCCAGGAAGTTCTCCCTTCCAGGCGAGATGAGGCCTATTTCCGATGAGGCGTCTGGAGACTAATGACACCTAACCTCTGAAACTTCGAAAGGGTCTTTCACACCCTTGCTGCAACTCAAGAAGTTCACCGCCATACCCGTCTCCACTCGAGAGGAAGCACGATGGTCCCGCCCACATCCAGAGGAGCCGCGTTTCCCCCTCGTAGCTCGAGATGAGGGATCCTTTCCCTGCTTTCAACGGGAAAGAATTCCCGGCGTTCCCGTCGCATCTCAAGAGGAGGCACTCTCAACAGGAAAGGCGAGAGGAACTCCATGGTCGTACCAACATTCCAAGAGTCCCCCAGATGTTTCAGTCCATTCCAGAGGAACCTCTTTGCCCTGCACTGGCTCATCTTTCACGCCGAGGATCGACTCACACCACGGTGGCACGTGGGACAGCCCTGTGGGAAAGCCTGGAGGGAAAGCCTCGAGGGAAAACCACAGATCCTTTGATCCACGCGACGGGAAGCGTGACATTGCTGCTACAGCCTGGAAGGAAAGCGCACGTGCATGCCCCCACTCGAGACGAGGCCTGACTACCCTGGGGAGACTCCAGAAGTACCCAAAGATCCATGTCAGCCCCTGAGAGGAATCCTTGGTTCCGGCCCTGACTCCACACAAGGTTTTTGGCCCCGGTATCGATGGGAGAGGAATCCCGAGAGGCCCCCTAGCAACTCGCATGGGGACTGGCCTCTCCTGAGGCCACCAGGGCGGGTCCCTGAGGTCCCCGTCGTAACTCGAGAACACCTACCACAACTCGAGAAAATCCAGGAAGTTCTCCCTTCCAGGCGAGATGAGGCCTATTTCCGATGAGGCGTCTGGAGACTAATGACACCTAACCTCTGAAACTTCGAAAGGGTCTTTCACACCCTTGCTGCAACTCAAGAAGTTCACCGCCATACCCGTCTCCACTCGAGAGGAAGCACGATGGTCCCGCCCACATCCAGAGGAGCCCCGTTTCCCCCTCGTAGCTCGAGATGAGGGATCCTTTCCCTGCTTTCAACGGGAAAGAATTCCCGGCGTTCCCGTCGCATCTCAAGAGGAGGCACTCTCAACAGGAAAGGCGAGAGGAACTCCATCATCGTACCACCATGCCAAGAGTCCCCCAGATGTCTCAGTCCATTCCAGAGGAACCTCTTTGCCCTGCACTGGCTCATCTTTCACGCCGAGGATCGACTCACACCACGGTGGCACGTGGGATAGCCGTGTGGGAAAGCCTCGAGGGAAAGCCTCGAGGGAAAACCACAGATCCTTTGATCCACGCCACGGGAAGCGTGACATTGCTGCTACAGCCTGGAAGGAAAGCGCACGTGCATGCCCCCACTCGAGACGAGGCCTGACTCCCCTGGGGAGACTCCAGAAGTACCCAAAGATCCATGTCAGCCCCTGAGAGGAATGCTCGGTTCCGGCCCTGACTCCACACAAGGTTTTTGGCCCCGGTATCGACGGGAGAGGAATCCCGAGAGGCCCCCTAGCACCTCGCATGGGGACTGGCCTCTCCTGAGGCCACCAGGGCGGGTCCGTGAGGTCCCCGTCGTACCTCTAGAACACCTGCCGCAACTCGAGAAAATCCAGGAAGTTCTCCCTTCCAGGCGAGATGAGGCCTATTTCCGATGAGGCGTCTGGAGACTAATGACACCTAACTTCTGAAACTTCGAAAGGGTCTTTCACACCCTTGCTGCAACTCAAGAAGTTCACCGACATACCCGTCTCCACTCGAGAGGAAGCACGATGGTCCCGCCCACATCCAGAGGAGCCGCGTTTCCCCCTCGTAGCTCGAGATGAGGGATCCTTTGCCTGCTTTCAACGGGAAAGAATTCCCGGCGTTCCCGTCGCATCTCAAGAGGAGGCATTCTCAACAGGAAAGGCGAGAGGAACTCCATGGTCGTACCACCATTCCAAGAGTCCCCCAGATGTTTCAGTCCATTCCAGAGGAACCTCTTTGCCCTGCACTGGCTCATCTTTCACGCCGAGGATCGACTCACACCACGGTGGCACGTGGGATAGCCCTGTGGTAAAGCCTGGAGGGAAAGCCTCGAGGGAAAACCACAGATCCTTTGATCCACGCGACGGGAAGCGTGACATTGCTGCTACAGCCTGGAAGCAAAGCGCACGTGCATGCCCCCACTCGAGACGAGGCCTGACTCCCCTGGGGAGACTCCAGAAGTACCCAAAGATCCATGTCAGCCCCTGAGAGGAATCCTTGGTTCCGGCCCTGACTCCACACAAGGTTTTTGGCCCCGGTATCGATGGGAGAGGAATCCCGAGAGGCCCCCTAGCAACTCGCATGGGGACTGGCCTCTCCTGAGGCCACCAGGGCGGGTCCCTGAGGTCCCCGTCGTAACTCGAGAACACCTGCCACAACTCGAGAAAATCCAGGAAGTTCTCCCTTCCAGGCGAGATGAGGCCTATTTCCGATGAGGCGTCTGGAGACTAATGACACCTAACCTCTGAAACTTCGAATGGGTCTTTCACACCCTTGCTGCAACTCAAGAAGTTCACCGCCATACCCGTCTCCACTCGAGAGGAAGCACGATGGTCCCGCCCACATCCAGAGGAGCCCCGTTTCCCCCTCGTAGCTCGAGATGAGGGATCCTTTCCCTGCTTTCAACGGGAAAGAATTCCCGGCGTTCCCGTCGCATCTCAAGAGGAGGCACTCTCAACAGGAAAGGCGAGAGGAACTCCATCATCGTACCACCATGCCAAGAGTCCCCAGATGTCTCAGTCCATTCCAGAGGAACCTCTTTGCCCTGCACTGGCTCATCTTTCACGCCGAGGATCGACTCACACCACGGTGGCACGTGGGACAGCCCGGTGGGAAAGCCTCGATGGAAAGCCTCGAGGGAAAACCACAGATCCTTTGATCCACGCGACGGGAAGTGTGACATTGCTGCTACAGCCTGGAAGGAAAGCGCACGTGCATGCCCCCACTCGAGACGAGGCCTGACTCCCCTGGGGAGACTCCAGAAGTACCCAACGATCCATGTCAGCCCCTGAGAGGAATCCTCGGTTCCGGCCCTGATTCCACACAAGGTTTTTGGCCCCGGTATCGACGGGAGAGTAATCCCGAGAGGCCCCCTAGAAACTCGCATGGGGACTGGCCTCTCCTGAGGCCACCAGGGCGGGTCCCTGAGGTCCCCGTCGTAACTCGAGAACACCTGCCGCAACTCGAGAAAATCCGGGAAGTTCTCCCTTCCAGGCGAGATGAGGCCTATTTCCGATGAGGCGTCTGGAGACTAATGACACCTAACATCTGGAACTTCGAATGGGTCTTTCACACCCTTGCTGCAACTCAAGAAGTTCACCGCCATACCCGTCTCCACTCGAGAGGAAGCACGATGGTCCCGCCCACATCCAGAGGAGCCCCGTTTCCCCCTCGTAGCTCGAGATGAGGGATCCTTTTCCTGCTTTCAACGGGAAAGAATTCCCGGCGTTCCCGGCGCATCTCAAGAGGAGGCACTCTCAACAGGAAAGGCGAGAGGAACTCCATGGTCGTACCACCATTCCAAGAGTCCCCCAGATGTCTCAGTCCATTCCAGAGGAACCTCTTTGCCCTGCACTGGCTCATCTTTCACGCCGAGGATCGACTCACACCACGGTGGCACGTGGGACAGCCCTGTGGGAAAGCCTCGAGGGAAAGCCTCGAGGGAAAACCACAGATCCTTTGATCCACGTGACGGGAAGCGTGACATTGCTGCTACAGCCTGGAAGGAAAGCGCACGTGCATGCCCCCACTCGAGACGAGGCCTGACTCCCCTGGGGAGACTCCAGAAATACCCAAAGATCCATGTCAGCCCCTGAGAGGAATCCTCGGTTCCGGCCCTGACTCCACACAAGGTTTTTGGCCCCGGTATCGACGGGAGAGGAATCCCGAGAGGCCCCCTAGCAACTCGCATGGGGACTGGCCTCTCCTGAGGCCACCAGGGCGGGTCCCTGAGGTCCCCATCGTAACTCGAGAACACCTGCCACAACTCGAGAAAATCCAGGAAGTTCTCCCTTCCAGGCGAGATGAGGCCTATTTCCGATGAGGCGTCTGGAGACTAATGACACCTAACCTCTGAAAATTCGAAAGGGTCTTTCACACCCTTGCTGCAACTCAAGAAGTTCACCGCCATACCCGTCTCCATTCGAGAGGAAGCACGATGGTCCCGCCCACATCCAGAGGAGCCCCGTTTCACCCTCGTAGCTCGAGATGAGGGATCCTTTCCCTGCTTTCAACGGGAAAGAATTCCCGGCGTTCCCGTCGCATCTCAAGAGGAGGCACTCTCAACAGGAAAGGCGAGAGGAACTCCATCATCGCACCACCATGCCAAGAGTCCCCCAGATGTCTCAGTCCATTCCAGAGGAACCTCTTTGCCCTGCACTGGCTCATCTTTCACGCCGAGGATCGACTCACACCACGGTGGCACGTGGGACAGCCCGGTGGGAAAGCCTCGATGGAAAGCCTCGAGGGAAAACCACAGATCCTTTGATCCAGGCGACGGGAAGCGTGACATTGCTGCTACAGCCTGGAAGGAAAGCGCACGTGCATGCCCCCACTCGAGACGAGGCCTGACTCCCCTGGGGAGACTCCAGAAGTACCCAAAGATCCATGTCAGCCCCTGAGAGGAATCCTCGGTTCCGGCCCTGATTCCACACAAGGTTTTTGGCCCCGGTATCGACGGGAGAGTAATCCCGAGAGGCCCCCTAGAAACTCGCATGGGGACTGGCCTCTCCTGAGGACACCAGGGCGGGACCCTGAGGTCCCCGTCGTAACTCGAGAACACCTGCCGCAACTCGAGAAAATCCGGGAAGTTCTCCCTTCCAGGCGAGATGAGGCCTATTTCCGATGAGGCGTCTGGAGACTAATGACACCTAACCTCTGGAACTTCGAATGGGTCTTTCACACCCTTGCTGCAACTCAAGAAGTTCACCGCCATACCCGTCTCCACTCGAGAGGAAGCACGATGGTCCCGCCCACATCCAGAGGAGCCCCGTTTCCCCCTCGAAGCTCGAGATGAGGGATCCTTTCCCTGCTTTCAACGGGAAAGAATTCCCGGCGTTCCCATCGCATCTCAAGAGGAGGCACTCTCAACAGGAAAGGCGAGAGGAACTCCATGGTCGTACCACCATTCCAAGAGTCCCCCAGATGTCTCAGTCCATTCCAGAGGAACCTCTTTGCCCTGCACTGGCTCATCTTTCACGCCGAGGATCGACTCACACCACGGTGGCACGTGGGACAGCCCTGTGGGAAAGCCTCGAGGGAAAGCTTCGAGGGAAAACCACAGATCCTTTGCTCCACGCGACGGGAAGCGTGACATTGCTGCTACAGCCTGGAAGGAAAGCGCACGTGCATGCCCGCACTCGAGACGAGGCCTGACTCCCCTGGGGAGAGTCCAGAAGTACCCAAAGATCCATGTCAGCCCCTGAGAGGAATCCTCGGTTCCGGCCCTGACTCCACACAAGGTTTTTGGCCCCGGTATCGACGGGAGAGGAATCCCGAGAGGCCCCCTAGCAACTCGCATGGGGACTGGCCTCTCCTGAGGCCACCAGGGCGGGTCCCTGAGGTCCCCGTCGTAACTCGAGAACACCTGCCGCAACTCGAGAAAATCCAGGAAGTTCTCCCTTCCAGGCGAGATGAGGCCTATTTCCGATGAGGCGTCTGGAGACTAATGACACCTAACCTCTGGAACTTCGCAAGGGTCTTTCACACCCTTGCTGCAACTCAAGAAGTTCACCGCCATCCCCGTCTCCACTCGAGAGGAAGCACGATGGTCCCGCCCACATCCAGAGGAGCCCCGTTTCCCCCTCGTAGCTCGAGACGAGGGATCCTTTCCCTGCTTTCAACGGGAAAGAATTCCGGCATTCCCGGCACATCTCAAGAGGAGGCACTCTCAACAGGAAAGGCGAGAGGAACTCCATGTTCGTACCACCATTCCAAGAGTCCCCCAGATGTCTCAGTCCATTCCAGAGGAAACTCTTTGCCCTGCACTGGCTCATCTTTCACGCCGAGGATCGACTCACACCACGGTGGCACGTGGGACAGCCCTGTGGGAAAGCCTCGAGGGAAAGCCTCGAGGGAAAACCCAGATCCTTTGATCCACGCGACGGGAAGCGTGACATTGCTGCTACAGCCTGGAAGGAAAGCGCACGTGCATGCCCCCACTCGAGACGAGGCCTGACTCCCCTGGGGAGACTCCAGAAGTACCCAAAGATCCATGTCAGCCCCTGAGAGGAATCCTCGGTTCCGGCCCTGACTCCACACAAGGTTTTTGGCCCCGGTATCGACGAGAGAGGAATCCCGAGAGGCCCCCTAGCAACGCGCATGGGGACTGGCCTCTACTGAGGCCACCAGGGCGGGTCCTTGAGGTCCCCGTCGTAACTCGAGAACATCTGCCGCAACTCGAGAAAATCCAGGAAGTTCTCCCTTCCAGGCGAGATGAGGCCTATTTCCGATGAGGCGTCTGGAGTCTAATGACACCTAACCTCTGCAACTTCGAAAGGGTCTTTCACACCCTTGCTGCAACTCAAGAAGTTCACCGCCCTACCCGTCTCCACTCGAGAGGAAGCACGATGGTCCCGCCCACATCCAGAGGAGCCCCGTTTCCCCCTCGTAGCTCGAGATGAGGGATCCTTTCCCTGCTTTCAACGGGAAAGTATTCCCGGCGTTCCCGTCGCATCTCAAGAGGAGGCACTCTCAACAGGAAAGGCGAGAGGAACTCCATGGTAGTACCACCATTCCAAGAGTCCCCAAGATGTCTCAGTCCATTCCAGAGGAACCTCTTTGCCCTGCACTGGCTCATCTTTCACGCCGAGGATCGACTCACACCACGGTGGCACGTGGGACAGACCTGTGGGAAAGCCTCGAGGGAAAGCCTCGAGGGAAAACCACAGATCCTTTGATCCACGTGAAGGGAAGCGTGACATTGCTGCTACAGCCTGGAAGGAAAGCGCACGTGCATGCCCCCACTCGAGACGAGGCCTGACTCCCCTGGGTAGACTCCAGAAGTACCCAAAGATCCATGTCAGCCCCTGAGAGGAATCCTCGGTTCCGGCCCTGACTCCACACAAGGTTTTTGGCCCCGGTATCGACGGGAGAGGAATCCCGAGAGGCCCCTAGCAACTCGCATGGGGACTGGCCTCTCCTGAGGCCCCCAGGGCGGGTCCCTGAGGTCCCCGTCGTAACTCGAGAACACCTGCCGCAACTCGAGAAAATCCAGGAAGTCCTCCCTTCCAGGCGAGATGAGGCCTATTTCCGATGAGGCGTCTGGAGACTAATGACACCTAACCTCTGGAACTTCGAAAGGGTCTTTCACACCCTTGCTGCACCTCAAGAAGTTCACCGCCATACCCTTCTCCACTCGAGATGAAGCACGATGGTCCCGCCCACATCCAGAGGGGCACCGTTTTCCCCTCGTAGCTCGAGATGAGGGATCCTTTCCCTGCTTTCAACGGGAAAGAATTCCCGGCGTTCCCGTCGCATCTCAAGAGGAGGCACTCTCAACAGGAAAGGCGACAGGAACTCCATGGTCGTACCACCATTCCAAGAGTCCCCCAGATGTCTCAGTCCATTCCAGAGGAACCTCTTTTCCCTGCACTGGCTCATCTTTCACGCCGAGGATCGACTCACACCACGGTGGCACGTGGGACAGCCCTGTGGGAAAACCTCGAGGGAATGCCTCGAGGGAAAACCACAGATCCTTTGATCCACGCGACGGGAAGCGTGACATTGCTGCTACAGCCTGGAAGGAAAGCGCACGTGCATGCCCCCACTCGAGACGAGGCCTGACTCCCCTGGGGAGACTCCAGAAGTACCCAAATATCCATGTCAGCCCCTGAGAGGAATCCTTAGTTCCGGCCCTGACTCCACCCAAGGTTTTTGGCCCCGGTATCGACGGGAGAGGAATCCCGAGAGGCCCCCTAGCAACTCGCATGGGGACTGGCCTCTCCTGAGGCCACCAGGGCGGGTCCCTGAGGTCCCCGTCGTAACTTGAGAACACCTGCCGCAACTCGAGAAAATCCAGGAAGTTCTCCCTTCCAGGCGAGATGAGGCCTATTTCCGATGAGGCGTCTGGAGACTAATGACACCTAACCTCTGGAACTTCGAAAGGGTCTTTCACACCCTTGCTGCAACTCAAGAAGTTCACCGCCATACCCGTCTCCACTCGAGAGGAAGCACGATGGTCCCGCCCACATCCAGAGGAGCCCCGTTTCCCCCTCGTAGCTCGAGACGAGGGATCCATTCCCTGCTTTCAACGGGAAAGAATTACCGGCATTCCCGGCGCATCTCAAGAGGAGGCACTCTCAACAGGAAAGGCGACAGGAACTCCATGGTCGTACCACCATTCCAAGAGTCCCCCAGATGTCTCAGTCCATTCCAGAGGAACCTCTTTGCCCTCAACTGGCTCATCTTTCACGCCGAGGATCAACTCACACCACGGTGGCACGTGGGACAGCCCTGTGGGAAAGCCTCGAGGGAAAGCCTCGAGGGAAAACCACAGATCCTTTGATCCACGCGACGGGAAGCGTGACATTGCTGCTACAGCCTGGAAGGAAAGCGCACGTGCATGCCCCCAATAGAGACGAGGCCTGAATCCCCTGGGGGGACTCCAGAAGTACCCAAAAATCCATGTCAGCCCCTGAGAGGAATCCTCGGTTCCGGCCCTGACTCCACACAAGGTTTTTGGCCCCGGTATAGATGGGAGAGGAATCCCGAGAGGCCCCCTAGCAACTCGCATGGGGACTGGCCTCTCCTGAGGCCACCAGGGCGGGTCCCTGAGGTCCCCGTCGTAACTCGAGAACACCTGCCGCAAGTCGAGAAAATCAAGGAAGTTCTCCCTTCCAGACGAGATGAGGCCTATTTCCGATGAGGCGTCTGGAGACTAATGACACCTAACCTCGGGAACTTCGAAAGGGTCTTTCACACCCTTGCTGCACCTCAAGAAGTTCACCGCCATACCCGTCTCCACTCGAGAGGAAGCACGATGGTCCCGCCCACATCCAGAGGAGCCCCGTTTCCCTCTCGTAGCTCGAGATGAGGGATCCTTTCCCTTCTTTAAACGGGAAAGAATTCCCGGCGTTCCCGTCGCATCTCAAGAGGAGGCACTCTCAACAGGAAAGGCGAGAGGAACTCCTTGGTCGTACCACCATGCAAAGAGTCCCCCAGATGTCTCAGTCCATTCCAGAGGAACCTCTTTGCCCTGCACTGGCTCATCTTTCACGCCGAGGATCGACTCACACCACGGTGGCACGTGGGACAGCCCTGTGGGAAAGCCTCGAGGGAAAGCCTCGAGGGAAAACCACAGATCCTTTGATCCACGCGACGGGAAGCGTGACATTGCTGCTACAGCCTGGAAGGAAAGCGCACGTGCATGCCCCCAATCGAGACGAGGCCTGAATCCCCTGGGGGGACTCCAGAAGTACCCAAAGATCCATGTCAGCCCCTGAGAGGAATCCTCGGTCCGGCCCTGACTCCACACAAGGTTTTTGGCCCCGGTATAGATGGGAGAGGAATCCCGAGAGGCCCCCTAGCAACTCGCATGGGGACTGGCCTCTCCTGAGGCCACCAGGGCGGGTCCCTGAGGTCCCCGTCGTAACTCGAGAACACCTGCCGCAACTCGAGAAAATCAAGGAAGTTCTCCCTTCCAGACGAGATGAGGCCTATTTCCGATGAGGCGTCTGGAGACTAATGACACCTAACCTCTGGAACTTCGAAAGGGTCCTTCACACCCTTGCTGCAACTCAAGAAGTTCACCGCCATACCCGTCTCCACTCGAGAGGAAGCACGATGGTCCCGCCCACATCCAGAGGAGCCCCGTTTCCCCCTCGTAGCTCGAGATGAGGGATCCTTTCCCTTCTTTCAATGGGAAAGAATTCCCGGCGTTCCCGTCGCATCTCAAGAGGAGGCACTCTCAACAGGAAAGGCGAGAGGAACTCCATGGTCGTACCACCATGCCAAGAGTCCCCCAGATGTCTCAGTCCATTCCAGAGGAACCTCTTTGCCCTGCACTGGCTCATCTTTCACGCCGAGGATCGACTCACACCACGGTGGCACGTCGGACAGCCCTGTGGGAAAGCCTCGAGGGAAAGCCTCAAGGGAAAACCACAGATCCTTTGATCCACGCGACGGGAAGCGTGACATTTCTGCTACAGCCTGGAAGGAAAGCGCACGTGCATGCCCCCACTCGAGACGAGGCCTGACTCCCCTGGGGAGACTCCAGAAGTACCCAAAGATCCATGTCAGCCCCTGAGAGGAATCCTCGGTTCCGGCCCTGACTCCACACAAGGTTTTTGCCCCCGGTATCGATGGGAGAGGAATCCCTAGATGCCCCCTAGCAACTAGCATGGGGACTGGCCTCTTGTGAGGCCAGCGGGGCGGGTCCCTGAGGTCCCCGTCGTAACTCGAGAACACCTGCCACAACTCAAGAAAATCCAGGAAGTTCTCCCTTCCAGGCGAGATGAGGCCTATTTCCGATGAGGCGTCTGGAGACTAATGACACCTAACCTCGGGAACTTCGAAAGGGTCTTTCACACCCTTGCTGCAACTCAAGAAGTTCACCGCCATACCCGTCTCCACTCGAGAGGAAGCACCATGGTCCCGCCCACATCCAGAGGAGCCCCGTGTCCCCCTCGTAGCTCGAGATGAGGGATCCTTTCCCTGCTTTCAACGGGAAAGAATTCCGGGCGTTCCCGTCGCATCTCAAGAGGAGGCACTCTCAACAGGAAAGGCGAGAGGAACTCCATGGTCGTACCACCATGCCAAGAGTCCCCCAGATGTCTCAGTCCACTCCAGAGGAACCTCTTTGCCCTTCACTGGCTCATCTTTCACCCCGAGGATCGACTCACACCACGGTGGCACGTGGGACAGCCCTGTGGGAAAGCCTCGAGGGAAAGCCTCGAGGGAAAACCAGAGATCCTTTGATCCAGGCGACGGGAAGCGTGACATTGCTGCTACAGCCTGGAAGGAAAGCGCACGTGCATGCCCCCACTCGAGACGAGGCCTGACTCCCCTGGGGAGACTCCAGAAGTACCCAAAGATCCATGTCAGCCCCTGAGAGGAATCCTCGGTTCCGGCCCTGATTCCACACAAGGTTTTTGGCCCCGGTATCGACGGGAGAGTAATCCCGAGAGGCCCCCTAGAAACTCGCATGGGGACTGGCCTCTCCTGAGGCCACCAGGGCGGGTCCCTGAGGTCCCCGTCGTAACTCGAGAACACCTGCTGCAACTCGAGAAAATCCAGGAAGTTCTCCTTTCCAGGCGAGATGAGGCCTATTTCCGATGAGGCGTCTGGAGACTAATGACACGTAACCTCTGGAACTTCGAAAGGGTTTTTCACACTCTTGCTGCAACTCAAGAAGTTCACCGCCATACCCGTCTCCACTCGAGAGGAAGCACGATGGTCCCGCCCACATCCAGAGGAGCCCCGTTTCCCCCTCATAGATCGAGACGAGGGATCCTTTCCCTGCTTTCAACGGGAAAGAATTCCCGGCATTCCCGGCGCATCTCAAGAGGAGGCACTCTCAACAGGAAAGGCGAGAGGAACTCCATGGTCGTACCACCATTCCAAGAGTCCCCCAGATGTCTCAGTCCATTCCAGAGGAACCTCTTTGCCCTGCACTGGCTCATCTTTCACGCCGAGGATCGACTCACACCACGGTGGCACGTGGGACAGCCCTGTGGGAAAGCCTCGAGGGAAAGCCTCGAGGGAAAACCACAGATCCTTTGATCCACGCGACGGGAAGCGTGACATTGCTGCTACAGCCTGGAAGGAAAGCGCACGTGCAGGCCCCCAATCGAGACGAGGCCTGAATCCCCTGGGGGGACTCCAGAAGTACCCAAAGATCCATGTCAGCCCCTGAGAGGAATCCTCGGTTCCGGCCCTGACTCCACACAAGGTTTTTGGCCCCGGTATAGATGGGAGAGGAATCCCGAGAGGCCCCCTAGCAACTCGCATGGGGACTGGCCTCTCCTGAGGCCACCAGGGCGGGTCCCTGAGGTGCCCGTCGTAACTCGAGAACACCTGCCGCAACTCGAGAAAATCCAGGAAGTTCTCCCTTCCAGGCGAGATGAGGCCTATTTCCGATGAGGCGTCTGGAGACTAATGACACCTAACCTCTGGAACTTCGAAAGGGTTTTTCACACCCTTGCTGCAACTCAAGAAGTTCACCGCCATACCCGTCTCCACTCGAGAGGAAGCACGATGGTCCTGCCCACATCCAGAGGAGCCCTGTTTCCCCCTCGTAGCTCGAGACGAGGGATCCTTTCCCTGCTTTCAACGGGAAAGAATTCCCGGCATTCCCGGTGCATCTCAAGAGGAGGCACTCTCAACAGGAAAGGCGAGAGGAACTCCATAGTCGTACCACCATTCCAAGAGTCCCCCAGATGTCTCAGTCCATTCCAGAGGAAGCTCTTTGCCCTGCACTGGCTCATCTTTCACGCCGAGGATCGACTCACACCACGGTGGCACGTGGGACAGCCCTGTGGGAAAGCCTCGAGGGAAAGCCTCGAGGGAAAACCACAGATCCTTTGATCCACGCGACGGGAAGCGTGACATTGCTGCTACAGCCTGGAACGAAAGCGCACGTGCATGCCCCCAATCGAGACGAGGCCTGAATCACCTGGGGGGACTCCAGAAGTACCCAAAGATCCATGTCAGCCCCTGAGAGGAATCCTCGGTTCCGGCCCTGACTCCACACAAGGTTTTTGGCCCCGGTATAGATGGGAGAGGAATCCCGAGAGGCCCCCTAGCAACTCGCATGGGGACTGGCCTCTCCTGAGGCCACCAGGGCGGGTCCCTGAGGTCCCCGTCGTAACTCGAGAACACCTGCCGCAACTCGAGAAAATCCAGGAAGTTCTCCCTTCCAGGCGAGATGAGGCCTATTTCCGATGAGGCGTCTGGAGACTAATGACACCTAACCTCTGGAACTTCCAAAGGGTCTTTCACACCCTTGCTGCAACTCAAGAAGTTCACCGCCATACCCGTCTCCACTCGAGAGGAAGCACGATGGTCCCGCCCACATCCAGAGGAGCCCCGTTTCCCCCTCGTAGCTCGAGATGAGGGATCCTTTCCCTGCTTTCAACGGGAAAGAATTCCCGGCGTTCCCGTCGCATCTCAAGAGGAGGCACTCTCAACAGGAAAGGCGAGAGGAACTCCATGGTCGTACCACCATGCCAAGAGTCCCCCAGATGTCTCAGTCCATTCCAGAGGAACCTCTTTGCCCTGCACTGGCTCATCTTTCACGCCGAGGATCGACTCACACCACGGTGGCACGTGGGACAGCCCTGTGGGTAAGCCTCGAGTGAAAGCCTCGAGGGAAAACCACAGATCCTTTGATCCACGCGACGGGAAGCGTGACATTGCTGCTACAGCCTGGAAGGAAAGCGCACGTGCATGCCCCCACTCGAGACGAAGCCTGACTCCCCTGGGGAGACTCCAGAAGTACCCAAAGATCCATGTCAGCCCCTGAGAGGAATCTTCGGTTCCGGCCCTTACTCCACACAAGGATTTTGGCCCCGGTATCGACGGGAGAGGAATCCCGAGAGGCCCCCTAGCAACTCGCATAGGGACTAGCCTCTCCTGAGGCCTCCAGGGCGGGTCCCTGAGGTCCCCGTCGTAACTCCAGAACACCTGCCGCAACTCGAGAAAATCCAGGAAGTTCTCCCTTCCAGGCGAGATGAGGCCTATTTCCGATGAGGCGTCTGGAGACTAATGACACCTAACCTCTGGAACTTCGAAAGGGTCTTTCACACCCTTGCTGCAACTCAAGAAGTTCACCGCCATACCCGTCTCCACTCGAGAGGAAGCACGATGGTCCCGCCCACATCCAGAGGAGCCCCGTTTCCCCCTCGTAGCTCGAGACGAGGGATCCATTCCCTGCTTTCAACGGGAAAGAATTCCCGGCATTCCCGGCGCATCTCAAGAGGAGGCACTCTCAACAGGAAAGGCGACAGGAACTCCATGGTCGTACCACCATTCCAAGAGTCCCCCAGATGTCTCAGTCCATTCCAGAGGAACCTCTTTGCCCTCAACTGGCTCATCTTTCACGCCGAGGATCAACTCACACCACGGTGGCACGTGGGACAGCCCTGTGGGAAAGCCTCGAGGGAAAGCCTCGAGGGAAAACCACAGATCCTTTGATCCACGCGACGGGAAGCGTGACATTGCTGCTACAGCCTGGAAGGAAAGCGCACGTGCATGCCCCCAATAGAGACGAGGCCTGAATCCCCTGGGGGGACTCCAGAAGTACCCAAAAATCCATGTCAGCCCCTGAGAGGAATCCTCGGTTCCGGCCCTGACTCCACACAAGGTTTTTGGCCCCGGTATAGATGGGAGAGGAATCCCGAGAGGCCCCCTAGCAACTCGCATGGGGACTGGCCTCTCCTGAGGCCACCAGGGCGGGTCCCTGAGGTCCCCGTCGTAACTCGAGAACACCTGCCGCAAGTCGAGAAAATCAAGGAAGTTCTCCCTTCCAGACGAGATGAGGCCTATTTCCGATGAGGCGTCTGGAGACTAATGACACCTAACCTCGGGAACTTCGAAAGGGTCTTTCACACCCTTGCTGCACCTCAAGAAGTTCACCGCCATACCCGTCTCCACTCGAGAGGAAGCACGATGGTCCCGCCCACATCCAGAGGAGCCCCGTTTCCCTCTCGTAGCTCGAGATGAGGGATCCTTTCCCTTCTTTAAACGGGAAAGAATTCCCGGCGTTCCCGTCGCATCTCAAGAGGAGGCACTCTCAACAGGAAAGGCGAGAGTAACTCCTTGGTCGTACCACCATGCCAAGAGTCCCCCAGATGTCTCAGTCCATTCCAGAGGAACCTCTTTGCCCTGCACTGGCTCATCTTTCACGCCGAGGATCGACTCACACCACGGTGGCACGTGGGACAGCCCTGTGGGAAAGCCTCGAGGGAAAGCCTCGAGGGAAAACCACAGATCCTTTGATCCACGCGACGGGAAGCGTGACATTGCTGCTACAGCCTGGAAGGAAAGCGCACGTGCATGCCCCCAATCGAGACGAGGCCTGAATCCCCTGGGGGGACTCCAGAAGTACCCAAAGATCCATGTCAGCCCCTGAGAGGAATCCTCGGTCCGGCCCTGACTCCACACAAGGTTTTTGGCCCCGGTATAGATGGGAGAGGAATCCCGAGAGGCCCCCTAGCAACTCGCATGGGGACTGGCCTCTCCTGAGGCCACCAGGGCGGGTCCCTGAGGTCCCCGTCGTAACTCGAGAACACCTGCCGCAACTCGAGAAAATCAAGGAAGTTCTCCCTTCCAGACGAGATGAGGCCTATTTCCGATGAGGCGTCTGGAGACTAATGACACCTAACCTCGGGAACTTCGAAAGGGTCCTTCACACCCTTGCTGCAACTCAAGAAGTTCACCGCCATACCCGTCTCCACTCGAGAGGAAGCACGATGGTCCCGCCCACATCCAGAGGAGCCCCGTTTCCCCCTCGTAGCTCGAGATGAGGGATCCTTTCCCTTCTTTCAATGGGAAAGAATTCCCGGCGTTCCCGTCGCATCTCAAGAGGAGGCACTCTCAACAGGAAAGGCGAGAGGAACTCCATGGTCGTACCACCATGCCAAGAGTCCCCCAGATGTCTCAGTCCATTCCAGAGGAACCTCTTTGCCCTGCACTGGCTCATCTTTCACGCCGAGGATCGACTCACACCACGGTGGCACGTCGGACAGCCCTGTGGGAAAGCCTCGAGGGAAAGCCTCAAGGGAAAACCACAGATCCTTTGATCCACGCGACGGGAAGCGTGACATTTCTGCTACAGCCTGGAAGGAAAGTGCACGTGCATGCCCCCACTCGAGACGAGGCCTGACTCCCCTGGGGAGACTCCAGAAGTACCCAAAGATCCATGTCAGCCCCTGAGAGGAAGCCTCGGTTCCGGCCCTGACTCCACACAAGGTTTTTGGCCCCGGTATCGACGGGAGAGGAATCCCGAGAGGCCCCCTAGCAACTCGCATGGGAACTGGCCTCTCCTGAGGCCACTAGGGCGGGTCCCTGAGGTCCCCGTCGTAACTCGAGAACACCTGCCGCAACTCGAGAAAATCCAGGAAGTTCTCCCTTCCAGGCGAGATGAGGCCTATTTCCGATGAGGCGTCTGGAGACTAATGACACCTAACCTCTGGAACTTCGAAAGGGTCTTTCACACCCTTGCTGCAACTCAAGAAGTTCACCGCCATACCCGTCTCCACTCGAGAGGAAGCACGATGGTCCCGCCCACATCCAGAGGAGCCCCGTTTCCCCCTCGTAGCTCGAGATGAGGGATCCTTTCCCGGCTTTCAACGGGAAAGAATTCCCGGCGTTCCCGTCGCATATCAAGAGGAGGCACTCTCAACAGGAAAGGCGAGAGGAACTCCATGGTCGTACCACCATTCCAAGAGTCCCCCAGATGTCTCAGTCCATTCCAGAGGAACCTCTTTGCCCTGCACTGGCTCATCTTTCACGCCGAGGATCGACTCACACCACGGTGGCACGTGGGACAGCCCTGTGGGAAAGCCTCGAGGGAAAGCCTCGAGGGAAAACCACAGATCCTTTGATCCACGTGACGGGAAGCGTGACATTGCTGCTACAGCCTGGAAGGAAAGCGCACGTGCATGCCCCCACTCGAGACGAGGCCTGACTCCCCTGGGGAGACACCAGAAGTACCCAAAGATCCATGTCAGCCCCTGAGAGGAATCCTCGGTTCCGGCCCTGACTCCACTCAAGGTTTTTGGCCCCGGTATCGACGGGAGAGGAATCCCGAGAGGCCCCCTAGCAACTCGCATGGGGACTGGCCTCTCCTGAGGCCACCAAGGCGGGTCCCTGAGTTCCCCGTCGTAACTTAAGAACACCTGCCGCAACTCGAGAAAATCCAGGAAGTTCTCCCTTCCAGGCGAGATGAGGCCTATTTCCGATGAGGCGTCTGGAGACTAATGACACCTAACCTCTGGAACTTTGAAAGGGTCTTTCACACCCTTGCTGCAACTCAAGAAGTTCTCCGCCATACCCGTCTCCACACGAGAGGAAGCACGATGGTCCCGCCCACATCCAGAGGAGCCCCGTTTTCCCATCGGTGCTCGAGATGAGGGATCCTTTCCCTGCTTTCAACGGGAAAGAATTCCCGGCATTCCCGTCGCATCTCAATAGGAGGCACTCTCAACAGGAAAGGCGAGAGGATCTCCATGGTCGTACCACCATTCCAAGAGTCCCCCAGATGTCTCAGTCCATTCCAGAGGAACCTCTTTGCCCTGCACTGGCTCATCTTTCACGCCGAGGATCGACTCACACCACGGTGGCACGTGGGACAGCCCTGTGGGAAAGCCTCGAGGGAAAGCCTCGAGGGAAAACCACAGATCCTTTGATCCAAGTGACGGGAAGCGTGACATTGCTGCTACAGCCTGGAAGGAAAGCGCACGTGCATGCCCCCACTCGAGACGAGGCCTGACTCCCCTGGGGAGACTCCAGAAGTACCCAAAGATCCATGTCAGCCCCTGAGAGGAATCCTCGGTTCCGGCCCTGACTCCACACAAGGTTTTTGGCCCCGGAATCGACGGGAGAGGAATCCCGAGAGGCCCCCTAGCAACTCGCATGGGGACTGGCCTCTCCTGAGGCCACCAGGGAGGGTCCCTGAGGTCCCCGTCGTAACTCGAGAACACCTGCCGCAACTCGAGAAAATCCAGGAAGTTCTCCCTTCCAGGCGAGATGAGGCCTATTTCCGATGAGGCCTCTGGAGACTAATGACACCAAACCTCTGGAACTTCGAAAGGGTCTTTCACACCCTTGGTGCAACTCAAGAAGTTCACCGCCATACCCGTCTCCACTCGAGAGGAAGCACGATGGTCCCGCCCACATCCAGAGGAGCCCCGTTTCCCCCTCGTAGCTCGAGATGAGGGATCCTTTCCCTGCTTTCAACGGGAAAGAATTCCCGGCGTTCCCGTCGCATCTCAAGAGGAGGCACTCTCAACAGGAAAGGCGAGAGGAACTCCATGGTCGTACCACCATTCCAAGAGTCCCCCAGATGTCTCAGTCCATTCCAGAGGAACCTCTTTGCCCTGCACTGGCTCATCTTTCACGCCGAGGATCGACTCACACCACGGTGGCACGTGGGACAGCCCTGTGGGAAAGCCTCGAGGGAAAGCCTCGAGGGAAAACCACAGATCCTTTGATCCAAGTGACGGGAAGCGTGACATTGCTGCTACAGCCTGGAAGGAAAGCGCACGCACATTCCCCCACTCGAGACGAGGCCTGACTCCCCTGGGGAGACTCCAGAAGTACCCAAAGATCCATGTCAGCCCCTGAGAGGAATCCTCGGTTCCGGCCCTGACTCCACACAAGGTTTTTGGCCCCGGTATCGACGGGAGAGGAATCCCGAGAGGCCCCCTAACAACTCGCATGGGGACTGGCCTCTCCTGAGGCCACCAGGGCGGGTCCCTGAGGTCCCCGTCGAAACTCGAGAACACCTGCCGCAACTCGAGAAAATCCAGGAAGTTCTCCCTTCCAGGCGAGATGAGGCCTATTTCCGATGAGGCGTCTGGAGACTAATGACACCTAACCTCTGGAACTTCGAAAGGGTCTTTCACAACCTTGCTGCAACTCAAGAAGTTCACCGCCATACCCGTGTCCACTCAAGAGGAAGCACGACGGTCCCGCCCACATCCAGAGGAGCCCCGTTTCCCCCTCGTAGCTCGAGATGAGGGATCCTTTCCCTGCTTTCAACGGGAAAGAATTCCCGGCGTTCCCGTCGCATCTCAAGAGGAGGCACTCTCAACAGGAAAGGCGAGAGGAACTCCATGGTCGTACCACCATTCCAAGAGTCCCCCAGATGTCTCAGTCCATTCCAGAGGAACCTCTTTGCCCTGCACTGGCTCATTTTTCACGCCGAGAATCGACTCACACCACGGTGTCACGTGGGACAGCCCTGTGGGAAAGCCTCGAGGGAAAGCCTCGAGGGAAAACCGCAGATCCTTTGATCCACGCGACGGGAAGCGTGACATTGCTGCTACAGCCTGGAAGGAAAGTGCACGTGCATGCCCCCACACGAGACGAGGCCTGTCTCCCCTGGCGAGACTCCAGAAGTACCCAAAGATCCATATCAGTCCCTGAGAGGAATCCTCGGTTCCGGCCCTGACTCCACACAAGGTTTTTGGCCCCGGTATCGACGGGAGAGGAATCCCGAGGGGCCCCCTAGCAACACGCATAGGGACTGGCCTCTCCTGAGGCCAACAGGGCGGGTCCCTGAGGTCCCCGTCGTAACTCGAGAACACCTGCCGCAACTCGAGAAAATCAAGGAAGTTCTCCCTTCCAGGCGAGATGAGGCCTATTTCCGATGAGGCGTCTGGAGACTAATGACATCTAACCTCTGGAACTGCGAAAGGGTCTTTCACACCCTTGCTGCAACTCAAGAAGTTCACCGCCATACCCGTCTCCACTCGAGAGGAAGCACGATGGTCCCGCCCACATCCAGAGGAGCCCCGTTTCCCCCTCGTAGCTCGAGATGAGGGATCCTTTCCCTGCTTTAAACGGGAAAGAATTCCCGGCGTTCCCGTCGCATCTCAAGAGGAGGCACGCTCAACAGGAAAGGCGAGAGGAACTCCATGGTCGTACCACCATTCCAAGAGTCCCCCAGATGTCTCAGTCCATTCCAGAGGAACCTCTTTGCCCTGCACTGGCTCATCTTTCACGCCGAGGATCGACTCACACCACGGTGGCACGTGGGACAGCCCTGTGGGAAAGCCTCGAGGGAAAACCACACATCATTTGATCCACGCGACGGGAAGCGTGACATTGCTGCTACAGCCTGGAAGGAAAGTGCACGTGCATGCCCCCACTCGAGACGAGGCCTGACTCCCCTGGGGAGACTCCAGAAGTACCCAAAGATCCATGTCAGCCCATGAGAGGAATCCTCGGTTCCGGCCCTGACTCCACACAAGGTTTTTGGCCCCGGTATCGACGGGAGAGGAATCCCGAGAGGACACCTACCAACTCGCATAGGGACTGGCCTCTCCTGAGGCCACCAGGGCGGGTCCCTGAGGTCCCCGTCGTAACTCGAGAACACCTGCCGCAACTCGAGAAAATCCAGGAAGTTCTCCCTTCCAGGCGAGATGAGGCCTATTTCCGATGAGGCCTCTGGAGACTAATGACACCTAACCTCTGGAACTTCGAAAGGGTCTTTCACACCCTTGCTGCAACTCAAGAAGTTCACCGCCATACCCGTCTCCACTAGAGAGGAAGCACGATGGTCCCGCCCACATCCAGAGGAGCCCCGTTTCCCCCTCGTAGCTCGAGATGAGGGATCCTTTCCCTGCTTTAAACGGGAAAGAATTCCCAGCGTTCCCGTCGCATCTCAAGAGGAGGCACTCTCAACAGGAAAGGCGAGAGGAACTCAATGGTCGTACCACCATTCCAAGAGTCCCCCAGATGTCTCAGTCCATTCCAGAGGAACCTCTTTGCCCTGCACTGGCTCATCTTTCACGCCGAGGATCGACTCACACCACGGTGGCACGTGGGACAGCCCTGTGGGAAAGCCTCGAGGGAAAGCCTCGAGGGAAAACCACAGTTCCTTTGATCCAAGTGACGGGAAGCGTGACATTGCTGCTAAAGCCTGGAAGGAAAGCGCACGCGCATTCCCCCACTCGAGACGAGGCCTGACTCCCCTGGGGAGACTCCAGAAGTACCCAAAGATCCATGTCAGCCCCTGAGAGGAATCCTCGGTTCCGGCCCTGACTCCACACAAGGTTTTTGGCCCCGGTATCAACGGGAGAGGAATCCCGAGAGGCCCCCTAGCAACTCGCCTAGGGACTGGCCTTTCCTGGGGCCACCAGGGCGGGTCCCTGAGGTCCCCGTCGTAACTCGAGAACACCTGCCGCAACTCGAGAAAATCCAGGAAGTTCTCCCTTCCAGGCGAGATGAGGCCTATTTCCGATGAGGCCTCTGGAGACTAATGACACCTAACCTCTGGAACTTCGAAAGGGTCTTTCACACCCTTGCTGCAACTCAAGAAGTTCACCGCCATACCCGTCTCCACTAGAGAGGAAGCACGATGGTCCCGCCCACATCCAGAGGAGCCCCGTTTCCCCCTCGTAGCTCGAGATGAGGGATCCTTTCCCTGCTTTCAACGGGAAAGAATTCCCGGCGTTCCCGTCGCATCTCAAGAGGAGGCACTCTCAACAGGAAAGGCGAGAGGAACTCCATGGTCGTACCACCATTCCAAGAGTCCCCCAGATGTCTCAGTCCATTCCAGAGGAACCTCTTTGCCCTGCACTGGCTCATCTTTCACGCCAAGGATCGACTCACACCACGGTGGCACGTGGGACAGCCCTGTGGGAAAGCCTCGAGGGAAAGCCTCGAGGGAAAACCACAGATCCTTTGATCCAAGTGACGGGAAGCGTGACATTGCTGCTAAAGCCTGGAAGGAAAGCGCACGCGCATTCCCCCACTCGAGACGAGGCCTGACTCCCCTGGGGAGACTCCAGAAGTACCCAAAGATCCATGTCAGCCCCTGAGAGGAATCCTCGGTTCCGGCCCTGACTCCACACAAGGTTTTTGGCCCCGGTATCGACGGGAGAGGAATCCCGAGAGGCCCCCTAACAACTCGCATGGGGACTGGCCTCTCCTGAGGCCACCAGGGCGGGTCCCTGAGGTCCCCGTCGTAACTCGAGAACACCTGCCGCAAATCGAGAAAATCCAGGAAGTTCTCCCTTCCAGGCGAGATGAGGCCTATTTCCGATGAGGCGTCTGGAGACTAATGACACCTAACCTCTGGAACTTCGAAAGGGTCTTTCACAACCTTGCTGCAACTCAAGAAGTTCACCGCCATACCGGTGTCCACTCAAGAGGAAGCACGACGGTCCCGCCCACATCCAGAGGAGCCCCGTTTCCCCCTCGTAGCTCGAGATGAGGGATCCTTTCCCTGCTTTCAACGGGAAAGAATTCCCGGCGTTCCCGTCGCATCTCAAGAGGAGGCACTCTCAACAGGAAAGGCGAGAGGAACTCCATGGTCGTACCACCATTCCAAGAGTCCCCCAGATGTCTCAGTCCATTCCAGAGGAACCTCTTTGCCCTGCACTGGCTCATTTTTCACGCCGAGAATCGACTCACACCACGGTGTCACGTGGGACAGCCCTGTGGGAAAGCCTCGAGGGAAAGCCTCGAGGGAAAACCGCAGATCCTTTGATCCACGCGTCGGGAAGCGTGACATTGCTGCTACAGCCTGGAAGGAAAGTGCACGTGCATGCCCCCACACGAGACGAGGCCTGTCTCCCCTGGGGAGACTCCAGAAGTACCCAAAGATTCATATCAGTCCCTGAGAGGAATCCTCGGTTCCGGCCCTGACTCCACACAAGGTTTTTGGCCCCGGTATCGACGGGAGAGGAATCCCGAGGGGCCCCCTAGCAACACGCATAGGGACTGGCCTCTCCTGAGGCCAACAGGGCGGGTCCCTGAGGTCCCCGTCGTAACTCGAGAACACCTACCGCAACTCGAGAAAATCAAGGAAGTTCTCCCTTCCAGGGGAGATGAGGCCTATTTCCGATGAGGCGTCTGGAGACTAATGACACCTAACCTCTGGAACTTCGAAAGGGTCTTTCACACCCTTGCTGCAACTCAAGAAGTTCACCGCCATACCCGTCTCCACTCGAGAGGAAGCACGATGGTCCCGCCCACATCCAGAGGAGCCCCGTTTCCCCCTCGTAGCTCGAGATGAGGGATCCTTTCCCTGCTTTAAACGGGAAAGAATTCCCGGCGTTCCCGTCGCATCTCAAGAGGAGGCACGCTCAACAGGAAAGGCGAGAGGAACTCCATGGTCGTACCACCATTCCAAGAGTCCCCCAGATGTCTCAGTCCATTCCAGAGGAACCTCTTTGCCCTGCACTGGCTCATCTTTCACGCCGAGGATCGACTCACACCACGGTGGCACGTGGGACAGCCCTGTGGGAAAGCCTCGAGGGAAAACCGCACATCATTTGATCCACGCGACGGGAAGCGTGACATTGCTGCTACAGCCTGGAAGGAAAGTGCACGTGCATGCCCCCACTCGAGACGAGGCCTGACTCCCCTGGGGAGACTCCAGAAGTACCCAAAGATCCATGTCAGCCCCTGAGAGGAATCCTCGGTTCCGGCCCTGACTCCACACAAGGTTTTTGGCCCCGGTATCGACGGGAGAGGAATCCCGAGAGGCCCCCTAGCAACTCGCATAGGGACTGGCCTCTCCTGAGGCCACCAGGGCGGGTCCCTGAGGTCCCCGTCGTAACTCGAGAACACCTGCCGCAACTCGAGAAAATCCAGGAAGTTCTCCCTTCCAGGCGAGATGAGGCCTATTTCCGATGAGGCGTCTGGAGACTAATGACACCTAACCTCTGGAACTTCGAAAGGGTCTTTCACACCCTTGCTGCAACTCAAGAAGTTCACCGCCATACCCGTCTCCACTCGAGAGGAAGCACGATGGTCCCGCCCACATCCAGAGGAGCCCCGTTTCCCCCTCGTAGCTCGAGATGAGGGATCCTTTCCCTGCTTTCAACGGGAAAGAATTCCCGGCGTTCCCGTCGCATATCAAGAGGAGGCACTCTCAACAGGAAAGGCGAGAGGAACTCCATGGTCGTACCACCATTCCAAGAGTCCCCCAGATGTCTCAGTCCATTCCAGAGGAAACTCTTTGCCCTGCACTGGCTCATCTTTCACGCCGAGGATCGACTCACACCACGGTGGCACGTGGGACAGCCCTGTGGGAAAGCCTCGAGGGAAAGCCTCGAGGGAAAACCACAGATCCTTTGATCCACGTGATGGGAAGCGTGACATTGCTGCTACAGCCTGGAAGGAAAGCGCACGTGCATGCCCCCACTCGAGACGAGGCCTGACTCCCCTGGGGAGACTCCAGAAGTACCCAAAGATCCATGTCAGCCCCTGAGAGGAATCCTCGGTTCCGGCCCTGACTCCACTCAAGGTTTTTGGCCCCGGTATCGACGGGAGAGGAATCCCGAGAGGCCCCCTAGCAACTCGCATGGGGACTGGCCTCTCCTGAGTCCACCAGGGCGGGTCCCTGTGTTCCCCGTCGTAACTTAAGAACACCTGCCGCAACTCGAGAAAATCCAGGAAGTTCTCCCTTCCAGGCGAGATGAGGCCTATTTCCGATGAGGCGTCTGGAGACTAATGACACCTAATCTCTGGAACTTTGAAAGGGTCTTTCACACCCTTGCTGCAACTCAAGAAGTTCTCCGCCATACCCGTCTCCACTCGAGAGGAAGCACGATGGTCCCGCCCACATCCAGAGGAGTCCCGTTTTCCCCTCGGTGCTCGAGATGAGGGATCCTTTCCCTGCTTTCAACGGGAAAGAATTCCCGGCGTTCCCGTCGCATCTCAAGAGGAGGCACTCTCAACAGGAAAGGCGAGAGGATCTCCATGGTCGTACCACCATTCCAAGAGTCCCCCAGATGTCTCAGTCCATTCCAGAGGAAGCTCTTTGCCCTGCACTGGCTCATCTTTCACGCCGAGGATCGACTCACACCACGGTGGCACGTGGGACAGCCCTGTGGGAAAGCCTCGAGGGAAAGCCTCGAGGGAAAACCACAGATCCTTTGATCCACCCGACGGGAAGCGTGACATTGCTGCTACAGCCTGGAAGGAAAGTGCACGTGCATGCCCCCACACGAGACGAGGCCTGTCTCCCCTGGCGAGACTCCAGAAGTACCCAAAGATCCATATCAGTCCCTGAGAGGAATCCTCGGTTCCGGCCCTGACTCCACACAAGGTTTTTGGCCCCGGTATCGACCGGAGAGGAATCCCGAGGGGCCCCCTAGCAACACGCATAGGGACTGGCCTCTCCTGAGGCCACCAGGGCGGGTCCCTGAGGTCCCCGTCGTAACTCGAGAACACCTGCCGCAACTCGAGAAAATCCAGGAAGTTCTCCCTTCCAGGCGAGATGAGGCCTATTTCCGATGAGGCGTCTGGAGACTAATGACACCTAACCTCTGGAACTTCGAAAGGGTCTTTCACACCCTTGCTGCAACTCAAGAAGTTCACCGCCATACCCGTCTCCACTCGAGAGGAAGCACGATGGTCCCGCCCACATCCAGAGGAGCCCCGTTTCCCCCTCGTAGCTCGAGATGAGGGATCCTTTCCCTGCTTTCAACGGGAAAGAATTCCCGGCGTTCCCGTCGCATATCAAGAGGAGGCACTCTCAACAGGAAAGGCGAGAGGAACTCCATGGTCGTACCACCATTCCAAGAGTCCCCCAGATGTCTCAGTCCATTCCAGAGGAAACTCTTTGCCCTGCACTGGCTCATCTTTCACGCCGAGGATCGACTCACACCACGGTGGCACGTGGGACAGCCCTGTGGGAAAGCCTCGAGGGAAAGCCTCGAGGGAAAACCACAGATCCTTTGATCCACGTGATGGGAAGCGTGACATTGCTGCTACAGCCTGGAAGGAAAGCGCACGTGCATGCCCCCACTCGAGACGAGGCCTGACTCCCCTGGGGAGACTCCAGAAGTACCCAAAGATCCATGTCAGCCCCTGAGAGGAATCCTCGGTTCCGGCCCTGACTCCACTCAAGGTTTTTGGCCCCGGTATCGACGGGAGAGGAATCCCGAGAGGCCCCCTAGCAACTCGCATGGGGACTGGCCTCTCCTGAGTCCACCAGGGCGGGTCCCTGTGTTCCCCGTCGTAACTTAAGAACACCTGCCGCAACTCGAGAAAATCCAGGAAGTTCTCCCTTCCAGGCGAGATGAGGCCTATTTCCGATGAGGCGTCTGGAGACTAATGACACCTAATCTCTGGAACTTTGAAAGGGTCTTTCACACCCTTGCTGCAACTCAAGAAGTTCTCCGCCATACCCGTCTCCACTCGAGAGGAAGCACGATGGTCCCGCCCACATCCAGAGGAGTCCCGTTTTCCCCTCGGTGCTCGAGATGAGGGATCCTTTCCCTGCTTTCAACGGGAAAGAATTCCCGGCGTTCCCGTCGCATCTCAAGAGGAGGCACTCTCAACAGGAAAGGCGAGAGGATCTCCATGGTCGTACCACCATTCCAAGAGTCCCCCAGATGTCTCAGTCCATTCCAGAGGAAGCTCTTTGCCCTGCACTGGCTCATCTTTCACGCCGAGGATCGACTCACACCACGGTGGCACGTGGGACAGCCCTGTGGGAAAGCCTCGAGGGAAAGCCTCGAGGGAAAACCACAGATCCTTTGATCCACCCGACGGGAAGCGTGACATTGCTGCTACAGCATGGAAGGAAAGCGCACGTGCATGCCCCCACTCGAGACGAGGTCTGACTCCACTGGGGAGACTCCAGAAGTACCCAAAGATCCATGTCAGCCCCTGAGAGGAATCCTCGGTTCCGGCCCTGACTCCACACAAGGTTTTTGGCCCCGGTATCGACGGGAGAGGAATCCCGAGAGGCCCCCTAGCAACTCGCATGGGGACTGGCCTCTCCTGAGGCCACCAGGGCGGGTCCCTGAGGTCCCCGTCGTAACTCGAGAACACCTGCCGCAACTCGAGAAAATCCAGGAAGTTCTCCCTTCCAGGCGAGATGAGGCCTATTTCCGATGAGGCCTCTGGAGACTAATGACACCAAACCTCTGGAACTTCGAAAGGGTCTTTCACACCCTTGGTGCAACTCAAGAAGTTCACCGCCATACCCGTCTCCACTCGAGAGGAAGCACGATGGTCCCGCCCACATCCAGAGGAGCCCCGTTTCCCCCTCGTAGCTCGATATGAGGGATCCTTTCCCTGCTTTCAACGGGAAAGAATTCCCGGCGTTCCCGTCGCATCTCAAGAGGAGGCACTCTCAACAGGAAAGGCGAGAGGAACTCCATGATCGTACCACCATTCCAAGAGTCCCCCAGATGTCTCAGTCCATTCCAGAGGAACCTCTTTGCCCTGCACTGGCTCATCTTTCACGCCGAGGATCGACTAACACCACGGTGGCACGTGGGACAGCCCTGTGGGAAAGCCTCGAGGGAAAACCACAGATCCTTTGATACACGCCACGGGAAGCGTGACATTGCTGCTACAGCCTGGAAGGTAAGTGCACGTGCATGCCCCCACTCGAGACGAGGCCTGACTCCCCTGGGGAGACTCCAGAAGTACCCAAAGATCCATGTCAGCCCCTGAGAGGAATCCTCGGTTCCGGCCCTGACTCCACACAAGGTTTTTGGCCCCGGTATCGACGGGAGAGGAATCCCGAGAGGCCCCCTAGCAACTCGCATGGGGACTGGCCTCTCCTGAGGCCACCAGGGCGGGTCCCTGAGGTCCCCGTCGTAACTCGAGAACACCTGCCGCAACTCGAGAAAATCCAGGAAGTTCTCCCTTCCAGGCGAGATGAGGCCTATTTCCGATGAGGCCTCTGGAGACTAATGACACCTAACCTCTGGAACTTCGAAAGGGTCTTTCACACCCTTGCTGCAACTCAAGAAGTTCACCGCCATACCCGTCTCCACTCGAGAGGAAGCACGATGGTCCCGCCCACATCCAGAGGAGCCCCGTTTCCCCCTCGTAGCTCGAGATGAGGGATCCTTTCCCTGCTTTCAACGGCAAAAAATTCCCGGCGTTCCCGTCGCATCTCAAGAGGAGGCACTCTCAACAGGAAAGGCGAGAGGAACTCCATGGTCGTACCACCATTCCAAGAGTCCCCCAGATGTCTCAGTCCATTCCAGAGGAACCTCTTTGCCCTGCACTGGTTCATCTTTCACGCCGAGGATCGACTCACACCACGGTGGCACGTGGGACAGCCCTGTGGGAAAGCCTCGAGGGAAAGCCTCGAGGGAAAACCACAGATCCTTTGATCCAAGCGACGGGATGCGTGACATTGCTTCTAAAGCCTGGAAGGAAAGCGCACGCGCATGCCCCCACTCGAGACGAGGCCTGACTCCCCTGGGGAGACTCCAGAAGTACCCAAAGATCCATGTCAGCCCCTGAGAGGAATCCTCGGTTCCGGCCCTGACTCCACACAAGGTTTTTGGCCCCGGTATCGACGGGAGAGGAATCCCGAGAGGCCCCCTAACAACTCGCATGGGGACTGGCCTCTCCTGAGGCCACCAGGGCGGGTCCCTGAGGTCCCCGTCGTAACTCGAGAACACCTGCCGCAAATCGAGAAAATCCAGGAAGTTCTCCCTTCCAGGCGAGATGAGGCCTATTTCCGATGAGGCGTCTGGAGACTAATGACACCAAACCTCTGGAACTTCGAAAGGGTCTTTCACACCCTTGCTGCAACTCAAGAAGTTCACCGGCATACCCGTGTCCACTCAAGAGGATGCACGATGGTCCCGCCCACATCCAGAGGAGCCCCGTTTCCCCCTCGTAGCTCGAGATGAGGGATCCTTTCCCTGCTTTCAACGGGAAAGAATTCCCGGTGTTCCCGTCGCATCTCAAGAGGAGGCACTCTCAACAGGAAAGGCGAGAGGAACTCCATGGTCGTACCACCATTCCAAGAGTCCCCCAGATGTCTCAGTCCATTCCAGAGGAACCTCTTTGCCCTGCACTGGCTCATTTTTCACGCCGAGAATCGACTCACACCACGGTGTCACGTGGGACAGCCCTGTGGGAAAGCCTCGAGGGAAAGCCTCGAGCGAAAACCGCAGATCCTTTGATCCACGCGACGGGAAGCGTGACATTGCTGCTACAGCCTGGAAGGAAAGTGCACGTGCATGCCCCCACACGAGACGAGGCCTGTCTCCCCTGGCGAGACTCCAGAAGTACCCAAAGATCCATATCAGTCCCTGAGAGGAATCCTCGGTTCCGGCCCTGACTCCACACAAGGTTTTTGGCCCCGGTATCGACGGGAGAGGAATCCCGAGGGGCCCCCTAGCAACACGCATAGGGACTGGCCTCTCCTGAGGCCAACAGGGCGGGTCCCTGAGGTCCCCGTCGTAACTCGAGAACACCTGCCGCAACTCGAGAAAATCAAGGAAGTTCTCCCTTCCAGGCGAGATGAGGCCTATTTCCGATGAGGCGTCTGGAGACTAATGACACCTAACCTCTGGAACTTCGAAAGGGTCTTTCACACCCTTGCTGCAACTTAAGAAGTTCACCGCCAAACCCGTCTCCACTCGAGAGAAAGCACGATGGTCCCGCCCACATGCAGAGGAGCCCCGTTTCCCCCTCGTAGCTCGAGATGAGGGATCCATTCCCTGCTTTCAACGGCAAAAAATTCCCGGCGTTCCCGTCGCATCTCAAGAGGAGGCACTCTCAACAGGAAAGGCGAGAGGAACTCCATGGTCGTACCACCATTCCAAGAGTCCCCCAGATGTCTCAGTCCATTCCAGAGGAACCTCTTTGCCCTGCACTGGCTCATCTTTCACGCCGAGGATCGACTCACACCACGGTGGCACGTGGGACAGCCCTGTGGGAAAGCCTCTAGGGAAAACCACACATCATTTGATCCACGCGACGGGAAGCGTGACATTGCTGCTACAGCCTTGAAGGAAAGTGCACGTGCATGCCCCCACTCGAGACGAGGCCTGACTCCCCTGGGGAGACTCCAGAAGTACCCAAAGATCCATGTCAGCCCCTGAGAGGAATCCTCGGTTCCGGCCCTGACTCCACACAAGGTTTTTGGCCCCGGTATCGACGGGAGAGGAATCCCGAGAGGCCCCCTAGCAACTCGCATAGGGACTGGCCTCTCCTGAGGCCACCAGGGCGGGTTCCTGAGGTCCCCGTCGTAACTCGAGAACACCTGCCGCAACTGGAGAAAATCCAGGAAGTTCTCCCTTCCAGGCGAAATGAGGCCTATTTCCGATGAGGCGTCTGGAGACTAATGACACCTTACCTCTGGAACTTCGAAAGGGTCTTTCACAGCCTTGCTGCAACTCAAGAAGTTCACCACCATACCCGTCTCCACTAGAGAGGAAGCACGATGGTCCCGCCCACATCCAGAGGAGCCCCGTTTCCCCCTCGTAGCTCGAGATGAGGGATCCTTTCCCTGCTTTCAACGGGAAAGAATTCCCGGCGTTCCCGTCGCATCTCAAGAGGAGGCACTCTCAACAGGAAAGGCGAGAGGAACTCCATGGTCGTACCACCATTCCAAGAGTCCCCCAGATGTCTCAGTCCATTCCAGAGGAACCTCTTTGCCCTGCACTGGCTCATCTTTCACGCCCAGGATCGACTCACACCACGGTGGCACGTGGGACAGCCCTGTGGGAAAGCCTCGAGGGAAAACCACAGATCCTTTGATCCACGCGACGGGAAGCGTGACATTGCTGCTACAGCCTGGAAGGAAAGTGCACGTGCATGCCCCCACTCGAGACGAGGCCTGACTCCCCTGGGGAGACTCCAGAAGCACCCAAAGATCCATGTCAGCCCCTGAGAGGAATCCTCGGTTCCGGCCCTGACTCCACACAAGGTTTTTGGCCCCGGTATCGACGGGAGAGGAATCCCGAGAGGCCCCCTAGCAACTCGCATGGGGACTGGCCTCTCCTGAGGCCACCAGGGCGGGTCCCTGAGGTCCCCGTCGTAACTCGAGAACACCTGCCGCAACTCGAGAAAATCCAGGAAGTTCTCCCTTCCAGGCGAGATGAGGCCTATTTCCGATGAGGCCTCTGGAGACTAATGACACCTAACCTCTGGAACTTCGAAAGGGTCTTTCACACCCTTGCTGCAACTCAAGAAGTTCACCGCCATACCCGTCTCCACTCGAGAGGAAGCACGATGGTCCCGCCCACATCCAGAGGAGCCCCGTTTTCCCCTCGTAGCTCGAGATGAGGGATCCTTTTCCTGCTTTCAACGGCAAAAAATTCCCGGCGTTCCCGTCGCATCTCAAGAGGAGGCACTCTCAACAGGAAAGGCGAGAGGAACTCCATGGTCGTACCACCATTCCAAGAGTCCCCCAGATGTCTCAGTCCATTCCAGAGGAACCTCTTTGCCCTGCACTGGTTCATCTTTCACGCCGAGGATCGACTTACACCACGGTGGCACGTGGGACAGCCCTGTGGGAAAGCCTCGAGGGAAAGCCTCGAGGGAAAACCACAGATCCTTTGATCCAAGCGACGGGATGCGTGACATTGCTTCTAAAGCCTGGAAGGAAAGCGCACGCGCATGCCCCCACTCGAGACGAGGCCTGACTCCCCTGGGGAGACTCCAGAAGTACCCAAAGATCCATGTCAGCCCCTGAGAGGAATCCTCGGTTCCGGCCCTGACTCCACACAAGGTTTTTGGCCCCGGTATCGACGGGAGAGGAATCCCGAGAGGCCCCCTAACAACTCGCATGGGGACTGGCCTCTCCTGAGGCCACCAGGGCGGGTCACTGAGGTCCCCGTCGTAACTCGAGAACACCAGCCGCAAATCGAGAAAATCCAGGAAGTTCTCCCTTCCAGGCGAGATGAGGCCTATTTCCGATGAGGCGTCTGGAGACTAATGACACCTAACCTCTGGAACTTCGAAAGGGTCTTTCACACCCTTGCTGCAACTCAAGAAGTTCACCGGCATACCCGTGTCCACTCAAGAGGAAGCACGATGGTCCCGCCCACATCCAGAGGAGCCCCGTTTCCCCCTCGTAGCTCGAGATGAGGGATCCTTTCCCTGCTTTCAACGGGAAAGAATTCCCGGCGTTCCCGTCGCATCTCAAGAGGAGGCACTCTCAACAGGAAAGGCGAGAGGAACTCCATGGTCGTACCACCATTCCAAGAGTCCCCCAGATGTCTCAGTCCATTCCAGAGGAACCTCTTTGCCCTGCACTGGCTCATCTTTCACGCCGAGGATCGACTCACACCACGGTGGCACGTGGGACAGCCCTGTGGGAAAGCCTCTAGGGAAAACCACACATCATTTGATCCACGCGACGGGAAGCGTGACATTGCTGCTACAGCCTGGAAGGAAAGTGCACGTGCATGCCCCCACTCGAGACGAGGCCTGACTCCCCTGGGGAGACTCCAGAAGTACCCAAAGATCCATGTCAGCCCCTGAAAGGAATCCTCGGTTCCGGCCCTGACTCCACACAAGGTTTTTGGCCCCGGTATCGACGGGAGAGGAATCCCGAGAGGCCCCCTAGCAACTCGCATAGGGACTGGCCTCTCCTGAGGCCACCAGGGCGGGTCCCTGAGGTCCCCGTCGTAACTCGAGAACACCTGCCGCAACTCGAGAAAATCCAGGAAGTTCTCCCTTCCAGGCGAAATGAGGCCTATTTCCGATGAGGCGTCTGGAGACTAATGACACCTTACCTCTGGAACTTCGAAAGGGTCTTTCACAGCCTTGCTGCAACTCAAGAAGTTCACCACCATACCCGTCTCCACTAGAGAGGAAGCACGATGGTCCCACCCACATCCAGAGGAGCCCCGTTTCCCCCTCATAGCTCGAGATGAGGGATCCTTTCCCTGCTTTCAACGGGAAAGAATTCCCGGCGTTCCCGTCGCATCTCAAGAGGAGGCACTCTCAACAGGAAAGGCGAGAGGAACTCCATGGTCGTACCACCATTCCAAGAGTCCCCCAGATGTCTCAGTCCATTCCAGAGGAACCTCTTTGCCCTGCACTGGCTCATCTTTCACGCCCAGGATTGACTCACACCACGGTTGCACGTGGGACAGCCCTGGGGAAAGCCTCGAGGGAAAGCCTCGAGGGAAAACCACAGATCCTTTGATCCACGCGACGGGAAGCGTGACATTGCTGCTACAGCCTGGAAGGAAAGCGCACGTGCATGCCCCCACTCGAGACGAGGCCTGACTCCCCTGGGGAGACTCCAGAAGTACCCAAAGATCCATGTCAGCCCCTGAGAGGAATCCTCGGTTCCGGCCCTGACTCCACACAAGCTTTTTGGCCCCGGCATCAACGGGAGAGGAATCCCGAGAGGCCCCCTAGCAACTCGCCTAGGGACTGGCCTCTCCTGAGGCCACCAGGGCGGGTCCCTGAGGTCCCCGTCGTAACTCGAGAACACCTGCCGCAACTCGAGAAAATCCAGGAAGTTCTCCCTTCCAGGCGAGATGAGGCCTATTTCCGATGAGGCCTCTGGAGACTAATGACACCTAACCTCTGGAACTTCGAAAGGGTCTTTCACACCTTTGCTGCAACTCAAGAAGTTCACCGCCATACCCGTCTCCACTAGAGAGGAAGCACGATGGTCCCGCCCACATCCAGAGGAGCCCCGTTTCCCCCTCGTAGCTCGAGATGAGGGATCCTTTCCCTGCTTTCAACGGGAAAGAATTCCCGGCGTTCCCGTCGCATCTCAAGAGGAGGCACTCTCAACAGGAAAGGCGAGAGGAACTCCATTGTCGTACCACCATTCCAAGAGTCCCCCAGATGTCTCAGTCCATTCCAGAGGAACCTCTTTGCCCTGCACTGGCTCATCTTTCACGCCGAGGATCGACTCACACCACGGTGGCACGTGGGACAGCCCTGTGGGAAAGCCTCGAGGGAAAACCACAGATCCTTTGATCCACGCGACGGGAAGCGTGACATTGCTGCTACAGCCTGGAAGGAAAGTGCACGTGCATGCCCCCACTCGAGACGAGGCCTGACTCCCCTGGGGAGACTCCAGAAGTACCCAAAGATCCATGTCAGCCCCTGAGAGGAATCCTCGGTTCCGGCCCTGACTCCACACAAGCTTTTTGGCCCCGGTATCGACGGGAGAGGAATCCCGAGAGGCCCCCTAGCAACTCGCATGGGGACTGGCCTCTCCTGAGGCCACCAGGGCGGGTCCCTGAGGTCCCCGTCGTAACTCGAGAACACCTGCCACAACTCGAGAAAATCAAGGAAGTTCTCCCTTCCAGGCGTGATGAGGCCTATTTCCGATGAGGCGTCTGGAGACTAATGACACCTAACCTCTGGAACTTCGAAAGGGTCTTTCACACCCTTGCTGCAACTCAAGAAGTTCACCGCCATACCCATCTCCACTCGAGAGGAAGCACGATGGTCCCGCCCACATCCAGAGGAGCCCCGTTTCCCCCTCGTAGCTCGAGATGAGGGATCCTTTCCCTGCTTTCAACGGCAAAAAATTCCCGGCGTTCCTGTCGCATCTCAAGAGGAGGCACTCTCAACAGGAAAGGCGAGAGGAACTCCATGGTCGTACCACCATTCCAAGAGTCCCCCAGATGTCTCAGTCCATTCCAGAGGAAACTCTTTGCCCTGCACTGGCTCATCTTTCACGCCGAGGATCGACTAACACCACGGTGGCACGTGGGACAGCCCTGTGGGAAAGCCTCGAGGGAAAGCCTCGAGGGAAAACCACAGATCCTTTGATCCACGTGACGGGAAGCGTGACATTGCTGCTACAGCCTGGAAGGAAAGCGCACGTGCATGCCCCCACTCGAGACGAGGCCTGACTCCCCTGGGGAGACTCCAGAAGTACCCAAAGATCCATGTTAGCCCCTGAGAGGAATCCTCGGTTCCGGCCCTGACTCCACACAAGGTTTTTGGCCCCGGTATCGACGGGAGAGGAATCCCGAGAGGCCCCCTAGCAACTCGCATGCGGACTGGCCTCTCCGGAGGCCACCAGGGCGGGTCCCTGAGGTCCCCGTCGTAACTCGAGAACACCTGCCGCAACTCGAGAAAATCCAGGAAGTTCTCCCTTCCAGGCGAGATGAGGCCTATTTCCGATGAGGCCTCTGGAGACTAATGACACCAAACCTCTGGAACTTCGAAAGGGTCTTTCACACCCTTGCTGCAACTCAAGAAGTTCACCGCCATACCCGTCTCCACTCGAGAGGAAGCACGATGGTCCCGCCCACATCCAGAGGAGCCCCGTTTCCCCCTCGTAGCTCGAGATGAGGGATCCTTTCCCTGGTTTCAACGGGAAAGAATTCCCGGCGTTCCCGTCGCATCTCAAGAGGAGGCACTCTCAACAGGAAAGGCGGGAGGAACTCCATGGTCGTACCACCATTCCAAGAGTCCCCCAGATGTCTCAGTCCATTCCAGAGGAACCTCTTTGCCCTGCACTGGCTCATCTTTCACGCCGAGGATCGACTCACAACACGGTGGCACGTGGGACAGCCCTGTGGGAAAGCCTCGAGGGAAAGCCTTGAGCGAAAACCGCAGATCCTTTGATCCACGCGACGGGAAGCGTGACATTGCTGCTACAGCCTGGAAGGAAAGTGCACGTGCATGCCCCCACACGAGACGAGGCCTGTCTCCCCTGGCGAGACTCCAGAAGTACCCAAAGATCCATATCAGTCCCTGAGAGGAATCCTCGGTTCCGGCCCTGACTCCACACAAGGTTTTTGGCCCCGGTATCGACGGGAGAGGAATCCCGAGGGGCCCCCTAGCAACACGCATAGGGACTGGCCTCTCCTGAGGCCACCAGGGCGGGTCCCTGAGGTCCCCGTCGTAACTCGAGAACACCTGCCGCAACTCGAGAAAATCAAGGAAGTTCTCCCTTCCAGGCGAGATGAGGCCTATTTCCGATGAGGCCTCTGGAGACTAATGACACCTAACCTCTGGAACTTCGAAAGGGTCTTTCACACCCTTGCTGCAACTCAAGAAGTTCACCGCCATACCCGTCTCCACTCGAGAGAAAGCACGATGGTCCCGCCCCCATCCAGAGGAGCCCCGTTTCCCCCTCGTAGCTCGAGATGAGGGATCCTTTCCCTGCTTTCAACGGCAAAAAATTCCCGGCGTTCCCGTCGCATCTCAAGAGGAGGCACTCTCAACAGGAAAGGCGAGAGGAACTCCATGGTCGTACCACCATTCCAAGAGTCCCCCAGATGTCTCAGTCCATTCCAGAGGAACCTCTTTGCCCTGCACTGGCTCATCTTTCACGCCGAGGATCGACTCACACCACGGTGGCACGTGGGACAGCCCTGTGGGAAAGCCTCTAGGGAAAACCACACATCATTTGATCCACGCGACGGGAAGCGTGACATTGCTGCTACAGCCTGGAAGGAAAGTGCACGTGCATGCCCCCACTCGAGACGAGGCCTGACTCCCCTGGGGAGACTCCAGAAGTACCCAAAAGCCATGTCAGCCCCTGAGAGGAATCCTCGGTTCCGGCCATGACTCCACACAAGGTTTTTGGCCCCGGTATCGACGGGAGAGGAATCCCGAGAGGCCCCCTAGCAACTCGCATAGGGACTGGCCTCTCCTGAGGCCACCAGGGCGGGTCCCTGAGGTCCCCGTCGTAACTCGAGAACACCTGCCGCAACTGGAGAAAATCCAGGAAGTTCTCCCTTCCAGGCGAAATGAGGCCTATTTCCGATGAGGCGTCTGGAGACTAATGACACCTTACCTCTGGAACTTCGAAAGGGTCTTTCACAGCCTTGCTGCAACTCAAGAAGTTCACCACCATACCCGTCTCCACTAGAGAGGAAGCACGATGGTCCCGCCCACATCCAGAGGAGCCCCGTTTCCCCCTCGTAGCTCGAGATGAGGGATCCTTTCCCTGCTTTCAACGGGAAAGAATTCCCGGCGTTCCCGTCGCATCTCAAGAGGAGGCACTCTCAACAGGAAAGGCGAGAGGAACTCCATGGTCGTACCACCATTCCAAGAGTCCCACAGATGTCTCAGTCCATTCCAGAGGAACCTCTTTGCCCTGCACTGGCTCATCTTTCACGCCCAGGATTGACTCACACCACGGTGGCACGAGGGACAGCCCTGTGGGAAAGCCTCGAGGGAAAGCCTCGAGGGAAAACCACAGATCCTTTGATCCACGCGACGGGAAGCGTGACATTGCTGCTACAGCCTGGAAGGAAAGCGCACGTGCATGCCCCCACTCGAGACGAGGCCTGACTCCCCTGGGGAGACTCCAGAAGTACCCAAAGATCCATGTCAGCCCCTGAGAGGAATCCTCGGTTCCGGCCCTGACTCCACACAAGCTTTTTGGCCCCGGTATCAACGGGAGAGGAATCCCGAGAGGCCCCCTAGCAACTCGCATGGGGACTGGCCTCTCCTGAGGCCACCAGGGCGGGTCCCTGAGGTCCCCGTCGTAACTCGAGAACACCTGCCGCAACTCGAGAAAATCCAGGAAGTTCTCCCTTCCAGGCAAGATGAGGCCTATTTCCGATGAGGCCTCTGGAGACTAATGACACCTAACCTCTGGAACTTCGAAAGGGTCTTTCACACCCTTGCTGCAACTCAAGAAGTTCACCGCCATACCCGTCTCCACTAGAGAGGAAGCACGATGGTCCCGCCCACATCCAGAGGAGCCCCGTTTCCCCCTCGTAGCTCGAGATGAGGGATCCTTTCCCTGCTTTCAACGGGAAAGAATTCCCGGCGTTCCCGTCGCATCTCAAGAGGAGGCACTCTCAACAGGAAAGGCGAGAGGAACTCCATGGTCGTACCACCATTCCAAGAGTCCCCCAGATGTCTCAGTCCATTCCAGAGGAACCTCTTTGCCCTGCACTGGCTCATCTTTCACGCCGAGGATCGACTCACACCACGGTGGCACGTGGGACAGCCCTGTGGGAAAGCCTCGAGGGAAAACCACAGATCCTTTGATCCACGCGACGGGAAGCGTGACATTGCTGCTACAGCCTGGAAGGAAAGTGCACGTGCATGCCCCCACACGAGACGAGGCCTGTCTCCCCTGGCGAGACTCCAGAAGTACCCAAAGATCCATATCAGTCCCTGAGAGGAATCCTCGGTTCCGGCCCTGACTCCACACAAGGTTTTTGGCCCCGGTATCGACGGGAGAGGAATCCCGAGGGGCCCCCTAGCAACACGCATAGGGACTGGCCTCTCCTGAGGCCACCAGGGCGGGTCCCTGAGGTCCCCGTCGTAACTCGAGAACACCTGCCGCAACTCGAGAAAATCCAGGAAGTTCTCCCTTCCAGGCGAGATGAGGCCTATTTCCGATGAGGCCTCTGGAGACTAATGACACCTAACCTCTGGAACTTCGAAAGGGTCTTTCACACCCTTGCTGCAACTCAAGAAGTTCACCGCCATACCCGTCTCCACTCGAGAGGAAGCACGATGGTCCCGCCCACATCCAGAGGAGCCCCGTTTCCCCCTCGTAGCTCGAGATGAGGGATCCTTTCCCTGGTTTCAACGGGAAAGAATTCCCGGCGTTCCCGTCGCATCTCAAGAGGAGGCACTCTCAACAGGAAAGGCGGGAGGAACTCCATGGTCGTACCACCATTCCAAGAGTCCCCCAGATGTCTCAGTCCATTCCAGAGGAACCTCTTTGCCCTGCACTGGCTCATCTTTCACGCCGAGGATCGACTCACAACACGGTGGCACGTGGGACAGCCCTGTGGGAAAGCCTCGAGGGAAAGCCTTGAGCGAAAACCGCAGATCCTTTGATCCACGCGACGGGAAGCGTGACATTGCTGCTACAGCCTGGAAGGAAAGTGCACGTGCATGCCCCCACACGAGACGAGGCCTGTCTCCCCTGGCGAGACTCCAGAAGTACCTAAAGATCCATATCAGTCCCTGAGAGGAATCCTCGGTTCCGGCCCTGACTCCACACAAGGTTTTTGGCCCCGGTATCGACGGGAGAGGAATCCCGAGGGGCCCCCTAGCAACACGCATAGGGACTGGCCTCTCCTGAGGCCAACAGGGCGGGTCCCTGAGGTCCCCGTCGTAACTCGAGAACACCTGCCGCAACTCGAGAAAATCAAGGAAGTTCTCCCTTCCAGGCGAGATGAGGCCTATTTCCGATGAGGCCTCTGGAGACTAATGACACCTAACCTCTGGAACTTCGAAAGGGTCTTTCACACCCTTGCTGCAACTCAAGAAGTTCACCGCCATACCCGTCTCCACTCGAGAGAAAGCACGATGGTCCCGCCCCCATCCAGAGGAGCCCCGTTTCCCCCTCGTAGCTCGAGATGAGGGATCCTTTCCCTGCTTTCAACGGCAAAATATTCCCGGCGTTCCCGTCGCATCTCAAGAGGAGGCACTCTCAACAGGAAAGGCGAGAGGAACTCCATGGTCGTACCACCATTCCAAGAGTCCCCCAGATGTCTCAGTCCATTCCAGAGGAACCTCTTTGCCCTGCACTGGCTCATCTTTCACGCCGAGGATCGACTCACACCACGGTGGCACGTGGGACAGCCCTGTGGGAAAGCCTCTAGGGAAAACCACACATCATTTGATCCACGCGACGGGAAGCGTGACATTGCTGCTACAGCCTGGAAGGAAAGTGCACGTGCATGCCCCCACTCGAGACGAGGCCTGACTCCCCTGGGGAGACTCCAGAAGTACCCAAAATCCATGTCAGCCCCTGAGAGGAATCCTCGGTTCCGGCCCTGACTCCACACAAGGTTTTTGGCCCCGGTATCGACGGGAGAGGAATCCCGAGAGGCCCCCTAGCAACTCGCATAGGGACTGGCCTCTCCTGAGGCCACCAGGGCGGGTCCCTGAGGTCCCCGTCGTAACTCGAGAACACCTGCCGCAACTGGAGAAAATCCAGGAAGTTCTCCCTTCCAGGCGAAATGAGGCCTATTTCCGATGAGGCGTCTGGAGACTAATGACACCTTACCTCTGGAACTTCGAAAGGGTCTTTCACAGCCTTGCTGCAACTCAAGAAGTTCACCACCATACCCGTCTCCACTAGAGAGGAAGCACGATGGTCCCGCCCACATCCAGAGGAGCCCCGTTTCCCCCTCGTAGCTCGAGATGAGGGATCCTTTCCCTGCTTTCAACGGGAAAGAATTCCCGGCGTTCCCGTCGCATCTCAAGAGGAGGCACTCTCAACAGGAAAGGCGAGAGGAACTCCATGGTCGTACCACCATTCCAAGAGTCCCACAGATGTCTCAGTCCATTCCAGAGGAACCTCTTTGCCCTGCACTGGCTCATCTTTCACGCCCAGGATTGACTCACACCACGGTGGCACGAGGGACAGCCCTGTGGGAAAGCCTCGAGGGAAAGCCTCGAGGGAAAACCACAGATCCTTTGATCCACGCGACGGGAAGCGTGACATTGCTGCTACAGCCTGGAAGGAAAGCGCACGTGCATGCCCCCACTCGAGACGAGGCCTGACTCCCCTGGGGAGACTCCAGAAGTACCCAAAGATCCATGTCAGCCCCTGAGAGGAATCCTCGGTTCCGGCCCTGACTCCACACAAGCTTTTTGGCCCCGGTATCAACGGGAGAGGAATCCCGAGAGGCCCCCTAGCAACTCGCATGGGGACTGGCCTCTCCTGAGGCCACCAGGGCGGGTCCCTGAGTTCCCCTTCGTAACTTAAGAACACCTGCCGCAACTCGAGAAACTCCAGGAAGTTCTCCCTTCCAGGCGAGATGAGGCCTATTTCCGATGAGGCGTCTGGAGACTAATGACACCTAACCTCTGGAACTTTGAAAGGGTCTTTCACACCCTTGCTGCAACTCAAGAAGTTCTCCGCCATACCCGTCTCCACTCGAGAGGAAGCACGATGGTCCCGCCCACATCCAGAGGAGCCCCGTTTTCCCCTCGGTGCTCGAGATGAGGGATCCTTTCCCTGCTTTCAACGGGAAAGAATTCCCGGCGTTCCCGTCGCATCTCAAGAGGAGGCACTCTCAACAGGAAAGGCGAGAGGATCTCCATGGTCGTACCACCATTCCAAGAGTCCCCCAGATGTCTCAGTCCATTCCAGAGGAACCTCTTTGCCCTGCACTGGCTCATCTTTCACGCCGAGGATCGACTCACACCACGGTGGCACGTGGGACAGCCCTGTGGGAAAGCCTCGAGGGAAAGCCTCGAGGGAAAACCACAGATCCTTTGATCCACGCGACGGGAAGCGTGACATTGCTGCTACAGCCTGGAAGGAAAGCGCACGTGCATGCCCCCACTCGAGACGAGGTCTGACTCCACTGGGGAGACTCCAGAAGTACCCAAAGATCCATGTCAGCCCCTGAGAGGAATCCTCGGTTCCGGCCCTGACTCCACACAAGGTTTTTGGCCCCGGTATCGACGGGAGAGGAATCCCGAGAGGCCCCCTAGCAACTCGCATGGGGACTGGCCTCTCCGGAGGCCACCAGGGCGGGTCCCTGAGGTCCCCGTCGTAACTCGAGAACACCTGCCGCAACTCGAGAAAATCCAGGAAGTTCTCCCTTCCAGGCGAGATGAGGCCTATTTCCGATGAGGCCTCTGGAGACTAATGACACCAAACCTCTTGAACTTCGAAAGGGTCTTTCACACCCTTGGTGCAACTCAAGAAGTTCACCGCCATACCCGTCTCCACTCGAGAGGAAGCACGATGGTCCCGCCCACATCCAGAGGAGCCCCGTTTCCCCCTCGTAGCTCGAGATGAGGGATCCTTTCCCTGCTTTCAACGGGAAAGAATTCCCGGCGTTCCCGTCGCATCTCAAGAGGAGGCACTCTCAACAGGAAAGGCGAGAGGAACTCCATGGTCGTACCACCATTCCAAGAGTCCCCCAGATGTCTCAGTCCATTTCAGAGGAACCTCTTTGCCCTGCACTGGCTCATCTTTCACGCCGAGGATCGACTCACAACACGGTGGCACGTGGGACAGCCCTGTGGGAAAGCCTCGAGGGAAAGCCTCGAGGAAAAACCACAGATCCTTTGATCCACGCGACGGGAAGCGTGACATTGCTGCTACAGCCTGGAAGGAAAGCGCACGTGCATGCCCCCACTCGAGACGAGGCCTGACTCCCCTGGGGAGACTCCAGAAGTACCCAAAGATCCATGTCAGCCCCTGAGAGGAATCCTCGGTTCCGGCCCTGACTCCACACAAGGTTTTTGGCCCCGGTATCGACGGGAGAGGAATCCCGAGAGGCCCCCTAGCAATTGCATGGGGACTGGCCTCTCCGGAGGCCACCAGGGCGGGTCCCTGAGGTCCCCGTCGTAATTCGAGAACACCTGCCGCAACTCGAGAAAATCCAGGACGTTCTCCCTTCCAGGCGAGATGAGGCCTATTTCCGATGAGGCCTCTGGAGACTAATGACACCAAACCTCTGGAACTTCGAAAGGGTCTTTCACACCCTTGCTGCAACTCAAGAAGTTCACCGCCATACCCGTCTCCACTCGAGAGGAAGCACGATGGTCCCGCCCACATCCAGAGGAGCCCCGTTTCCCCCTCGTAGCTCGAGATGAGGGATCCTTTCCCTGGTTTCAACGGGAAAGAATTCCCGGCGTTCCCGTCGCATCTCAAGAGGAGGCACTCTCAACAGGAAAGGCGAGAGGAACTCCATGGTCGTACCACCATTCCAAGAGTCCCCCAGATGTCTCAGTCCATTCCAGAGGAACCTCTTTGCCCTGCACTGGCTCATCTTTCACGCCGAGGATCGACTCACAACACGGTGGCACGTGGGACAGCCCTGTGGGAAAGCCTCGAGGGAAAGCCTCGAGGGAAAACCACAGATCCTTTAATCCACGCGACGGGAAGCGTGAAATTGCTGCTACAGCCTGGAAGGAAAGCGCACGTGCATGCCCCCACTCGAGACGAGGCCTGACTCCCCTGGGGAGACTCCACAAGTACCCAAAGATCCATGTCAGCCCCTGAGAGGAATCCTCGGTTCCGGCCTTGACTCCACACAAGCTTTTTGGCCCCGGTATCGACGGGAGAGGAATCCCGAGAGGCCCCCTAGCAACTCGCATGGGGACTGGCCTCTCCTGAGGCCACCAGGGCGGGTCCCTGAGTTCCCCTTCGTAACTTAAGAACACCTGCCGCAACTCGAGAAAATCCAGGAAGTTCTCCCTTCCAGGCGAGATGAGGCCTATTTCCGATGAGGCGTCTGGAGACTAATGACACCTAACCTCTGGAACTTTGAAAGGGTCTTTCACACCCTTGCTGCAACTCAAGAAGTTCTCCGCCATACCCGTCTCCACTCGAGAGGAAGCACGATGGTCCCGCCCACATCCAGAGGAGCCCCGTTTTCCCCTCGGTGCTCGAGATGAGGGATCCTTTCCCTGCTTTCAACGGGAAAGAATTCCCGGCGTTCCCGTCGCATCTCAAGAGGAGGCACTCTCAACAGGAAAGGCGAGAGGATCTCCATGGTCGTACCACCATTCCAACAGTCCCCCAGATGTCTCAGTCCATTCCAGAGGAACCTCTTTGCCCTGCACTGGCTCATCTTTCACGCCGAGGATCGACTCACACCACGGTGGCACGTGGGACAGCCCTGTGGGAAAGCCTCAAGGGAAAGCCTCGAGGGAAAACCGCAGATCCTTTGATCCACGCGACGGGAAGCGTGACATTGCTGCTACAGCCTGGAAGGAAAGCGCACGTGCATGCCCCCACTCGAGACGAGGTCTGACTCCACTGGGGAGACTCCAGAAGTACCCAAAGATCCATGTCAGCCCCTGAGAGGAATCCTCGGTTCCGGTCCTGACTCCACACAAGGTTTTTGGCCCCGGTATCGACGGGAGAGGAATCCCGAGAGGCCCCCTAGCAACTCGCATGGGGACTGGCCTCTCCGGAGGCCACCAGGGCGGGTCCCTGAGGTCCCCGTCGTAACTCGAGAACACCTGCCGCAACTCGAGAAAATCCAGGAAGTTCTCCCTTCCAGGCGAGATGAGGCCTATTTCCGATGAGGCCTCTGGAGACTAATGACACCTAACCTCTTGAACTTCGAAAGGGTCTTTCACACCCTTGGTGCAACTCAAGAAGTTCACCGCCATACCCGTCTCCACTCGAGAGGAAGCACGATGGTCCCGCCCACATCCAGAGGAGCCCCGTTTCCCCCTCGTAGCTCGAGATGAGGGATCCTTTCCCTGCTTTCAACGGGAAAGAATTCCCGGCGTTCCCGTCGCATCTCAAGAGGAGGCACTCTCAACAGGAAAGGCGAGAGGAACTCCATGGTCGTACCACCATTCCAAGAGTCCCCCAGATGTCTCAGTCCATTTCAGAGGAACCTCTTTGCCCTGCACTGGCTCATCTTTCACGCCGAGGATCGACTCACAACACGGTGGCACGTGGGACAGCCCTGTGGGAAAGCCTCGAGGGAAAGCCTCGAGGGAAAACCACAGATCCTTGATCCACGCGACGGGAAGCATGACATTGCTGGAACAGCCTGGAAGGAAAGCGCACATGCATGCCCCCACTCGAGACGAGGCCTGACTCCCCTGGGGAGACTCCAGAAGTACCCAAAGATCCATTTCAGCCCCTGAGAAGAATCCTCGGTTCCGGCCCTGACTCCACACAAGCTTTCTGGCCCCGGTATCGACGGGATAGGAATCCCGAGAGACCCCCTAGCAACTCGCATGGGGACTGGCCTCTCCTGAGGCCACCAGGGCGGGTCCCTGAGGTCCCCGTCGTAACTCGAGAACACCTGCCGCAACTCGAGAAAATCCAGGAAGTTCTCCCTTCCAGGCGAGATGAGGCCTATTTCCGATGAGGCCTCTGGAGACTAATGACACCAAACCTCTGGAACTTCGAAAGGGTCTTTCACACCCTTGCTGCAACTCAAGAAGTTCACCGCCATACCCGTCTCCACTCGAGAGGAAGCACGATGGTCCCGCCCACATCCAGAGGAGCCCCGTTTCCCCCTCGTAGCTCGAGATGAGGGATCCTTTCCCTGGTTTCAACGGGAAAGAATTCCCGGCGTTCCCGTCGCATCTCAAGAGGAGGCACTCTCAACAGGAAAGGCGGGAGGAACTCCATGGTCGTACCACCATTCCAAGAGTCCCCCAGATGTCTCAGTCCATTCCAGAGGAACCTCTTTGCCCTGCACTGGCTCATCTTTCACGCCGAGGATCGACTCACAACACGGTGGCACGTGGGACAGCCCTGTGGGAAAGCCTCGAGGGAAAGCCTCGAGGAAAAACCACAGATCCTTTGATCCACGCGACGGGAAGCGTGACATTGCTGCTACAGCCTGGAAGGAAAGCGCACGTGCATGCCCCCACTCGAGACGAGGCCTGACTCCCCTGGGGAGACTCCAGAAGTACCCAAAGATCCATGTCAGCCCCTGAGAGGAATCCTCGGTTCCGGCCCTGACTCCACACAAGGTTTTTGGCCCCGGTATCGACGGGAGAGGAATCCCGAGAGGCCCCCTAGCAACTCGCATGGGGACTGGCCTCTCCGGAGGCCACCAGGGCGGGTCCCTGAGGTCCCCGTCGTAATTCGAGAACACCTGCCGCAACTCGAGAAAATCCAGGAAGTTCTCCCTTCCAGGCGAGATGAGGCCTATTTCCGATGAGGCCTCTGGAGACTAATGACACCAAACCTCTGGAACTTCGAAAGGGTCTTTCACACCCTTGCTGCAACTCAAGAAGTTCACCGCCATACCCGTCTCCACTCGAGAGGAAGCACGATGGTCCCGCCCACATCCAGAGGAGCCCCGTTTCCCCCTCGTAGCTCGAGATGAGGGATCCTTTCCCTGGTTTCAACGGGAAAGAATTCCCGGCATTCCCGTCGCATCTCAAGAGGAGGCACTCTCAACAGGAAAGGCGAGAGGAACTCCATGGTCGTACCACCATTCCAAGAGTCCCCCAGATGTCTCAGTCCATTCCAGAGGAACCTCTTTGCCCTGCACTGGCTCATCTTTCACGCCGAGGATCGACTCACAACACGGTGGCACGTGGGACAGCCCTGTGGGAAAGCCTCGAGGGAAAGCCTCGAGGGAAAACCACAGATCGTTTGATCCACGCGACGGGAAGTGTGACATTGCTGCTACAGCCTGGAAGGAAAGCGCACGTGCATGCCCCCACTCGAGACGAGGCCTGACTCCCCTGGGGAGACTCCACAAGTACCCAAAGATCCATGTCAGCCCCTGAGAGGAATCCTCGGTTCCGGCCTTGACTCCACACAAGCTTTTTGGCCCCGGTATCGACGGGAGAGGAATCCCGAGAGGCCCCCTAGCAACTCGCTTGGGGAATGGCGTCTCCTGAGGCCACCAGGGCGGGTCCCTGAGGTCCCCGTCGTAACTCGAGAACACCTGCCGCAACTCGAGAAAATCCAGGAAGTTCTCCCTTCCAGGCGAGATGAGGCCTATTTCCGATGAGGCCTCTGGAGACTAATGACACCTAACCTCTGGAACTTCGAAAGGGTCTTTCACACCCTTGCTGCAACTCAAGAAGTTCACCGCCATATCCGTCTCCACACGAGGGGAAGCACGATGGTCCCGCCCACATCCAGAGGAGCCCCGTTTCCCCCTCGTAGCTCGAGATGAGGGATCCTTTTCCTGCTTTCAACGGGAAAGAATTCCCGGCGTTCCCGTCGCATCTCAAGAGGAGGCACTCTCAACAGGAAAGGCGAGAGGAACTCCATGGTCGTACCACCATTCCAAGAGTCCCCCAGATGTCTCAGTCCATTCCAGAGGAACCTCTTTGCCCTGCACTGGCTCATCTTTCACGCCGAGGATCGACTCACACCACGGTGGCACGGGGGACAGCCCTGTGGGTAAGCCTCGAGGGAAAACCACACATCATTTGATCCACGCGACGGGAAGCGTGACATTGCTGCTACAGCCTGGAAGGAAAGTGCACGTGCATGCCCCCACTCGAGACGAGGCCTGACTCCCCTGGGGAGACTCCAGAAGTACCCACAGATCCATGTCAGCCCCTGAGAGGAATCCTCGGTTCCGGCCCTGACTGCACACAAGGTTTTTGGCCCCGGTATCGACGGGAGAGGAATCCCGAGAGGCCCCCTAGCAACTCGCATGGGGACTGGCCTCTCCTGAGGCCACCAGGGCGGGTCCCTGAGGTCCCCGTCGTAACTCGAGAACACCTGCCGCAACTCGAGAAAATCCAGGAAGTTCTCCCTTCCAGGCGAGATGAGGCCTATTTCCGATGAGGCGTCTGGAGACTAATGACACCTAACCTCTGGAACTTCGAAAGGGTCTTTCACACCCTTGCTGCAACTCAAGAAGTTCACCGCCATACCCGTCTCCACTCGAGAGAAAGCACGATGGTCCCGCCCACATCCAGAGGAGCCCCGTTTCCCCCTCGTAGCTCGAGATGAGGGATCCTTTCCCTCCTTTCAACGGGAAAGAATTCCCGGCGTTCCCGTCGCATCTCAAGAGGAGGCACTCTCAACAGGAAAGGCGAGAGGAACTCCATGGTCGTACCACCATTCCAAGAGTCCCCCAGATGTCTCAGTCCATTCCAGAGGAACCTCTTTGCCCTGCACTGGCTCATTTTTCACGCCGAGAATCGACTCACACCACGGTGTCACGTGGGACAGCCCTGTGGGAAAGCCTCGAGGGAAAGCCTCGAGGGAAAACCGCAGATCCTTTGATCCACGCGACGTGAAGCGTGACATTGCTGCTACAGCCTGGAAGGAAAGTGCACGTGCATGCCCCCACTCGAGACTAGGTCTGACTCCCCTGGGGAGACTCCAGAAGTACCCAAAGATCCATGTCAGCCCCTGAGAGGAATCCTCGGTTCCGGCCCTGACTCCACACAAGGTTTTTGGCCCCGGTATCGACGGGAGAGGAATCCCGAGAGGCCCCCTAGCAACTCGCATAGGGACTGGCCTCTCCTGAGGCCACCAGGGCGGGTCCCTGAGGTCCCCGTCGTAACTCGAGAACACCTGCCACAACTCGAGAAAATCCAGGAAGTTCTCCCTTCCAGGCGAGATGAGGCCTATTTCCGATGAGGCGTCTGGAGACTAATGACACCTTACCTCTGGAACTTCGAAAGGGTCTTTCACAGCCTTGCTGCAACTCAAGAAGTTCACCACCATACCCTGCCGGAAGCCAGTGTGAGGAATCCCGCCCGTGACAAGGTCATGAGGAAGGAAGCTGACATACGCAAGGCGTGCTCAGACTTCAGGGACCCCTCTGGATATTCCTAAGCATGTACCCCAGCAAAAATCTGCTGGCTTTTGTGCTCTGCTTTTCCACTTTTCTGATATTCTCTGGAAAAAAGTCAATTCAGGGTTTTAGTCTTCTGCATTTGAAAGGGATGTTTCAGTTAAACCCCTCTGATAGCTCTCTAGTCTGCCTAACAGGTTCCCCAGACCTCTTACAGCTTGTGAATTGCTTACAGCCCCCCAACCGCGAGAGGCACAAAGCTTACAGCTTGTGAATTGCTTACAGCCCCCCAACCGCGGGAGGCACAAAGCTTAAAAGCATCTTAAAGATACAGAGCCTTTTCTAAAGAGTTAAAAATTATATTGGTAGAGGGTTTTCACTGTTGACTCAAGGATTGCTGCCAGACCTCCTTATTCTTTATCTTTTAGGCACCTGGAAGGATGTTAATGTAAGCAGGATGTAGAAAAAGATACATAGTAGTTTTGATGTTAGCAACACTAGACTTTTGAGTTAATTGCTTCTCTTTTGCTATAAATCACTGCACTCCCTCTACTTGTTATAAGTTGCTGTATCCTTGCTGTCTAAGAATGTAACTTTCTTTAGTGCTTTCCGAGAGTGGCACCAGACCTTGGGAAGATCAACACAAATAAGTCTTGTGGTTGACAAACCCTTATCAGAAAAAAGGCTGTAAAATGTTAATTGGCCCTTTTGGTTGGAAGATGATGTAAATTACCTAAGACTTGTGTATACAATTAGGTATGCAGAGAGAAAAGCCTGGTTTTGCTAAGAGTCTGGACTGCTAACGCTGCATAACTTTGTGTTACCCATTGATCTCCATGTTTTATCAAAAGTATAAAAGGCCTTCTGAACAATAAAGGACGGGACCAGATTCTCAGACCAGTTTCTCGGACTAGTCTCGGCCTGGTTTCTTGGGAATCTGGCTCCCCCCCTGTCTCTCTCTCTCTCTCTTTTTCTCTCCCTTTTCTTCCCTCTGCTCTTTACTTTAATTTCAGGCTGAATTTCCATCTGGGGCGCGGAGGCTCGCCAGGTCTACTTATTTGCCCTGGTTATTAAGATCCGCGAGAAAGGGAGCTTAAGGCGAGGCACCCTTAGATATTCAAGCGGGCACCGGTGGCCCAACGTAGATGGTGCAAATTCCTTGTCTGGAATTTTATTGGTCTTCCGCGTAAACCAAGCTATTCAGCCCTCTTTCTCCACTTAATCTTCCTACTGCACTACAGTTTCTTAATCTAATCTTATATTAATAAATAAACAAGTCTTTCCACGCCAACGCCGTCCACCCTTCGAATTCCCTGGATCCACCGGGGCTGGACCCCGGCAAGTGGCGCCCGGAACAGGCTATTCGAAGGTAGGTTCCTCGGAGCAAAAGCTCCCCCCGGAGCACTCTCTGTAGCTCCCCCCGGAGCACTCTCTGTTGCTCCCCCCGGAGCACTCTCTGTTGCTCCCCCCCGGAGTGACTTAATCACTCCCCCCGGAGTACTTTCGGGTACTCCCCCAGTGTTGAGTGTTCGGGACGGCTAGGACCCCACTCAGGGTGCCGCGGACCCCCCTGTAGGATAGACAGGGTGAGGAGGAGTGGGAAGTGTTCAAGGGTTTAAGAGAAACCTGGTGCTCTAGAGGTTGAAAAGAAACCTGCTATCTTAGGGTTGAAAACAAAACCCCCCTCGCCAAAGGTAAAACCTTTTTGTTGAGGTAGACTTTTCTATAAGACTTAATTTTCTGACATGGGTAACAGTGAATCAAAAGAAAGACAGCTTTTTACAGGAGTAATCTTGCAGTTACTAACTAAACGAGGAATTAAAGTTAAAAAATCCAATATTCATTCATTTTTTTCCTTTGTACAAGAACAGTGTCCCTGGTTTCCAGAAGAAGGCACTGTTAACTTAGACACCTGGGAGAGAGTAGGAAAACAACTAAAAACTTACCATGCTGAACATGGCTCACAAAAGGTGCCTACTGACGCCTTTTCCTTATGGAATATAATTAGGGACGCTCTAGACCCTGCCCCTGAATCTGAAAAGGTACATCTTAAAGAGGAAAGTGCAGAGAAAAAGGTATCTATCGAAGAGGAGAGTGATGAAAAGGAGGCTACACCTAACTATCGGCAGTTGAGTCAAATGATAGCTGCAATGACTGCCCAAGAAAAGGTAATAGATAGAGATGACAAAAAAGAGCAGCTTTCAGATGAGGAAGATTTGGAAGAGGAAGTAAGTCAAGATCATTCTGATGAGGACTGGTCTTTATTAAATAAAGATGCTCCAAGGAGTTTAAGAGAAACTTCTCCAATTAGATTATCTGCTCCAAAGAGCTTAATAAAAACTTCCCCAACCAGACCACCTGCTTCCACAAATTCAAGAGAAATTTCCTTAATTAAGCCTTCTGCTTCCAGAGGCTCAAGACAAATGTCCCCCATCAGATTATATGCACCTGAGAGTTTAAGGCCAGATTCCCCAGATAAAACATCCGTAAGACCTAAACACAGAACGGATAAAAAATTCCCAAAGTACGAAGAAAGTGACATAGGACACCCCTTGCCCCCCCCTCCCTATAAGGGTGAGGGGCCTCCACTAGAAGCTCCCCGAAGAAGAGTTTTCTCTAGCCCAGATGATGAACTTGATCCCCACCTTGAGGCTTGTTTCCCCATAATATTTGGTGGAAGTGGTGGGAGAACAGCCCCCCACTGGGAACCCATTCCAATGAAAATGATTAAAGAACTCAAACAGGCTTGTGCTTTGTATGGGCCTAAAGCCCCGTACACTGTATCATTGGTGGAAGCTTTAGCGGGCAGATGGATGACACCCCATGACTGGAAGACAGTCGCTAAAGCTTGTCTGTCTGGAGGTCAATATGTACTTTGGAGAACTGAATATGAAGATCTAGCCCAAAAACAGGCTGATGCTAACCAAAAATATGGCCCAAGATATATTATAAAAAATATGTTGGCAGGGACTAATGATTTTGGAACACTTAGAGATCAAATGGGATTAGATAAAACCACTTTAGATCAAGTAACCGCCTGCGCCCTTGGGGCTTGGCGTTTGTTGCCTGAAGGGAAAGAATCTACCTCTTCCTTCTCAAATGTTAAACAAAAACCAGAAGAGCCATATGAAGACTTTATATCAAGACTTGCAGAGGCAGTCAACAGAGTAATTTCCAACACTGAGGCAGCTAGTATATTGATAAAACAACTGGCATTTGAAAATGCTAATTCTACCTGCCAGGCCATTTTACGTCCTATTAAGAAAACTGGGGAAATAATAGATTATATCAGGCAATGTGCAGATGTAGGACCAGCGATGATGCAGGGCGTTGCCATAGCTGCAGCCATAAAGGGAAATTCTTACCAGCAGGCAGTACAGTCCTTTTTTACAAATAGAAATAACCCGTCAAAGAGTCATTCCAGTAGTCCAGGCCAGAATATTGGTTTATCCAAGGCCTGCTTCTCTTGCGGACGGGAAGGGCACCTTATGCGAGCTTGTCCCCAAAAAGCAGCCGGTTCTTCTCTGCCGAATTCTCCCTCCCCGGCTGTGCCTACTAATCTCCCTAGATCTCTCTGCCCTCGTTGTCAAAAAGGATATCACTGGGCAAAAGAATGTAGGTCACAATTCCATAGAAATGGAGCCTTTTTGGGCCCCGACCAGCAGTCGGGAAACGGATTGAGGGGCCAGCCTCAGGCCCCGACAACAATTGGGGCAGCCTCACTGAACCCATTCATTCCCTTCGTCCCATCGCAGAACTCATCAGAGCAACCCCAGGCAGCGCAGGACTGGACCTCAGTTCCACCACCTCAGCAATATTAACACCAGATAGCCCCACTGTAAAAATACCTACAGGAGTTAAAGGCCCATTACCAACAGGTTTAGTAGGAATTATACTAGGCAGAAGTTCCTTAGCTATGCAAGGTCTCACAATCATCCCTGGAGTAATTGACTCAGATTATACAGGAGAAATCCAGATAATGATTTCACCCCCAACTAAAACTTTCCAAATACATCAGGGACAAAGAATAGCCCAACTTTTGCTTTTGCCTTACCACACTGCAATTGGGCGCACAGCTACTCAAAATGAAAGGCAGGATAAAGGATTTGGGTCTAGTGATATGGTTTTTTGGATAACAGAAATTACTCAGAAACGTCCTATGAAGACTATCCTGATTAATGGCAAGTCTATTGTGGGGTTATTAGACACAGGAGCAGATGTTTCTTGCATTTCAGGAAAAGACTGGCCCAGCTCCTGGCCCACACATACTACTGAAAATAACTTGGTGGGGATAGGAAGAGCCCCCACAATAGCCAAAAGTGCAAAAATTTTAGATTGGCAATTTGAGGATACCCGTGGAACTTTCCAACCTTATGTCGTTCCTTCGCTCCCCCTTACCCTGTGGGGGAGGGACGTGCTATCTCAAATGGGAGTGTTACTTTTTAGCCCTGATGATAAAGTGACCTCTCAGATGTTGCAGATGGGCTATGATCCATCAAAAGGATTGGGTAAACAACAGACAGGAATAATTGAGCCAATTTGCCCAACTCCTCGCAAGCTACGTGCTGGATTGGGATATCCAAATTTATAATTGAGGCCATTGTTTTTGCTGCCGACCCCATCACATGGAAATCTCAAGATCCGGTGTGGGTAGAACAGTGGCCTCTGCATAAGGAAAAATTATTGGCAGCTAAAGCATTAATCTTTGAACAATTAGAATTGGGACATATTGAGCCCTCCAATAGCCCCTGGAACACTCCTATTTTTGTCATTAAGAAAAAATCTGGTAAATGGCGACTTTTACAGGATTTGAGAGCTATTAATGCCACCATGGAGGACATGGGGGCCTTACAGCCTGGGCTCCCTTCCCCAGTAGCCGTTCCAGAGGGATATAATATAATTGTTATTGATTTACAAGATTGTTTTTTCACTATTCCCTTAAATCCTGAGGATAAAAAGCGATTTGCCTTTAGTCTGCCATCAGAAAATCTTAAACAGCCTTATTTACGGTTTCAGTGGAAGGTTCTGCCTCAGGGAATGAAAAATAGCCCTACTTTATGCCAAAAATTTGTTAATGCCGCTCTAGAAGATACTAGGGCTAAATATGAACACGTGTATATGATTCACTATATGGATGATATTTTAATAGCTCATCCTGATAGAGTTCACCTGCAGACTGTGCTCCAGGACCTGACCCAGGCATTGACAGACAGAGGCCTAAAAATTGCCCCAGAAAAAATTCAAATCAATCCGCCCATAACTTACTTAGGAAGAGTCATAAATTCGGAAACGGTGACTCATACCCCGCTGCAATTGAGAAAAGACCATCTTATTACTTTAAATGATTATCAAAAACTCTTAGGTGATATTAATTGGATTAGACCATATTTAAAATTAACCACTGCCGAATTAAAACCTCTTTTTAACACTTTACGCGGGGATCCTGATCCAACCTCAAAAAGACAATTAACAGCTGAGGCTCAAGAAGCCCTAGGCAAAGTAGAAGCAGCCTTATCAAATAGCTATGTAAAAAGAATTGATTTGACGATGACGTGGCAGTTCCTTTGCCTAGCTACTCCAACGGCGCCTACGGGAGTTCTGTGGCAACGCGGCCCTTTAGAATGGATCCATCTTCCTACCCAAGCTAAAAAAGTCGTGGCTTCTTATCCTGGTTTAATTGCCACATTAATGCTAAAAGGAAGGAAGCGGAGCATTGAATTGTTTGGTAAAGAGCCATCAGAGATTGTAATTCCATATAATAAGGAGCAGCTTGATGCTCTTTTAATGTTTGATGAAGACTGGCAGATTGCCATAGGGAATTACTGTGGTCAAATTTTGCATCATTTACCCTCGCATGTTTTACTAAATTTTATGTCTAACCATCCAGTTATTTTTCCTGTCCGGTGTAAACAGTTCCCTATTTCAGATGCTCAGGTAGTCTTTACTGATGGATCGGCTAACGGTAGAGCCTCTATAGTCACAAGAGATCATCAAAAACTTTTGGAAACACAAGAAACTTCAGCTCAAAGGGCTGAAATCACAGCTGTTATTGAGGCCTTTGTTATGTTTGCGGAGAAAGAATTTAACCTTTATTCTGACTCTCAGTATGTGGTCAGGCTGTTTCCACACATTGAGACTGCAGTTTTGCCTGAAAACAAAACTGCTATCTTCCATTTGTTAACTAAACTGCAGCAGCAAATATGGAAAAGAAATCGGGCGTTCTTTATCGGCCACATTCGGGCTCATTCCGGCCTGCCTGGCCCTTTAAATGCTCTCAATGAATTGGCAGATTCGTTAACCAGGATTTCAGTGGCTTCTGTTTTTGAAGAAGCTCGAGCTTCTCACTCACTTCATCACCAAAATGCCACTGCCTTACGATACCAGTTTCAAATTCCTCGAGAATCTGCCCGAGAGATTGTTCGTTCTTGTTCACATTGTCCTACTACCGTGAATGCTTTGCCTCTGGGAGTTAACCCTCGCGGTCTCAAACCTAATGCACTCTGGCAAATGGATGTAACCCATGTCTCTTCATTTGGAAAACTGTCTTTTGTTCATGTAACTGTAGATACCTTCTCTCATGTTATTATTGCCACTGCTCGTACAGGGGAAGCAGTTAAAGATGTAATACAACATCTTTTTACATGCTTTTCCTATCTGGGCTTGCCAAAAGCTTTAAAAACTGATAATGCTCCTGCTTACACTTCTAAATCTTTTCAGCAATTCTGTACAAGATTTCAAATTAAACATAACACCGGCATCCCTTATAACCCACAAGGACAAGCCATTGTGGAAAGAGCACATCAAACACTGAAAATCCATATTCAAAAACTAAAAGAAGGGGAATTTAAATATAGTTCCCCCCATCAGATTTTGCAACATGCTCTTTTCGTAATAAATAACTTAAATGCTGATTCATCCGGAAACACTGCAATGCTTCGCCATTGGTGCCCAGAGCAATTGAATGCAAAACCATTAGTAAAATGGAGGGACCTTCTTTCCGGACAATGGAAAGGTCCTGACCCCTTATTAACCAATGGGCGAGGGTATGCTTGTGTTTTTCCACAGGACGCGGACGCTCCGATTTGGGTTCCAGACAGACTAATTCGCCATGTCTCAGCTCCCCGGATACCAGAATCCCCCGCCACCGCGATCTCTAAAAAGGAAGAAACTCCCTCTTCCCCCGCTCCCTCCGCCAGCACGGGAAACGCCGCTGACCCCAGGACAGCTGACATTGGAGATCCCGGATAGGCGCGGATCGGAGCCACCCACTGGACAGATGTCACGACTTCAGATACAGGATATTGCACCCCCTGATTTTTTGCCTCGCAGGAATCCATTAGGACGCCCAGCTCAGTCAACCCAACAAGCCTCCTTGCCCACCTGGGGACAGATTAAAGCTCTCTGTCGCCAGGCACAGGGGATAGCTACCCTACAGGGATCGTCAGTCTCTCCTGAAAAGGTGTTTATTGCCATGCTTGCCTTGCTCTCTTGCCAGGTAAGCGCTGCTCCCATTCCAACCAAATATTGGGCGTTTCTCCCGGATCCTCCAACTTTCCAAGTTGTTACTTGGAACAGTGACCCCATACGAGTTAGTACAGACCAGCCTCGCCTTTTGGGAGGATCTTATACTTCCTATACAAAAGACCAATACCCTATTAATTTCAATTATACCTTTAAAGGACTAGCAGATGATTTTCCTGTCTGCTTTAATTTTCCTCCTGGCCTTACAGGAGACTTCTTTACCAAGACAGGATGCGTTGGAGCCTCCACAAAAGCAGTTATGACAGATTCCCCAACCTCTAAATTTGCATCTATAGGGGATCGGTCTGCTTGGATATTACGAGCCCGTATGCCTGGGGTCCTTGGCCCCTATAAGTCTTTGTCTCTCAAAACTCCATCAGAATATCCAAATTGTGATGATGTTGCTCCCTCAGATGTTATTTGGAAAACTATAGATGATCATTCAGGATATCCGATTTGGAAATCTTGTATTTATAATTCGAGAGTAGATTACAATATGCCGGGAGGAAGAAATTGTGCGATTCAGGACTGGAGCAACCCAAATCCAGGTCAAGACCCTGAGTCTGACGATGACTTTATCAATAGATTGGATAATTGGAAAGAATATTCAATTTCTTGGCCGTTAGTTGCCACCAGACGGCATCATAACCAATTTGTTCCCCCTATGCTGTCTTATATAACTAGAGGTAAAACCTTTTGGCAGCCAGAAATTTGGAGAGCCCTTGCGGCTACCGCCCCTATTATTTTAATCCGACCAAAAAATACCTCTATTTACTCTATTTTAGCTTGTCTACCCTCTCCTTATGTTTTTCTTTTCACTAATGATTCTGAAAGACTTAACATACAATTGAATTATACAGGTGGACCCCATGTAGTGTCTTGTGAACAATGTATGCTTTCATCCTGTTTAACTCCTCAATATAAAGTTTGCTCTTTCATGGTTTTAAAACGTCCGCCCTATCTCATGGTACCTGTAACTGTAGCCACGTATTGGTATGATAACCATGGCCTAGCTGTACTGCAACAGCTACAAGATTTAATGCGAACACGACGGTTTGTGGGCTTACTTGTTTTGGGAATATCAGCTTTGATAACCGCAATTACTTCTGTTACTGTGGCGGCATTATCATTGTCTCAACAAGTGTATACTGCCCAATATGTTGACACCGTATCCAAAAATGTTTCTCTAACGCTGGCAACCCAGGAAATTATAGATAGGAAGCTAGAAATAAGGATTGATGCCTTAGAAGAAGCAGTAATGCATATTGGGAATGAATTACAGAGTCTGAAAATGAAATTGGCTCTTTCATGTCATGCCGATTACCGGTGGATATGTGTTACATCCCTGAAAGTAAATGAGACAGATTTTAAATGGGAGAGGGTCAAAAATCATATTTTAGGTGTCTGGAACAGCTCAGATATTAGTTTAGATTTAGGGAAACTTCATAATCAGATTCAGACCTTGGAACACTCCCGATTAGATTTTACCGCCGCAGGAGAAGCCAATGACTTTTTCCACACCTTCTCTGACTTCATTTCTGGAAAAACTCTTCTGACTACTGTCTCTAGCTATGCTGCTGTGGGTGCCATAATCCTGCTCCTTGTAATCGTGCTTCCTTGTGTTGTCAGGACTCTTCGGCAGAGCATTCGGAATCTCGCGACTGAACTGCACCTAATTTTTTTAAAAAACTAATAAAGAAGGGGGAGTTGCCGGAAGCCAGTGTGAGGAATCCCGCCCATGACAAGGTCATGAGGAAGGAAGCTGACATACGCAAGGCGTGCTCAGACTTCAGGGACCCCTCTGGATATTCCTAAGCATGTACCCCAGCAAAAATCTGCCGGCTTTTGTGCTCTGCTTTTCCACTTTTCTGATATTCTCTGGAAAAAAGTCAATTCAGGGTTTTAGTCTTCTGCATTTGAAAGGGATGTTTCAGTTAAACCCCTCTGATAGCTCTCTAGTCTGCCTAACAGGTTCCCCAGACCTCTTACAGCTTGTGAATTGCTTACAGCCCCCCAACCGCGAGAGGCACAAAGCTTACAGCTTGTGAATTGCTTACAGCCCCCCAACCACGGGAGGCACAAAGCTTAAAAGCATCTTAAAGATACAGAGCCTTTTCTAAAGAGTTAAAAATTATATTGGTAGAGGGTTTTCACTGTTGACTCAAGGATTGCTGCCAGACCTCCTTATTCTTTATCTTTTAGGCACCTGGAAGGATGTTAATGTAAGCAGGATGTAGAAAAAGATACATAGTAGTTTTGATGTTAGCAACACTAGACTTTTGAGTTAATTGCTTCTCTTTTGCTATAAATCACTGCACTCCCTCTACTTGTTATAAGTTGCTGTATCCTTGCTGTCTAAGAATGTAACTTTCTTTAGTGCTTTCCGAGAGTGGCACCAGACCTTGGGAAGATCAACACAAATAAGTCTTGTGGTTGACAAACCCTTATCAGAAAAAAGGCTGTAAAATGTTAATTGGCCCTTTTGGTTGGAAGATGATGTAAATTACCTAAGACTTGTGTATACAATTAGGTATGCAGAGAGAAAAGCCTGGTTTTGATAAGAGTCTGGACTGCTAACGCTGCATAACTTTGTGTTACCCATTGATCTCCATGTTTTATCAAAAGTATAAAAGGCCTTCTGAACAATAAAGGACGGGACCAGATTCTCAGACCAGTTTCTTGGACTAGTCTCGGCCTGGTTTCTTGGGAATCTGGCTCCCCCCGTGTCTCTCTCTCTCTCTCTTTTTCTCTCCCTTTTCTTCCCTCTGCTCTTTACTTTAATTTCAGGCTGAATTTCCATCTGGGGCGCGGAGGCTCGCCAGGTCTACTTATTTGCCCTGGTTATTAAGATCCGCGAGAAAGGGAGCTTAAGGCGAGGCACCCTTAGATATTCAAGCGGGCACCGGTGGCCCAACGTAGATGGTGCAAATTCCTTGTCTGGAATTTTATTGGTCTTCCGCGTAAACCAAGCTATTCAGCCCTCTTTCTCCACTTAATCTTCCTACTGCACTACAGTTTCTTAATCTAATCTTATATTAATAAATAAACTAGTCTTTCCACGCCAACGCCGTCCACCTTTCGAATTCCCTGGATCCACCGGGGCTGGACCCCGGCAATACCCGTCTCCACTAGAGAGGAAGCACGATGGTCCCGCCCACATCCAGAGGAGCCCCGTTTCCCCCTCGTAGCTCGAGATGAGGGATCCTCTCCCTGCTTTCAACGGGAAAGAATTCCCGGCGTTCCCGTCGCATCTCAAGAGGAGGCACTCTCAACAGGAAAGGCGAGAGGAACTCCATGGTCGTACCACCATTCCAAGAGTCCCCCAGATGTCTCAGTCCATTCCAGAGGAACCTCTTTGCCCTGCACTGGCTCATCTTTCATGCCGAGGATCGACTCACACCACGGTGGCACGTGGGACAGCCCTGTGGGAAAGCCTCGAGGGAAAGCCTTGAGGGAAAACCACAGATCCTTTGATCCACGCGACGGGAAGCGTGACATTGCTGCTACAGCCTGGAAGGAAAGCGCACGTGCATGCCCCCACTCGAGACGAGGCCTGACTCCACTGGGGAGTCTCCAGACGTAACCAAAGATCCATGTCAGCCCATGAGAGGAATCCTCGGTTACGGCCCTGACTCCACACAAGGTTGTTGGCCCCGGTATCGACGGGAGAGGAATCCCGAGAGGCCCCCTAGCAACTCGCATGGGGACTGGCCTCTCCTGAGGCCACCAGGGCGGGTCCCTGAGGTCCCCGTCGTAACTCGAGAACACCTGCCGCAACTCGAGAAAATCCAGGAAGTTCTCCCTTCCAGGCGAGATGAGGCCTATTTCCGATGAGGCGTCTGGAGACTAATGACACCTAACCTCTCGAACTTCGAAAGGGTCTTTCACACCCTTGCTGCAACTCAAGAAGTTCACCGCCATACCCGTCTCCACTCGAGAGGAAGGACGATGGTCCCGCCCACATCCAGAGGAGCCCAGTTTCCCCCTCGTAGCTCAAGATGAGGGATCCTTTCCCTGCTTTCAACGGGAAAGAATTCCCGGCGTTCCCGTCGCATCTCAAGAGGAGGCACTCTCAACAGGAAAGGCGAGAGGAACTCCATGGTCGTACCACCATTCCAAG